>NW_022436972.1:6309545-6690018 GCF_009761245.1 Sapajus apella | reverse complement strand
GGAAGGAAGGAAGGAAGGAAGGAAGGAAGGAAGGAAGGAAGGAGGGAAGGAAAAAAGGAAGGAAGGGGAAAGGGAAAGATTTTTAACAGGCAGCTAAAAATGGGTGCTGCAGAGAAGCAGACACATAAGCAGGTAACTTGCAAAACATGCTGTAATTGAGATAGCAAATGTGCCATAAGATCCCAAAGAATTGACTAACTGCCTTGAGGTGCTGCAGGAAACCTTATAGCAGAAGTGACATTTGCTGAAGGTCTTGAAAGACGGATAGGAGCTTGCGAGCCAATAATGGGGTGAAGTATATTCCAAGCAAAATGAATAGCATATGCAGGAACAAATAGTTTTTGGAGCCTACTTCACTTCTGCAACTCTGTGAGATCCTCCTGGGGTCACAGTACCATCATTATCAGCTCAGTGTGGCTGGTATATTGCATGTGTTGTGAGGCAGAGGATGTGCGAGGAGATGCAGCTGGAGAGGTTTGGAGTTAGGCTGTGATATTCTTCAGAGGGGCAAGGCTGTCTTCAGTTTCACAGGGTCTCCACCCCTAACCGGCTCCTTACTTAGAAGGTGTTTCCCAGGGATGTTAACTCTCTCATGCAGATCAAGCCACTTAAACCCTCTGTCCTGGGCATTGCCCTCATGAGAGACAACACAGACATTCCTCCATCTTTCAACCCCATCTGAGGTTTACTCTTGCATCCTGCTAAACCAGGATAGAAAGTGGACAACACTGTCCATCAAACGCAGCCCTCCTAAATCTGTTTTCTCTCTTCATCCCCGGTAGAGAACAGGCAGTTGAAAAACATAGAAGATTGGGAACCTGGATCTAGAATGACTCCCCATCTCAAAAGTGATACTGAATTGGGTAAATAGGCCAGGGAAATGGGGCCTTTTACATCCTTTAATGTTATCCAAATGCTTAAACTAAGTCCTCAGTTATTCTTCCAGAAATTGACCATTCCCCAAAATAGCCCACCTTTCTCAAGTCTGGGTCTATATTTGGAAGCATACCAGTTTCAAATTGTTGAAAATGTTTTTAGAAACCAGTTTGCACTGAAACTGCTTCATCTAACAAAGCAGAGACTCAAACCCTGCTGCTGAGGAATGCAGGTGCCCTGTGACACAGCGCCAATCCCTGCCCACGTCCCTAAATCAAATAATAATCAGCTCTTCCTGATTCACAGAGATTTGTGGAGGAAATATTTAGTTTTCTTTCCCCAAAATTATTTTCTTAAACACTTCTTATGGGTTATTATTCTTTACTTATAATTATTCTGCACCAAAATATATATTCACCACTTTTAAAATTTGACATTTCAAACGTTCATGGTGTCTTGCAAATGTCCTCCCAATCTCCAGATGCGGCCTCAGCAGAACATATCTGGGACTCACTCAAAACCGTCAGCCAACCAAAGCATCCCCACCAGGGAAATCATCTAAACATGATCTATTTGCAATATGTGGGTACATAACAATGTGTAATAAGCTGTAAACATAGTTATATTTCCCATGAGCAGAATTTTTATTCTGTAGTGGGCTTTATTTCAGGTCCTTAAGCTTTCTTCCAAAAATGTAACAACTAAGTTCTAAGTCAGCTTAAGGAGCATAGTGTGGGTGAGTATGGGGAATTAATATGGAATTAGATGCCAGCAATTATACCAGTCACATTTTACACACAATTTCACTCAATCTTCAACATATGAAGTAGATATTATTTTTCTGATTTTTCATCTAAGGAAAAGTTTCAGGGAGGGTATCTTGCTCAAGACTGTACAACCCAGTGAGCGGCCAGCCAACGTCTGAGCCAAAGTCTTTGACTTTACAGTGCCTGTTAATAACAAGTAGAGCATATTCTGCATATACTACCTTGCCGCTGTGAATTCTATTCAAAAAGGTAATCAATGCAATTTTAGTCCATTGAGTGAAAACTCTTGAATGACACCACGCTAGATGATGAGGATGCAAAAATAATTAAGACACTGCCCTGCTGGGCCTGGAAGAGCCCACAATCTGGTGGTGGAACTGTGGAAGGAAGGCAGGAAGCCATGAGGCAGAATACGAGAAATGCTATTTAGAGGCACAAGATGTTCATCCTGCCAGGAATGTTTTCCCACAATTCACACCCTCCTGAGCTCCCTGCTCTTGTAAAGCCCAGGGCCACCTACTCTGAGAAGCTAACCTGAAATCCCTCACAGGCACTCTCTCCTCTGCTTCTATTGCATCTGCACAATCCCTTTATCCTACTGTATTAGCTATGTTCATGACATGCCTGTCTTCTGCATCAGGCTTTATTTTGTTTCATTTTGGTTTTGAAAAATGATGGTTGTCTGACTATAACATCAGTCGATTTTTCTTTCTTTTTTTTTTTTTTTTTTTTTAGAGACAGGGTCTCATTCTGTTGCCCAGGCTGGAGTGAACTGCACTTTCTTAAAGGCCAGAGTTGATCACCTAGTTAGATCATGTGATCCTACTCAAATATCAAGTTCACTGGGAAAAGTAATTCCTCTCAGAGAAAGAAAGAGGGTTTCCAGGTCAAGGGCACACTCAAAGCTTAGCTGTCCTACTAGAATCTCTACACATGACCTCAAGATCCATTTATAGAAGCATGTGAAGTGAGCTCCTTAATGAAACTGTCCCATTTTTATCTTTAAATACCCTATAAAGAGCACTTTTATACTGCTGGTGGGAATGCAAACTAGTATAACCACTATGGAAAACAGTGTGGAGAGTCCTTAAAGAACCAAAAGTAGAACATTTGATCCAGCAATTCCACTATTGGGTATCTACCCAGAGGAAAAGATGTCATTATATGAAAAAGAACTTGCAAATGTATGTTTACAGCAGCACAATTCATGATCACAAAATTATGGAACCAGCCCAAATGCCCATCAATCAGCAAGTGGTTAAATAAACTGTGAGATACACACACACACACACACACACACACACACACACACTGTGGAATACTACTCAGCCATAAAAAAGAATGAAATAATGGCATTGCAGCAACCTTGATGTAATTGGAGACCGTTATTCTAAGTGAGGTAACTCAGGAATGGAAAACCAAACATCACATGTTCTCACTCATAAGTGGGAGCTAAGCTATGAGGATGCAAAGGCATAAGAACGATACAATGGACTTCAGGGGCTTGGGAGAAAAGGTGGGAGGGGAGTGAGGGACAAAAGACTGCTCTGGAGATGGGTGCACCAAAATCTCATAAATCACCACTGAAGAACTTATTCATGTAACCAAACACCACCTGTTCCCCAAAAAACCTATTGAAACAATAAAAAATACCTAATACACCTAGCACTTGCTTGGCACATAGCAGGTGCTCAATACACATTTATTAAATGAAGAATGAATGAATGCATAGAAAAAGCATAATCTTCCACTTTGAATATGTACTTAAGAGATGGATTATATGGGGGACTGGAGGATTTTCTCATTTGTAAAGAACATTATGTTAGCTTGTTTTCCAAGCTGAAATTAAAATTTAAAATGGGAACAAATTAACTCGCTTTGGAACTTGGAACATGAATCTGAAGTTATGCTCCAGAGGCAAATTTCCTCATCGTTTTGCAGCCTTGTTTGTGGACTTCATAATGTTCTTCTGTTTCTGTCATTCTTCAGAGGGGCACACACAGGATTGCTGAGGATTCCCAGCAAGGAGTTCACAATCCACTAAGCCCTTGAGGTCCAACTCAGGACTCAGTCCTCAGCATCCTCCTGGAGTGTTGCCTGTCTAGTCTTTCCTAGCACTACGCTACAGTTCTTATTACCTTACACTGTGTTTGCTTATCTTCTGTAGTATCTGAAAGGCCATAGAGCTTATCTTCTTAGATATCTACAAAGCTCCTAAAAGCAAAACCTGTCTTGTACTTGAGTAAATGTGTGCTAACATCAGTCAGAGCGAGGACATAACCAACAAATATTTATTGTATGATTAACAATGTCTTACATTTTTATTGGAAATTCTTATGAAAGAATATTAGTGCACTTTAATGTCATTTGAGCTTTAGATTAACAAGGTACACAAGATTGAGACTCCATTTTGTAGATGAAGAAGCAGAAACACAGAAAAGTAAAATGATTTGTCCAGAAAAAAAAAAGAAAGAAAGAAAAACAGGAAAATCCAATGAATTTGAATTCCAGACCAAAAATAATTTTTAGCTTAAGTTTAGCACTACACTCCACTGCCAAAATGTATGGGACATAATTATACCAAATATTATTCATTACTCACCAGAAATTCATATTAAATGGGTGATCAGTGTTTTCTCTAGCAACCCTGGCCCAAGGTCGTATAATTTGTTAGTGGTAAGGCAAGGGGCAACTATTTCATCATAATTAAAATGTTGACATGCTCACATTAGTCTATATTTTTTAAAAAACTAACCAGAGGTCAGGAAAAATGTGAATCGAAATGGTAACAACCTGAGCAATAAAGGTTATCACAATTTCAAAGCTCTCTAGGAATAAAACAATTAAGCATAAAGTAACTGCCGGAATATATTATGAGACATTTTAAATTCAGTGAGGGTTCCAGCTTGAGCCCAAGATGAACAACAGGCAATTCCAGCAAACTTGTGGGGCCATCCCCAGGAAAACTATTTTCCAAAACACTTAAGAGTCCCAGGAAGAGAGACAACAAGTATTTATTGTTTGCCCACTCTGCAGTGAGATAAAGCTGAACAAGACAACTATGGCCTTTGCCTTCACAGAACAGGGAGCCTAACTGCAGAAAATCCCCATTAAGACTAGCCAGTTTTCCCAACACCATTTATAAAATAGAGATTCCTTTCTCCATTGCTTATTTTTGTCAGGTTTGTCAAAGATCAGATGGTTGTATATGAAACTGGTTCCCTTCCTTACACCTTATACAAAAATTAACTCCAGATGGATTAAAGATTAAACATAAGACCTAACACTATAAAAACCCTAGAATAAAACCCAGGCAATAACATTCAGGACATAGGCATAGGTGAGGACTTCATGACTAAAACACCAAAAACAATGGTAACAAAAGCCAAAATAGACAAATGGGATCTAATTAAACTAAAGAGCTTCTGCACAGCAAAAGAAACTATCATTAGAGTAAACCAGCAACCAACAGAATGGGAAAAAATTTTGCAATCTACCCAACTGACAAAAGGCTGATATCCAGAATCTACAAAGAACTTAAACAAATTTACAAGAAAAAAACAACCCCATCAAAAAGTGGGCAAAGGATCTGAACAGACACCTCTCAAAAGAAAACATTTATGCAGCCAACAAATGAAAAAAAGCTCATCATCACTGGCCATTAGAGAAATGCAAATCAAAATTACATTGAGATACCATCTCATACCAGTTAGAACGGTGATCATTAAAAAATCAAGAGACAACAGGTGCTGGAGAGGATGTGGAGAAATAGGAAAGCTTTTATACTGTTGGTAGGAGTGTAAATTAGTGCAACCATTGTGGAAGACGGTGTGGTATTCCCTCAAAGATCTAGAAATAGAAATACCATTTGACCCAGCAATCCCATTACTAGGTATATACACAAAGGATTATAAATCATTCTACTATAAAGACACATGCACATGTATGTTTATTGTGGCACTGTTTACAATAGCAAAGACTTGGAACCAACCCAAATGCCCATCAAGGATAGACTGGATAAAGAAAATATGGCACATATACACCATGGAATACTATGCAGCCATAAAAAAAAGATGAGTTCATGAATTTTGCAGGGACATGGATAAAGCTGGAAACCAACATTCTCAGCAAACTGACACAAGAACAGAAAACCCAAAACCACGTTTTCACTCATAAGTAGGTGTTGAACAATGAGAACATATAGGCACAGGGAGGGGAACATCACACACAGGGATCTGTCAAGGGGTGTGGGGCCAGGGGAGGAATAAAGGCTAGGGGTTTGGGAGATAGGGGAGAAATAGCATTAGGAGAAATACCTAATGTAGATGACAGGGTGATGGATGCAGCAAACCACCACGGCACATGTGTACCCATGCAACAAACCTGCACATGCTGCACATGTACCCCACACTTAAAGTATAATAAAAAAATAAAAAATAAAATTTTTTTCTAAGTAAATAAATAAAATTTTTTCTAAGTAAATAAATTTAAAAAATAAATTTTTTTTTTTCTAAAAAAAAGAGAGAAAAGAAAATCCCCCTTAAGGAAGCAAGCCACCAGAAGCATCCACTTGACCAGGTAATCAGGCCCCAGAACCAGAGGAGAATGGCTATTCTGAGTCTGGCAGTGTTTGTCCTATGGACTGTCCCATGTCCACCTTCAGGGACTGCATCCCAGGAACAGCAACGCAGCTACAAGCATGAGAGGCGTCTTTGCAGCCTCTGTCATTGAGAGCACAAGCAGCCTGTGTTTCCCATGGCTCACAGAGCATAAGACAAACTGGAAGGGGACATTTTCTCCCTTCCCCACACTTCTTCCTCAGGCATCAACATGGAAGAGAAGGGAGACATGGCAAAGCTATGGGGAGAGGTCACTCAGGAATACGTACATGAAACCCCAGGAACACTGCAACCTGCCTGAGGGAACTTGGCCCAGGCAGGAGGTGCTGCCAGTAGGGGAGGGTACGAGCTGATCTATCAGCATTGATATGACCCCCATCAGTGCCACTGATGAGTCTTGGGAGACCTGGCTAGACGAGGCAGCTAATTGCACTCGGTTGTCAGTCATTGCACTGTGGAATGTCACCATGTTTATTTCAATCTTGACAATACCATGTGGCAGCATACCCAGGTTTCTTAACCATATCTTCCTGAATTTACCCAATGGTTTAAAGTGCTTAAAACATTTTTCATCATTCTAATACCAATCATCCTAATTTTTACTCAGCTCTTTAAATACCTTGGAAAGCACATTAAAGGACTATATGAAATATTAAATTTTCCCGAGATAAGACAGCCTCCCAGTTCATAATTCCATATTGCAACAAGCCCTTTACAAAGAAATGTGAGAGAACTTTGAAATTAAATGTAACCAATTCTATCTTAGGGCTCAACTAATGAGCTGCTCAGGACTTCATGTCTTCCTTTGCCACTGACACATCTGCCAGGTAATTAAAGGTGCTTTCTGAGTAGCAGAATGAGGGCAAAAATTAAGACATTCCTTAGGAACAAACATAATAAACCCAGGGTAGAGCACATTTTACTTGCTAGTGTTTTACAGGGGAAAAAATCTTTTATCAATAACAAGAATGTGTTGATTCACCCTAAGCTTACAGGTTATGCAAAAACATAAAGTCCTTTTCTCATCTGTAAAGTGGGGTTAATAGCTTCTTAGTCATGGCAAATTCCAGTTCCAATTATTCTTTTTTGCATATTTATTTCATTTCATTCTATTTCTTTCTATAAATGTCTCTATGCATTTTCACTGTCAGATTTTCTCTAACTTACCTTACCCTCAGGTATAAAATATATTTATTTCATATTAGCACAATTTGTGTAGATTTTTTAGTTATAAAAAGTGCCTCAACTAAGTTTCCAAATCTTGCCCACCCTCTTCCCCACCAATTCTCTTTATCTTTCAAAACGCATGTCTTTTGTGAAGTACAGCTCATGTGTTGAACCTTGGATCTGTCGTACTTCAGTGAAAACATTCCTCTCTCATTCTCCAATAGCCACACCTCTCTGAACCTCTTCTGCCTTTTGTAAGTCTGCATGCATGATGTCCTATCACACGGCCCCCTGGCTGTAATTACCTTCTCAGATTTTCTCTTGGAAAATACTTCAGCATTTAGCAGTAAGTTCACATATAAAATGGGTCAACCATTCTGTTATGCAACTAACATACATCAAAATAATTAGTAGCATTTCACCAAATAAAAACTAAAAGCAAATATGAAAATGCAACTCATCTACTGATGCAAGTTTCCTGTATTAACTTTAAGCAAACAAGCAAACTGTGATAAGTAAACGATGCATGTTATAAACCATAGAGCAAGCACCAAAAATTAATGCAAAGAAATATACCTAAAAAATCAATAGATGAAGTAAAATGCAACTAAAAATATTTCATGAACAAAAAAGACAGGGAAGAAGGAAACAAAAAACAAGAAAGAGGCAATGCAAATCGAAAACAAATAATAAAATGGTCTACCTAAATTCAATCTTATTATTAATTATATTGAATGTAATGAATTAAACAATCAAAAGGCAGAGATTTTCAGACTGAGTTAAAAGTAAGATCCAGCTATATGCTGTCTATCATAGAAGCAGTTCAAATACAAAGACACACAGAGATTGAAAGTAAAATAATGAAAAGATATAGCATGTAAACAGTAAGCATAAGAATGATGGAAAGGCTCTATTAATATTAGACAAAGTACACTTTAATATAAGAAAGCTTTCCAAAGATAGGGAAATTTTAAGATATAACAATTATAACCTTACATATACCTAATGACAGAACTCCACAATACATAAAGCAAAAGCTGATGAAACTGAAATAGACAATAGAGTTCAAGAGTCTCACAGTCCGCTTTCACTAGTTGATAGAACAAGCAGACAGAAAATCAGTAAAACTATAGAAAACGAACAAATTACTAACCAACTTGATCCAATTGACATTTATTGGCATTCTACCTAACAACAGTAGGATTGTCAAGTGCACATACAGCATTCATCAAGATAGACTATATGCCAGGCCAAAAAATAAATTACAATAAAAAAATTTTTAATGAATTCATAAAGCACATATTTATTGACCCACAACAGAATAAAACTAGAGTGCAGTAACAGAAATTTTTTTAAATTCCCAGATATTTGGAAATTAAGTATTGCATTTTTAAATAACCCATGGGGCAGAGAAAGAAATGACAAAAACAAAAACTAACAAAAAAAAACCTCAGAAGGTATTTCTAACTAAATAAAGCTGAAAATGCAAGAAATTAAAATTTATGTTATTTACCTAAGGCAATGTTGAGAGGAAAATTTATAGTTTCAAATGCCTATATTAGAAATGTAAAAAGACTTGAAATCAATTATCTGTGACTTTTCTTCAAGAAGCTAGAAAAGGAACTAATTAAGTTCAAAATAAGTAAAGGCAAAAGCATCAAAGATAAGTAAAATAAAAATTAGCCAAAAGATAGAGAAAATTAATGAAACTAAAATTAGCTCTTTAAAAAGATCAATAAAAGTGATACACATCTAGCTATATTGATTAAGAGCAAAAGAAAAACACACAAATTACCAATATCAGGAATAAAGGAGAGGACGTTACCACAGGTTCTACAGACATTAAAAAGAGAACAGACAAATTATTATAAACCACTTTATGCCAATAAACACAACTACATCAATGAAATGGACAAAGTCTTTGGAAGTTACAAATAACCAAAACAGACTCAGGACAAAATAGAAAACTTGAATAGCCCTATATTAATTTTTAAAACTTGAAATTGTAGTTTAAAAGCTTTTGCATTAAAAAATGCATGCCCAGAGAGCCTCACAAGTGAATTCTAAGAAATATTTTTAAAAAGAATGCCAATCTTACACAAAATCTTTCAGAATATAAAGGAGAAGGGAACACTTTTTCCATTAGTTTTCTAACATTGCTGTAATAAAATACCACAAACTGGGTGGCGTAAAACAATGCAAATGTATTCCCTCACAGTTCTGAAGTCCTGAAGTCCAAAATCAACATCACTGGGCAAAATCAACATGTGGGCAGAGCCATGTTTCCTCCAGCACGTCCGGAGGAAAGCCTTCTCTTACCTCTTCCAGCTTTTGGTGGCTGCTGGCATTCCTCTGCTTCTGGCCTCATTAATTTTTTTTTTTTAAAGAGTTCACTTTTAATGCATGCAAATCACAAAACCTCAACCAGTAGGCTGGGGAATCCCAGGATGGAACACAGACTGTGACAAGACACTCACTGATTTACAAACATGACCTCCGTGAGGGGGTGGAAGGAGGTGCTGTGCCTCCTTGATCACCTTCTCTTCTGTGTGCCTTCTCGTCTTCTGTCTGTGTGAAATCTCCCTCTGCCTCCAATTTATAAGGACACTTGCGACTGTGTTTAGGGACAACCTTGCTAATTCAAGATAAGCTCATATCAAGAACCTTAACTTAATCATAACTGCAGAACTTTTTACCCATAAAGGTAATATTTGGAGATTTTGGAGACTTGGGGCATTGACAGATCTGTAGGGCTATTATTTAACTTACCACACTTCCCAACTTTTCTAAACCCAGTGTTCTAAACATTTTAAAATATCAAAAGGAGACGACTCATAAATACAGATATAAAAATTTTTTAAATGTATTAGCAAATCAAATTCTGCAACATATGCAAAGAATAATACATTAAATTCAAGTAAGTTTTATGTCAAGAATGGTTGATTTAACATCTGGAAATCAATATAATTCATCATACTAATACAGTAAAGTAGGAAAAGCTATGATCATCTCAATAGATACAAAAAAACTGTATTTAACAAAATTGAACAGTCATTCATGGTAAAAAAAAAAAAAATTCTCAACAAATTAGGAAGAGAGGGAAAGTTTTCTAACTTGATAAACAGAATTTGTGAAGATCCTACAACTGCTATCATACTTAATGGTGAAACACTGCATGTTTTCTACTTAGTATCAGTAACCAAGCAAGGATTTTTGCTCCCCTGGCTTCGATTACACATTTTACTCAAAGTCTTAGTCAACGTAATAGGCAAGAAAAGGAAATAAAGGCAGGTAGTTTGGAAAGGAAGAAATTAATCTGTCTACATTCTTAAATAACCTATTATTAACATGTATATATAAAATCCCAAAGAACATTAAAAAATGCTACCAGAACTAATAAGTGAATTTAATAAGGTCACAGGAATCAGGTTATTATGCAAAAATCAATTACATTTCTGGTCGGACACAGTGGCTCAAACCTGTAATCCCAGTGCTTTGGGAAGCTGAGCCAGGTGGATCCCTTGAGCTTAGCAGTTCAAGACCAGCCTGGGCAACATGGTGAAACCCTGTCTCTGCAAAAAATACAAAAATTAGCTGGGCATGATCACACATGCCTGTAGTCACAGCAACCTGGGGGGTTGAGGTGAGAGGACAACTTAAACCTGAGAGGTCAAAACTATAGTAAGCCAAGATCATGCCATTGCACGGTAGCCTAGGAAACAGAGTGAGGCTCTGTCTCAAAGAAAAAAAAAATCAATTACATTTCTATATACCAGTAACAACTAGAAAAAAAATTTAAGATTCATTTATAATAACAAAGAAAGTCTTAGGAATGAATTGGATCAAACATATGCAATATCTTTATATTAATAACTACAAAATATTACTGAGACAAATTAAAGAAAACATATATAAATGGATAAATACACCATAACTATAAACTAGAAAATTCAGTCTTGTTAAGATGCCATTTCTCCACAAATTGACCTATAGATTCAATGCAATCCTAATCAAAATCCCACCAGATTTATCTGTAGAAAGTCATAAGCTGATTCTAAAATTTATTTGAGAGTACAAAAGACCTAGAATAACCAAAATATTTTGAAAAGGACCAAAGTTAGGAAATTACTGGTCTCAGACTTTCTATAAAGCTACATTAATCAAGACAGTATGGTATTGTCATAAAGGTACACATATGAATCAATGGAACAAAAATAGAGTCCAGAAATAGATCCACACTTATATGGTCAGTTTCTTTACAAAGATGCTAAGGTAACTCAACAGGGAAAGGAGAGTCTTTTTAATATGTGATGCTAGAAAATTGGATATCCATATGGGGAAAAAAAATGAACCTTGACTCTTACCTCACACCATGAATAAAAATTAATTTGAACTGGATCATAAACCTAATGTAAAAGCTAAAGTAGGATATTGTTTTTATGTTGTTATTGTTGTTAATTTTTAATTTGTTTATTTTAGAGACAGAGACTCACTCTATTGCCCAGGATGGAATGCAGTGGTGCAATCATATGTCACTGTAGCCTCGAACTCCTGGGGTCAAGCAATCCTCCCGCCTCATACTCCAAAGTAGGACTACAGATGCATGCCACCACACCAGGTATTTTTTTTTAATCTTTATTTTTTTACATTTTGTAGAGACAGAGTCTTGCTATGTTGTTCAGGTTTGTCTTGAACTCCTGGCCTCAAGTGATTCCTCCACCTCGGCCTCCCAAAGTGCTGGAATTACAGGCATGAGCCACCACGTCCAGCCCAGTCAAGCTCTGTTACCTTGAGGTAGGCAATGATTACTTAGATATAACATGCACACAACAATACAAACCACAGAAGAAAAATTGAATACTCTGGACTTTACCAAAATAAAACACTTGGGTTTATTCTTAATGGTACCATTAAGAAAATGAAAATGCAAGTCAACAAAATGGAAAGAAATTTTTGTAAAACATATCAGCAAAGGATCTGAACTCAGAACAGCTCAAGAATTCTACAAACGACAATAAGTAGATGAGCAACTCAACTAAAAATTGAACTAAAAACTGAAAGGAGACTTCACAAAAAAAGTCATAGTAGTGGCCAATGAGTACATGAAAAGATGCTCAGCATCACTAGTTATCAGAGACATGAAAACTAAAACCATGAGACACCTCCAGCTACACATTAGAATAGCTAAAATTAAAATAAATAGCAATATCAAATACTGGGGAGAATTTAAAGCAACTGTAAATTTCATGAGCTGTTGGTGGAAGAGCAAAATGCTACAGCCATTTTGGCAGACAGTTAATAGTTTCCTATAAAATTAAACATACCGAATGACCTAGAAATTCCATTTCAAGGTATTCACCCAAGAGAAATAAAAGCATATGTGCACACATTATGCGTGAATGTTTATAGCATCACTATTAATTATAGCTCCAAGCTGGAAATAATTCAAATGTCCATCAACTGGCAAATGGAATTCTATTCAGAAATATAAAGGAACAAACTACTAATATACATATGATGCTAAATAAATCCCAAAAGCATTATGCAAGGGGAAATAAGCCAGACCAAAAGACTGTATGAGTCTATTTTCATGTAACTGAAGAAAAGGCAAGAAACCTATGACAGAAAGCAAATCAGTGACTGTCTGAGGCCAGAGAGGGAGGTCAGGGTTGCCTTCAATGATAGGGTGATAGAAATGTTTCATATGTCAATCATGGTGGTGGTTACATGGATATGCATTAGCCAAAGCTTCTTAGACCGTACACTTAAAATGAACATATTTTACTGTACGTAAATTATACCTCATATAACATAATAAATAAGCTGTTAAAAATAAATAAGATATATGCATACATATTTACAAAGATGAACCCAATTAGTAATAATAGCAGCTATCACTTATTGAATGTATGTTACACAATAGCTACTTCACACGCATTATCTGTAACCTCACAGCTTTGCACAATAGGTATTAAACCTACTTTCTAGATGAAAAAATAAAATAAGCTGAGCTGCAGAGATGTTCAGTGACTTGCACACAGTCACACAGCTGGTAGGCGGCCGAGCCTGTGTTCAAATGTAGGTTGGTGTCTCTGATGTGTATGCCCATTTCACTGTCTGTCCCGGTTTGGGGAAGCCAGAGTGGCAACAGGAGGGGCCTTGAGGAGCCTCAGGCCTAAGCCTGAGGGCTTGCCTTGAATGCAGTCAGAACATAAGGAATGAGTCCTTACCTGCAAGGCAGCTTATTGAGACCCCAGAGATCAAAACCTCAGAGAATATGTTTTCCCTTGAGCAGTACACAGGGAATGCACATGCTTAATCCTCCATTAACTTACTGTCCAAATTCTGCAGCTTGTGTCTCATCTGTCGCAGCAGAAGCTGACAAAAGAATTATAATGCCAGGATCGTGAAATGTCCCTGAATTCTTGTAGGGGAGTTAGAAAGACTACAGCTTAGACACAAGAGTGACGACAGGTGCTTCGAATCAAACAGAAAGAATACCTTCCCTGAGTGCCACAGGCACTGCAACTATGATTCTCCCCTTGCTGGGATCTTCTTTCTGTGACAAGGGGGATACACATTCTGGAGATGAAACTCCTGTAATCATAGCAACTACTAACTGAGGGTTTGCTCTGTGGTTCACGCTTCGCACCCATTATCTTATTTATTCAACACAACCAGTCTGTGAAGTACACACAACTATTAATTCAATCTTACAGATGAACTGAGTTTCAGAAAGGTTAAGATTTCCATCAGGTTTCCAGCCTCCTCCTCACGGCTAAGTGCTTTTGGAAAAATGGGCCCCAGCTCAAGTCCTAAGCAGTGTATCAAGATAAGTTTAAGCCAATTGTGGTAGCTCCTTTTCTCTCCCAGGGTAAGGCTTGGGCAAGGGCAATTCTGGCCAATGAGACATGAGAGGAAGTTGACTGAAGGGATTCTGGAAAAGTTTTCTTGCTGATACAATCGGAACTTGAGAAGAAATATTTGGAGAACCAAACATTTTTGCATTTCTGCTGCATTGTCTGGGCCCATGGCAACCACCTTGGGACCAAGAGGAGAGCCCAGCTGGCATACGGAAGCTGGTAGAACCACACAGAAGGAGGGAAAGAAAATACTGGGCCTCCGAAGATGCTATTGAACTTCTGAATAACCAGCCTTGCAACTGGCCATATTGTTCAAGAGCACTGAGTCTGGACTTTCTGTTACTTGCAGCCTAAGCCATCCTATCTGATTTTGTCCTTTCTCTCTGTACTTTGAGAAGCACTTAATAAAATCAGGCTGTGAACAGTTTGTTCTGGCTTTGCTCATTTATTAAGACAATCTGGGTTGCACTGCGATTTTTGACTAATGTTTTGTGATATAATAGGCACTGTTTGTACTCTTCCTGATATTTCTAACATTCTGGACCTTTGATGAGCTGCCTAGGGAAGGGAATCAAACGCTGTGGACTTCAGCGAGCCCTTTGCTGGTGACTCCGTCCTTTTGGCCACTTCAGGCCCCAGGTGCTCTCTTCCACATGCCAGCCCCATATCCCCACACTCCACAGCCAAGGGTCCTGTGGCTCTCAGAATGTATCAACTAATCCCTATTTAGGTATTAACTGATCAATAATATATTTAAGGCATGAAACTTTTCAGAGATTTTGTATTTTGCAAGTAATGTTCAAAATTATTAGAAAGAAAAAAAAGCTGAACGCAAAAGAATCAAGCCTAAGGTACCAGCCCCTGTATAAGCAACCAAGAAAAACTTCCACAGAGATTAAACTGCTGAGGCCTTGTTCTCATCTTCCATCCTTAAAGGTCTCTGGGTAACTCCATTTTGTTTCTCCAACTTCAACTATTTCGGTTTCTTCTGAAAGACAGGGTCTCACTCTGTCACCTAAGCTGCAGTGCAGTGGTACCATGATGGCTCACTACAGCCTCGAACTCCTGGGCTCAAGTGATCCTCCTCCTTAGCCTCCCAAGTAGCTGGGACTACAGGCACATACCATCACGCCCACCTTTTTTTTTTTTTTTTTTTTTTTTTTTTCATTTTTATTATTGTAGAGACTTGGTCTTGCTATGCTGGTCTGGCTGGTGTTGAACTCCTGGACTCAAGTCATCCTCCTGCCTCGGCCCTCAAAGTGCTGGGATTATAGCGTGAGCCACCATGCCCAGCTCACTGCATCTTAACCAGCTGCCTTCTTGGTGCCGATGGCCCTGCCCCATTAGAGTAAGGCTTCTTAAATCTTTTTAAGTCTTGAACTTCTATTTTCATCTATTCTCCCCACCTTACTTAGCTTCTACTGGCACCTATTCATTCCCACTTTCCACAGTCCCGATAAAAAATAATAGACCTTTGGGGGCAGCTGAGCAGCCTCTTGAGTAACTTCATTGGCACGGCAGCCAAGATCTCTTAAGACCATCTTCTCTATAAGCAGCTTAGCTTGAATTACACCATGCCATGGGGAACTGTAGCTGCAGGCTGCGTCTCGATAGTGGGGCTCTTCTAGACTCAAGAGGGAAAAACAATCTCCGCTGGTGCAATTTGTCTCACTTTGCTTTTGTTCCTGTGCTGCATTCCCAAAGGCACCAGTATCTCCAGCTTAGCAAAATGCAGCTGATGGAATTTTTCAGTGCTGACTTGGCCTGCAGTTGAGATATATACGTGTGTCATTATAGCAGAGGCTTCCCCCACCCTTCCTAAGCAACAGAAATCTGATCTTATTAGAGATGTCAATATTACCAGCTAAAATTCACTGTTTGGCTCCTTTGCAGTGGAATATGGCCATGTCACCAAGCTCTGCCCTGCCTCAGCCTGGGTTCCTAAGGAAACAGAACCTGACACAAAACTATATGTGCTACTAATTTATTGGGAAATGTAATCCCAGGGGAGTAGAGGTGAGGGACAGGGGAAGTAAGGCAGGGGAGGAGAGATAGCTGATATGAGAATATGTAAGCTGGATAGTGCAACTGACTACTTAATTTCATGGGGCTCTCTCCCAAAAGACAAAAGGACTGCTGCAGGTGGGGGCTGGAGGGGAGAAGAGCTTATCTCATTCACGCTGACCGCTCTCATCTCCCCTTAGCCAAAGCTCCACCTGTGATGCAACAACTCTTCCTCATTTCCGGATCATACTTGCATGGGTGTCACGTGGACTCTGCAGCTCCTCAGGTCTCAGAAGCAATGAGGAATCCTCGGAACAAGATATGCAGGGTACAAGCAGGAGCCAATATGCTGTCAGGCCTGGTCAGAGTCCACACAGGGGTGACTGAGTGGCCGAGGGCCACAGAGGTGGGTGAAATCAACAAAAGGCCAGTGAGAGTCATCTGGAACATGGCCAGAGATGGAGTGTGACTTTTGGAAAGGTTTTTTTAAAAGAAGCCCAGCCCCTCTTCCTCCTGCTTCCTCCCTGGAACAGAGGCATGATGGCTGCTGAAGCTCCTTCCACCTTGCACCATGAGATGAGTCTAAGGATAAAAGCCAGCAATCAAAGATGAAAAGCAAGAAGTCTCAAGGAACCTGGGTCCGTGGCACTGCATAGTGCCACTGGGCTCATGCCATCATCCATCCTTCTCTTATGGCAGAGAAAATAAACTTCTAGTTTGGTTAAGCGACTCCGGTTAGGCATCTGTGACTAGTAGTTGAATGCAATATCTAAACGATACAATCACTGTCTGAAAACATCTTTTTGTTTTGTTTTGTTTTAACCTATGGGCAAATAAAATAATATAAGCCCTTCTTCAATAGAGGAAAATATGAAATCAAACACAATTTAAACAGAGTTAGCTTTAATGAAACGATGAAGCAAATTACATGGAGTTAGAGTGCTTTTGTTTATTCCAGTGCTTTGCTATTAAATGCCTTGCTCTGTGCTGATAAGGAAGCTGAATTAATGGCTTAGTGAACTAAACAATTTAAAAAACGATTTGCTAACTAATCAGATTGAGGCAAAGGACTCAAGTCACATAAATTTGACTCTTCTCTTTCCTCCTCCATAAGTCACAGTTTCCTTCCCCTGCTATCAAATACAAAGAGATAAGGGATCTCTCACAAAATTATTTTACAACAAAGCCCATCTTTACCCTATTAAAATGCATGTTTCCTGTGTTCATGGAGGTCAAAGTTTGTGAAACAATGTTTGAGTTAATAGTCGGAAATCAGGAAACATGGCTAACGTAAGTTTAGGGGTAACAGAGGGATTTAACTTAATGTTAATTGTTGTGTATAATTAGCTTAAAATGAACTCTATTTTTCTTTCCCATTTCCTGTCTTCAGTTGAGTTGTTTGTTTATATTCAGTACACAAATTCTAGCTGAGCTTTAGATGTTTTGAGGAAACTGTTAGTACGCATTGAATGAGCAGTTTAAAAACTGCAGTTATTTTAATAGGCTGGAATCAAATAATAATGCACCTGACAGGTTGGAAACCCACGTCAATGTGATAGTTCATTCTTCCACACTACTTCAGCATCCCCTACAAGAAAAGCCCTCATATCTGTATAGAAAATCTCCCTCAACCCCCAAGAATGCCCATTCCCTTAGAGGATGTCTCTAATCAACTATTACACTTTTTTCCTATAGGGCCTTCCCACAGGTTCATAATTCTTCTCAGTGCAGAGCTCAAGGTAGTATTCACCAATCAACTGGCATTTCCATGAAAGATGGCACCTATTTGCCATCCCTGATATACATGTGCATGTGTATGTGTGTTTTTAAATCATTAAACTATAAAATTTAAACGAGACATGAGAATACATCCATCTCGCCTCACTAAAACTTATTGTCTGAGGCTGGGCACAGTGGCTCACACCTGTTATCCCAGCACTTTGGAAGCCTGAGGCAGGAGGATTCATTAAGGCCAGGAGTTCAAGGCCAGCCTGGGCAACATAGTGAGACCCCCATCTCTACAAAAAAATTTAAAAATTAGCCAAGTGTGGTGGCATTCATGTGTAGTCTTAGCTCCCCAAGAGGCTGAGGTGAGAGGATCAGTTCAGCCCAGGAGGCCGAGGCTGCAGTGAGCTGTAATAGCACCACTGTCCTGTAGCCTCAGTGACAGAGAAAGATCCTGTCTCTTAAAAAAAATTTTTTTTAACCTGACCTGTCAGAAGATGACCCAGCTAATCCATCCGTACTTACAAACAGGTTCTGTAGAAATATCCATCTCTAGAGGCCTCTATTGTGCCCCTCAACCCAGCCCGTGGCTGATTACTGTCCATCAACTCTAAGAGTCCACAACCACCACAATCGTATGCAACTCCTAATGTATTTATTCACAAGGTTATTCAAAATGTAATGTGCTAATGAATACATAGCCAGGGCCAATCATCATACTGGTCTTGTGAAATACTTACCTGAGGAGCTCAGGCCTGAGGTTTATCAATAAGGAAACCATTGTAATCTCGGATGGAATATCCAAGAAGCTAAGTCCATCCTTATTTTGCCATAGCAAAGAGTTACCCTTGAAAATAGGGGAACAGATTACATTTTAGGGGAAACCTTCTGGGATCATGCCCATAGAACATAAAATTTACATTTATTTAAACAAACTGGCAATGTTGACAGGCCACCAATCACAGAGGTCCCTCAATGTTCTGAAAGTGACTGATTTCAATCTTTCTGCAGCGCTTCATCAAGCTTCAATTTGTTATTACAGTTGTTGTTTCTCTAAGTGTGTAACACCTTTCCGGAGCAAGGGTGGTTTAACTCAACAGAATGTTCTGGGATGTAGTCACAAAAACGAAATCTACAAATATATCAGCATTTGACCCTGGAATGGATACAAAAGGGTCAGGGAGCCTCCTGGAGTTCATTAGGATCTGATTGTCCCCAGCCCCCAGTCCACTTCGTATATCAGTAAACATGTCCCTAACAGACAAGTCAATACCCACTCAGGGCCTCCAGGCTCAACAGATTTCTAAGTGCTTCCCAAGATACTTCTCCTGTTTTTACAATGAGGTATAAATTGAATAAAAATCTCAATGGGCCTTTTCCAGTTGTCACTTCATCTGTGCTGCTTTAACCCAAAAAAAATTTCTTTCCTCCTATTTGAGTCTTTGAAACTAGATACAAAGGGGGTGATTTCCAAGTTTTCCAGGAAAAATGTGATTAGAAAAGGGGTTATATGTGTATTATCTTGAGAATATGGGAATGCACACAGACACACACTACACATATGCATACAAAATACACTCTAACACACCCACGATTATTGTAAACAATTATACCCTATGTTTTCATATTTTATATATGCATGTGGCTGTATATCAATAATTGAACTTTTTAAAAATCTCAGAACACAGCTCTTTGGTCTTCTTTTTGGCATTGGAAAGGGACATTTGGCTCAGCCTGAGGGTAAGGCTGGCCCTTCCCAGGGTGGGATGGAAACCTCTTCCTTGAACACTGCACATCACCAGAGTCCAAAACCTGCAGCCGCTCAGTCTTCACACAGGTGGAATTGTTCTTCCCTCTCCCAGTGACATCTGTAGAATGAGTGCCAAGCCCCTTAGTACCACCATGCCTGCCACCCCCATAGGCCCCTCCTCCTCCTCACAGGGCCCTCAGGACACTCCTAAGTCAAAAGAGGACCCCTCAACACCTCACAGGGAAGCAGGGAGGTGCAATTCAGGACCCAGGTCACCATCTGCATCCAGTAATATTGGGTGGCATGCAGGCCATGGTTACGAGGCACGTGAGACAAGCCAGCACACCAGGGTCCTCACTTGTAGGCCTGAAGCCCAATCATCACTTAAAAGGCGACCTTCATTTCCTGAGAGACCGCTTGTCCTTGTTTAGTCCTGGTATTAATTGATGCCTGACTGCTGGGAACCTACATGTTCTCACTCCAGGCTGGCTGGCGTTCAGCATGGCCTCCCTCCTCCAGCCATGGACTGAATCAGCTAATTATTTCCCATCATAAGCTACCCACTGTGGGTAGGCCAGGGGTCCAGCAGCACCTGATGCTCACCCTGGCTTGACTAGAGGAGATAATGAGAGGGCCTCCCAAACCCTTAGGGCAGTTCCAAGAAACCCCCTTCTCACAGCAGGGAACATAAAGAGAGAAACATCCACAATATCTCTTGATCCCTTCAGGACCCCTCAGCACCCCTCGGAAAAAAAAGTTGCTGCAACATTTATAAAGTCTCCTCCCTTCACAGGAATTGCCTTTGGGTACTAACAATTTATGCATCATTCTGTTTGCAAACACATACTTAAATAAACACACCAAAAGTGGGAATTAGTGCACCAGAGACAGCCCCAAGCCCCCTAACCTCTCACCCCCACACCCACACTCAACCCCCCTGTCTGGAATTCTGGCTTCTTGTCTTATTTGCTATTCTTAATAAGAAATTACTCATGAGGAAGAGTGAATACCAAGACTCTCCCCTTGGGATGGTTTTAGTACTTTTTCAATTTGACAGATAAAGCGGTTAGCAATTCAAGAGAGAGCTGAGCAGTTTCGATTCCCTCACCCACTTTATTGATTCATAACAGCATTCACATTTACACAGTTCATGGTATTCTGAAATCATTTGTAAGCCCTTAGCTGTTATCATCCCACAAGGGTCACCTTGCTTTGTAAGCCAACAAACACCATTGTAGACAGGAAGTGAATAATTTAAAGGGCTAGACTGAGTCAGTAACAGAATCAGGAACAGGAATTTTGTCAGTTTTTAAATTCTTGGGCCATCTTCTATGAAGAGTTGGAAGGAGAGTCAGGGTGGCAACTGGGTAGTAAGGTGACATGCATGTGACTCTTTATAATCAGGATGACAACCTTCCAGCAAAATTATGAATTTTGCCTCACTGTGAATTATTCATTCATTTATTCAGCAACCATGGACTTGGTACCTACTCTGCACCACTGTGTTAAATACCAAAAATGCAAAAGTGCATAGTCTAATGAAAGAAAGAGACATGATGTCACAATGACTTTGAGGTAAGCTCTGTACCTGCTATAAGGGAGGAAAGAAGCTCCCCATTTATCCTCTTTGATTGAGTGACTGGGACTCACAAATAAAACTGATAAAAGAGTAACATGAGGAAAAACCAGAATTTATTTATGTATACAGTGGATGTACAGTACTTATTGGAGAACAGTGATGAGCAACTCAGTGGAATGTTAGAATGTGGAGCTTATTACTATCTTAACAAAAGGCAATAAATTTATGGAGAAATGACAAAGCAAACGAAAAGGGATTGGGACTTCTAGGGTTGGTAAACTGTGGAGAAGGTAAATATATGGAGAAAATTAATGGACGATCAGGGTTATATTAGGAACATTTGTTTGTGCAGACCCCACCTGGTGCCAACTTTCTGTCTGTAGTGATAATTGTTGTTTTTCAACTCTGGATATAGGAAAAGGAAAGGGGAACAACTTCACAAAGGGAAATTTATAGTCTGCCTTCAGATAGAAAAAGGGAGGGTAGAAAGCTTTTCCTCCATTTGCTGATTCTCAATCGCCTTCAGCTCAAAACAATTCTTAAGCCAAAGTGGCATCTTCAAGGTTGGCATATTCTGATCCCCTGCACTGCAGTCTGCTCATAGTATTATGGGGAAAGCCTTGGGAAGACTCAGTTCTTCCTGGAGGAGGCAGAGAGTGGTCGATGAATATTCTCCAAGGAAGGGACAGTTGAACTAGTCATAAACAAGTTTTTTTAAGTATAAAAATGAGATATATACATGTCAGGCAATGAGAGCGACCTAAGAAAAGGCAGAGCAGTGTGTGAGAGCTTGGGCCACTGGGGTACGTTGTACAGGAAGGGCTACTCCACATCGGGAGCCTGGCTATGCTCTTGGGACACAGGACAGTCTCCTGGCAGTGGGTGGTGGACAAGGAATAAGAGTGAATGAAGACAAGCAATAAGAAGCCAGGGAGGAAAAATGTGATATTGCAGAGGGCTGGGAAAAAATCAAGAAGTAAGGAAGGAATAATAACTATTTCTCTCAAGGGGTTTGATAGGGAAGGAATGGAAAGAGATTCTGCTGACGCTTTCTCCTATACACACAGCTGGCCTCAATCTTGATTCTTTAACAAAGCAAAAAAGGAAACACAATAGCATCTTCGATCACCTCTTATTACTGAAGTAGAATTTAATTTTTAAAAATACGATTCATGGGGTAAATTCTAGTTTCTATTTTTCCCAGAAAACCTGTTTTAGAGGTTGACCTTGATTCCTACCTATTCAATCAAAGCGAATTTTACTCTGCCCTGAAATCCCTAGGAAGCAAGCCAAATGTGTCCCACTGCTCATAGTTGTCAAAGGTGACTGGAGCTAATGATGCATGTCGAAGAGAGAAGAGCTGGATCTGCATGCCATGTTCTCATCACAGTTCATTTTGCAGACTCTAGGCATCTTGGGGAAAAAAATGTTTCTAAAGAAAATAAGTGATGGTGCCCCTGGCTGAGTTTGATATAACTTACATCTGTGCCTGCATGTTCCAAACAAGAAGGCTAGTGTGGCAAGAGCTTAGGAAGGATATTGGCAGCCAGAAAGGAATCAGAGCAGACTTGAGGGGACTCTGCAAATAGTAGGAGAAAGCCAGCTGGATGTCTGGACAGTGATAAGGAGTGGGGGGAGTCAAGGTGGAATCCACAGGACTTCCTTAAGGATTGGGATGTGGGTGTGAGAGAAAGGGAGGAACCACTTGACTCCTTTTCCAACCCTCCCTCTTCTGCCTAACGTCAGGATGTGGAAGGGGCATGGGTCTCTCTTCTCCACATACACATTCTCTAGAGACTGTTCCATCTTATCTCAGGCTTTATGTACTACCTATGTGCTAAACTGACGCCTGAATGCCTTCTTGATAGCTCCGTTTGGATACATAAAAGTCTACCTCAAATACAGCATGCTCAAATAGAACTCTTAGTCACTGGTGCTCACCCCACATGAAGGCTCCTCCTGTAGCCTCCTCTGTCTTGGTTAGAGAGGCCCTATATACAGGGCTAAGAGCACAGGGCTCTGGGTCCAGCCTGTCTGGGTTCAAATCCCAGCTCAGCCACTCGCTGGTTGTCAGACATTAGACAACTTGCTTAACATCTCTGTGCCTCAACTGAAGGATGGAGGGATAATAATGGAACTGCATGCCGTGGTCTGAATGTTTATGTCCCCCAAAATTCCTCTGTTGCAATCCTACCTTCCAAGGGGGATGGTATTAGGAGATGGGACCTTTGGAACATGATTAGATCATGAGGGCAGAGCCCTCATAACCAGGGTTAATGCCCTTATAAAAGAAACTCCAGAGAACTTGTTTCCCCTTTTACCATGTGAGGACACAGTGAGAAGGCACCATCTATGAACCAGAAAGCAAGCCCTCACCAGACACTAAATCTGCCAGCATCTTGATGTTGGACTTCCCAAGCTCCAGAGCTGTGAGCAACACATTTCTGTTGTCGATAAGCCATCACCAGTCTATAGTATTTTGATATAGTAGCCTGAACATACTGAAATACTACATCATGGCATGGTTGTGAGGATCCAATGATTTAATACTTACAAAGTACTCAGAACAGTGGCTGGCACATGGTGAAGTCCAGTGTGTTTTCTACTAAGTTTATGCCACTACGCCCGGTTGCTCATGCTCTGAAATCATCCTTGAAATACCATTCACTCAAAAAAGGAAAGAGGCTGGTCCAGAAAAAGTAAAATCATGTCTCAAGAGGGCTACATCCGTTATGTAATTCTTATCTAGTTGTGTGAGATGGGCAATGGAAAGAGTGTTATTTGGAATCAGATAAAAACTGGTTCCAAATCTTCCTTCTACTGCTTACAAGCTGGTGTCCTTGGAAAGCTATTTAAAATTTCTAAGCCTCAGAATTCTCATACTTAAAATAGGAAAAATATTGTGTACCCTTCAGGGTTCTTGTAAACTTTAAATAGCATAATACATATAAAGTGCCAGCTCAGTGCCAGATAATAGCTACTATTATTGAGATCAAGGATTTGGCTTTCTGAGCCTCAAAGTAGTCTTGTGGCATCAAAAAAAAACAGAAAGAATTAACAACAGATTTCTCTCTAACAGATCCATTGGTCGTTTGGGAAAACAAAAATGCAAAAGCCTTTTGGGAAGCCCCACCCTGCTGCCAGGGCACTGACGCAGCCTGGGACTGTGGCATGGACCAAGGCAAGGGTGGAGTGGGGGACAGCCAAGCCTCCGATTACAGGTGCCATTTCTCAGGGGTCACCTTAGTCATCAGCCCAGACCCCAGGACACACTGTGAACCCATTTTCAACTGTCTGCCTGCCTCCAGTTCTCAAGAGCACAATAAAACCATTAGTGTTTAATATTTAAATATAAACCTTTTATTATTAGTCACTTTAAGCCCCAGTGATGATTATTAAAACATAATAGATAAGGTCTTATTTTTAAAGCTTGATTTTTAATGACTGGGATAGAAATCAGAACTAAAAAAAGATCGAGCTCCCTTGTTCTCTAGAGATTGTTCTTTCTCCGGGTCAGAGCCCTGGGGAGATTTCCTGGATCCTCTAAAAACTGGGGCTGCCTTCCTTACCCCAGAAATCTGTCTCTTTACATACGCAGGCAGAAGAGTATCCCCAGGAAGAACCTGGACACTTCCCACATGGAACACTAGCCTGACTTCCCACATGCGAGGCCTCAGGGCCACAGCCAGGGTAAGAGGCCAGTGCTGCTACCAGCTGCCAGCCTCAGCTCCCAAGCCCTTGGCCATGGGACATCTGACCTGGCATGTGGCAGATGACCCCAAGTACAAGGTGCCAGGTACTTGGAATAAGCTCATATTTTCATGGTTGGTCACTTCTGGGGAGTTTTATGAGGTGGTTTGATTCTTCTTTATTTACTAGGACACAGCACCTGCTCCACACACTGGAACCAGAGGTGGACAAGGACTGAAGGAGGAAGAGGCAAAGGCAGGCGGCAAAGTCCAAAGTGGAACTCCCAGGCGACTGGACAACCAGGGGCAAAGCAGATTAGCCTACTCCAGTGGAGCAGGCTAGAGACCTATAACTGGGACCAGAGGAATCACTTGAATAATAAAATTTAAAAAAGTAAAATTCCAGGCCAGGCACGGTGTCTCATGCCTGTAATCCCAGCACTTTAGGAGGCCAAGGTAGGAAAATTGCTTGAGCTCAGGAGTCTGAGACCAGCCTCGGCAACCCCATCGCTACCAAATATATAATATATGTGTAACTTATATAGATATTAATATTATATATGTGTTACAACTGTGTTCCTAGGAGTTTTATATAGTATATATACTATATAACTATATATATACTATATAACTATATATAGTATATATATAAAACTCTATATATAGAGCTACTTATATATTGTATATTTTATATATAATAGTTTATATATTATATATAACTCTTAGGAAGACAGTTATACATACAGTTACAACATGCATAAATATATAGTATATATATTATATGTTATCTATATATTATTTATATAGATTATATATATAACTATTATATATATATATATACACACATAACTCCTAGGAATACATTTATAACATATATGTATAAATATAATATATATTGTTTTATATATGTATATAACTGCCAGGAATAAAGTTTAGTAAGTCATGTGCATGACATGTGAAGAAAGCAGTAAAATTCTATTGAGAAACATAAGATGTTTGACTACAGGGAAAACTACATCCTCTTTTTTAACATGTACTACATATTGTAGAAATAACAATTCTTTTGAAATAAAACTAAATTTAATGCAAATCCAAATCAAAAATCATTTAGGACTTTTTTCTTTGTTATGGAAAAAATTGATTTCAAATTTCTTCTGAATGAATAAGCATGCATAAATAGCCAGGCAAAATAATGAGAGCGCATTTGTCCTATTAGATGTTATAAGCATACAAGTATAAACATTAAAATGTTATATAACAACAGAAAGCTCAATAGCACAGAATCCAGAATTCAGAAAAAGACTCATGCGTGTGTGAGAGTCTGATACATGATCATGGTGGACTATCAACAAAATGAGTTGGAAAAACTGACTAGTCATTTAGACAAAATAGAAATGACAAATCTCTATGCCCAAATAAATTTCAGAAGGAGCAAATATCTAGACATAAAAATATGCATTTTAATTAAAATACTAAAAGAAAACATAGGCAACTGATTTATAATTTTGGCACACAACTTTTTTATATGGTCACTTGCCCCATGTATTAGTATTTTAAAGTTTGAATCAACAATTCCATTCATGGGATTTTCTTTCTCCCCAGTGACATAATGGGTCAAAGTGACAGAGAAATATATACAAGTCATTAAGCATTTTCGTAATGGTGAAAAATTGAAAACAACTTAAGTGTTGATTAAATAAATTATAGCATACCCATACAATGAAACCCAGACAGCCAATTAGAATGATAATATATGACCACACTGATACCCCATTGCCTGAGCACTGTCGATAGGAAAGACTGATCCTGTTACAGCCCTGACAGTTTATGTCTGTGCCTGTTGATCCACCCTCACCAACACCAGGGGGTGTTGTTCACATGCCTGCTATCTAGAGCTGTCCTTTCTGCCCATTAACAGGCAGTTCTGTCCATAGGCACAGGCCATGGGTTTCAACTATGTATGATTTGCCCTGTAATGCCCTCCAAATGGCCAGCTGAAAAGATTGATAGTATAGAGCAGAGGACCTGTGGCACCTGATCCACAGACAAGACCCTCAGGAGGCTTCTTTGTCCTCCTGGAAGTGCAGGCAAAGTTTTGGTGTTCATGCAAACGAGTGATCAATGACAGGCTATTACATCTACTGCAAAAATGTATGGCACTTCCCTCTCCACCTCCACAAGTGGGCTGTGAAAGTTAATTGAGTTCAGGCTATAAAAAACTTAAGCGGCTATGTGAAATACAAAATTATTAAGCTTCAGAGACTGTAGCATTCTGCTTGTGGCCTTGGGACTGAAACACCAGATGTCGTGCCTGATAATGACTTCACTTTTCATCCAACTTCAATAACTCAAGATTGAGCGCATTTTGGGTTTTGACCTTGCACTGCTAGACCGAGACTGAGCAGAGGCTAACTACCCACAAGACTCCCTCCAGAGAACTGGGACCTCAGGATCATCTTCAACACCTTCACACAGAGTACTGAGACAAAACCCTCACCACATAGACCCGCCACGCCACAGCGCCAAGTAGAGATTCACCGTTGCTTGAGTTGGTGAATGAAGAAGGCCGTTGTTTGTGTTATTTGAGGGCTGTGGAGGGAAGACAATTAGGTAACCTCACTTAGAACTAACTAGAACACTTCTCAAAAAGATGTCTCAGCGTGTGGCATAGTTAAGACATACAATTAAGAGTAATCATCTCCAAATGAGTGATTTTTGTTTTCTTGCTTATTTCCTTGTTTACTTGAGTTGTCCTGGCTCAAGGAATAAAGAAGACATTTATATAATAAAAGTGATATGAGTTACCCTTTCAAACCTTTAAGATTGATTTTCAAACCGTTAAAAATTGTTGTAGGTACACCAAGAAGGTTGCCATAGATGCCTGAAGTTATGACACCTGAAAAGATTGATAGTCTAGGGCAGAGGCCCTGCAGCACCTTGTAAGGACGTGGTTATTGATTGCAATGGAAGGAAAAGTGTAAGCTGCCTATGTTTCATTCAGGCCCAGACTAGCTCTGGTTAAAGCAGTCAATTAAAAGGAAGAAAAGATGAGGAAGTTCTGCAAAAATAAATGCAAGGATCAACTAGCAGCAGATAAAGACAAAGCTGATCTCTGTGACATCTTTCCTCTTTTATTTGACATTTTTTCACTTCTGCATGATAAAGAAAATAGAGACATCACACGCTGGAAATAAAACTAAAGCTATGTTTTTAATCAAGTCCACTAACCTCGGAAGGGAGGAAGACTGAAGTGTTCTTGTGGCTATGACCAAAAAATAATAGTAGCTGCTAAGACAGAAACTACTTAGAAAGACTATTGATTTTAGATTCAGAGAAAATGAATAAGGAAAAGTCAAAGATTGATGAGAAAGATATAAAATGTGCTATGAGAATTTTTTCCAAAATTCCCGTTTGAAAAAATGAGTTTATAATGGTTTTTAGGTTAAATTCCTTTAATAAAGTGTTACACACTTCCTGACTATGTATAAGAAACTCATGATTATGACTCTAAGAGGCTTGAATAAAAGGACCCACACGTCTTTTGCCCTGTGATGGCCTACCTAAATTGTAGGGCTATTAAAAAGGAAAATCACCTTTAAAAGCTTCAACCCTAAAGTTGACTTTATCTTACAGCACAAAGCATTTCACGTGTATGCTAAAATATATACATATAGCCTAGAATGTATATATAATTTCCTGATAAAATCTTCTGTGTTAGTGTACCTGCATCTGAGTACATAACCTCCCCACCTCTCTTTGGTATTCTTATTTGTTCTGCTTTTCCATTTTACATATTTTCCCCTAAGTGCCAAACATTAATAAAATTGCTAGCAGTAATTATTTTTCCTTCACCAATATATCCCTTCGAGCCTGTTTCCCCAGAAACAAATACCTGGGACAACCTACCCTTTGCTGACACATGAGAATCCTATAATTGCAGACAGGAACAAAGATTCTAAAGGTAGTCTTCAACTCTTAAATTCTTCTCCTCCTATCTCCTAGCCCTCTCCTCATCCCCGTTCATCTGAGCCCAGTTCTGCTGTAACAGATTGTCATAGTAATGACAGTGAATTATGGCTTTCTGGGTCTATGTCCCTTTGGTCCCTCCATTAAAAGATGGAGTCTATTTCTCCACCTCTTAAATCTGGAAGGTTCTTAAAACCTACTTGGACCAATAGAATGTAGCAGAAGTAGCATCGTGCAAGTTTTAGAGCCTAAGTCTTAGGACCCTGAGACCACCATGCTGTGAAGAAGTCCATTCTGGTCTATTAGAGGATAAGAGATCATGTAAAAAAGAACAGAGACATCCCATCCCACAGTCAGCACCATCTGCTGACAGTAAGTGATACCATCTTAGACCCTCAGCCCCAAACTCCCAGGTGACAACAGCCAAGTAAGTGAGTCCAGGCAAGACAAGTAACAAAACCACCCAGATTTCCAGCCGTAAGGATCACTACAGATAATAAATCATTGTGCTTTTTAAGCCACTCAGTTTTAGGGTAGTTTGTTATACAGCAGTTGATAACTGCTACATCCTCCAAGAAACTATGTCTTGCAGAAAGAGTTCTACAAAAGGATAAGAAATAAACCATAATTTAACCTCCTTCCTTGGATCTCCTACCACCCCAGGTGCACATTCTCCTGCGGCCTACATTCTGGAAACATGCCATTAAACATTAGTTCTTTGGAGGAGCCTTTGTTCTGGCCTGTCTCTTAAATTATTGAAGAATTCCTCTCATGTTTATTTTTCTGCCTGTTAACAAATGTTTGAGGGAGGGAAGAAGAAGATGGCTTAAGCTGAACTCCCAAAAGGCAGAGGCAAAATATTCAAACACCATTTTGTATATTCCCAGGATAAAACCCTGGACAGTAGGCAATGAGTGAATAAACCTTACTTGAGGCTGGCAATAAGAGGGAAGACCACCATCAAAGACATTGGGTCCCAATCTTATTCAGGATATGCAAAGCATCATGTAATTTATCTTAAAAACCAAAATGTTTTAAAGATCCAAATAGCCAGAGGCAGAAGCAAGATTGGGTTGTAATATTTTAAGGCTACAGCAAGATGTACATCAAATAGATTCTGCTACATTTTCAACAAACTCCCTTCTCAAATATGAAGTACATTAATAATTTGCTATGAGGGGTAAAACAAATCATAACAGCATCTTGATGTAAAAGGAAAGTACACTTACGGAGAAAGTGCCGGATGTTTCTTTCAGCAAGGAATGGTGTACAGGATTCAGAAAATTCCCAGGGTTTGAAAATTCTGCTGCAGAAGCACCAGTTAAAACTGAATATCTCCTGGGTTCCTTTAATAATACCATAAAGCAAAATGAATTAAAATTCTGGGAGTTTTCTTCTGAGGAAATTTATGTTTCATGGAACAAAAGTCAAACATGCACAGTTTCCACCTAAATTTACCAAACTGTGTTGCAGACATGGTGAATAATTGAATACTAATGAACAAGTGACTTTTGTTAACCTTATAACCATGGATCTTTATTTTTGTTTTTGTTTGTCTTTGTTTTTTGAGATGGAGTTTTGATCTTGTCGCCCAGGCTGGAGTGCCATGGCACAATCTCGGCTCACTGTAACCTCCCCACCTCCCAGGTTCAAGCAATTCTCCTGCCTCAGCCTCCTGAATAGCTGGGATTACAGGCACCCGCCACCATACCCAGCTAATTTCTTGTATTTTTACAAAATACATGTTGGGTAGGCTGGTCATTAACTCTTGACCTCAGGTGATCCCCCCACCTCGGCCTCCCAGACTGCTGGGATTACAGGCGTGAGCCACTGTGCCCAGCCCTATGGCCTTGGTTCTTTATCAGTCTACTAAACTTTGAATGCTAAACCAAACAAGGAGGTCACATAAACTCCTGGAAGCAGTATTCAAATCTAGACCACTATTGAAATTGGCTTAGTCCAGCTGAAAGCAACTCCAAGTTTCAATGACCTGAGTCAAGAAGTTATTTTGGGTGACATTTCTAAGCAAGGCAGCCTGACGAGTGAGATTTGCTGTTATTATGTTGTTGCTGCTGCTGTTGTGGTTTATATTTTTTGTTTGGTTTGGTTTGGTTTGGGAGTTTCTTTCAGTTGTTCTTAATGTTCAGAATTTTTTATGTGCTGCTGCCAGATGTTAAGTGATGGCAGGCTCCTGACAGCCTGCATTCTGCAAAAATAATAAAACATAGGCCACCAGAGGTATAAAATAAATAAAATCCACAAAACCAAGTTTATTAACTTTCCAGACAAGGAAGCACACTCTAGTAAAGAAATTCACTGAATAGTTAGCAGAGAGGGAGAAAGTTAGGGAATTTTCAATCTAGGAAGTGAGGGCTTACAGCAATTAAGGTTTGAACACCAGCATTGCACGTGGCCCCAGTGAACCCAAAGGCCTGAACCCGATTGGCTCAAACAAATCCAGTCACTCATCGGTCAAGAAAGAGTCTTTGGTTGGGCCCAGTAGGGGGATGGTGTTTGGGTCCACTTCAGTGCTTAGAGTTGGTTAGGAGGAGACACAACATTGATTTTGATACCTCCGAGGGCAAATGTGGCTGAAAGTGGACATTTTTGCTTTGACAACTCCATCTGCTCCTCCTCTATGAAAGTTCCATCTAGGGCCGGGTGCAGTGGCTCATGCCTGTAATCCCAACGCTTTGGGAAGCTGAGGCAGGTAGATCACCTGAGGTCAGGAGTTGGGAACCAGCCTGGCCAACATGGTGAAACCCAATCTCTGCTAAAAATACAAAAATATTCAGGTGTGGTGGCGCATGCCTGTAATCCCAACTGCTCAGGAGGCTGAAGTAAGAAAACTGCTTGAACCCGGGAGGCAGAGATTGCAGCCTGGGCAACAAGAGTGAAACATCGTCTCAAAAAAAAAACAAACAAACAATTCCATCTATGACAAGGGTGTGCATTTGGTGATTTGTCTCCCTTTATAGACTTAAGCTCAGTGTTCTAGAATTTTGCAGTCATCTTTGAAACATGTAAAATGTGTCCTTGAATGAATGCAGTTCACATGTTCAGGGAGTCTCCACTGCCCTGCCCTGGTTCTGCTCTAGAATTTGCCCTTCTTCCAAATTCCACTTTATCCAATATGTTTACATAGTTTAAAATTATAACAAAATCCTAGCTTTGAACTTCTCTTTGAGCAGCAAATAGTAGTTGGTAAAAATACTTTTGTATGATTACATCAGACAATTGTGATACCCGAGAGCAATCGTGTCCTCAGAATTCTTGATAGATTTTAGGAACATTGACGTGCAAATGTCAAAGAATGCTTTCAAAATGTAGCAGATAATGGAGAAAGGGGAGGGTGATAAAGAAGACAGAATAGAAGGTAGGTGGAAAGGGAAGAAAAAAGAGCTGAATGAATATTATTGTCATGAAGTGCAAACAGAGATCAAAGAAAAAATGGTATGGGAGAAAAATGATAGCATTAAAGGAACCTAAATGAGCCAGGGTCGTGTGTGACCAGAAGGCCAGAGAGAAACAGCGGCAGCTGGAGAAGGCTGCAAAGCTAAGCAAGTTCATTTTGCACAGACTGGGTAGGAAAATGCTGTTGGCTAGAACAGAAAATAACGTGATTTTTCCCCCTGCTGATGCTTCCCTGGGATCCTGCCAAGGCTCTATTCTGCAGAACCAAAAACTAAACAGACGAATTTATTCAGATATGTTCCCTTCGTTCTCTCCCTAGAATGGTGTTAAACCTGCCCAGGATACCAGAAATTTCTGTGAATTTGGATGACAAGGCATTAGCCAGCATGTTTCTCTCCATCCCACAACACCTGCTGCTGAAGAGGAAGCGTTTGCCCCGTGCATGCAAATTGTTTTTTGTAAATGAGGCATCTAATGAGTACTCTTATGGAAGTGCCCTAGGGCAGGTAACACACACATGAGACACAAACTCAGAAATGAAAAAGAAACTCATTATTCGCAAGCCCAGAGCTAAGCATTTGCTATAAAACCACTATTCTCAATCTTTTCCTGGAACATAATTAATGGTTCTCCAAAATCCTCTGTGAATATTGCCCAGCTGTGGCACCTGGAGCCCTGGATGTAGGTTCAGAATCAGTGTTAGAGTTGTAAAAACCTTAGAGATCATCTAGGTACATGCATTCTTCTCTCAGAGGAGGACATTGTAGCCAAGAGAGTTGTGTAAATTACTCAGGGTTACACTACTAATTAGGAAAAGGTCTCCTAATTCTCAGTACAACGTTCTTTACACTGCACTATGACACGCATCCTAACTTATCACCCACACTTCCTTCCTCCACCTTCATCATGTCCCTTGCCACTCAAGAATTCATTTTTCTGCCACAACAGAAAATCTGACAGACAGTGGTTAAAACTATAAAGATGTCTACAGCCATACCACCCTGAACGTGCCAGATCTCGTCTGATCTCGAAAGCTAAGCAGGGTCAGGCCTAGTTAGTACTTGGATGGGAGACAGCCTGGGAATGCCGGCTGCTGTAGGCTTTTTAAAAAAAAAAAATTTTTTAATAAAAATAAATAAATAAAACAAAACCATAAAGATAATTCCTGTTTACTACGTGAGAGGCTGGACGTAGTGGTCCCAGGGATTGTCTGCTGCTCAACGATGTGATCAAGAACCCAAGCTTTTCTCATCCTTCTGTCTGGGCACCCACAGTGTGCAAATCCTTCATACTCAAACCTGTGACCTCATGGTGACCGGAGGGCTTCCACGGGTCCAGGCATTATGTAGTCACACCAGTGCCCAAGCAGAAAAGAAAGGGATGGGCAGAAAGGGGCTTTGCTTTTGGATAGGGAGGAAAATCTTTTCCAGAAATAAGATTTCTTTTTATGTCTCCTTGGCCAAAACTAGATCCTGGGGTCATCCCTAGCTGCAAGAAAGGCTAAGAAAGAAATTATCTGGCAAATGGTAACGTTGCCTTCATCAAGAAAAACAGGATTATTTCACAAGGAAGAAAGGTGTGTGGCTGTTAAGCAAGTATATCAGTTAACTATTGTCAACCTAAAAAAAAGACACCAGAGAAAATTATCTCTAAATATGTTGGGTTAAGTCAGGAATAGAAATAAAGATTATAATCTGGAATGCATGAAATGGCAAGCCACCACTGCATTCAGTGAGGGAAGGGTAAGGGGATTTTTATTAGCAAAAGACAGATTTACACAAGCTGCTTAGAAACAGAGTTCATTGGTTCCAGAGGTTTGAAGCCAGAGTTCTTGTCAATTCATTGGTGGAGATGTCATTGCTGGGCTAATGTTCTTTTAAGAACATGTTATGTGAATTACCACAGCTCTAAAGAATGTCTGGTAATAAACCTTATCAAAGCAGGAGATGCATGAAGGACTCCAAAGGTTTTTAGAAAGTCCCTGGAAATAGTTCTTATCCCAGACACGTAAGCATGAGTCTCCTCTCCTCTGGCCGTCCCGGCTCTATTTGGCCTGGGTCTGATCATAGTGATTTCATCCTAGTATCTGCAACTCTCACACTATCAATGTGCAACAAACCTCTTCCGAAACTCAGTGGTTTAAAACAGCACCCATTTATTATTTCTCTGGGACATGGAGGTCAGCTGATCTAGCTCAGCTCAGTTGGGTGGTTCTGCTGCTCTCAGCTGAATTTGTTCAGAGAACTATAGATCACCAGGACGTCCACACGGAGCTAGGCTGTGCTCAACATGTCCCTCCTCCTTCTGGACCAGCAGGCTACTGAGGATATTCTTCTCATGGCAACGGCCCAGACACAGGAATGCAAGCAGGATCATGCAGGGCCTCCTACTGTCTAGACTCATGACCAGGACACCGTTACAGCCTGTCTCATTCTATCAGCCAAAGCTAGTAGACGGCCAAACCCGAAGTTAGGGCTGGAGAGATCTACTAGTGGGAAGAGCTGCAAAGTTACAGAGTGTGGGTCCACGGAAAAGCGAGGCTGTGGCCCTCCATAGTGGCTCATGCCTGTAATCCCAGCACTTTGGGAGGCCAAGGCAGAAGTATTTCTTGAGCCCACAAGTTTAAGACTAGCCTGAGTGACCTGGTAAAACCCTGTCTCTATAAAAAGTAGAAAAATCAGCCGGTCATGGTGGTGTGTGCTCATAGTCCAGGCTACTCAGGAGGCTGAAGTGGGAGGATGATCTGAGCCCAGGAATTGGAGGTTGCAGTGAGCTATAATCACCACTACATTCCAACCTGGGTGACACAGTGAGACCCCATCTCTCAAAGAAAAAAAAAAAAGAAAAGTGACGATGTGGTACCAATGATGCAATCTGGCTCACTAAGCAACCAATACTGTGTGCTCCACGGTTTTGCGTTCACTCCCAGTCTCCCTCCCCAGCCGCACTCACTGTGTTTCCCTTTCGTTTCCTTCTCTACTCACCCCCACCACCTCTATCACCATTCTTTTCTTATATCTCTGATCACAGTGGGGTGGCCATGGAAGTCCTTGGTGGAAAGTGAGTGGATGTGGAATATGGGGTGCTGTCAGCACTAAGTGGGTGCTCCATGGCCCCTGCAGCCAGGAGCAGTGTTCTCACCCAGCAGTAGAGCTCTGCCTCCCCTCATGTGTAGGGACAGTCAGTAGGAGGAATGTGACCTCAACGCCTGGCTCTTCCCAGACTCGGGCCTGAGCCAGTCCTGCTGGTGTCCCCACCATGGAGCCTGCCAGAGGCCTCAGGAATCTTACATGACTGTGCCTGACTGCAAATGGCCATGGAGGTTTTTCGGACACAGTCTCTGTTTATCTGAAGGCACTTTGGCTATGCTGCCATTCCAAAGCACCAAGGCATGACCCAAGCCTTGGATTAAACCTGCGCTTCATTCCTTTCTCAGTGTCCATTTCAAGTGAGAAGAACAGTCATGGGGAAGTCATCTTTTGCTTGCTTTGTAGGCTTTACTCACCGAAAAACAAATTGATACTGAATGCAGCCTGCTCGCCATTTGCTTACTTGTCAATTTTGAAAAGTATATTCACCAATGAATACGTTAGTAGTGTGTCTGTGTTTTCAACAGAAATAGTGGAAATTGATTGAGGCAGACCTTCAGAGTGAGGGTGGATCCCTGATGATCCCTACAAACCAGCGGGATTGATGATCCTGGTTCTAGTCACTCCTCTCCTCCTTCCTTGGTTCAGTTTTTCTTGCCATAACCTCATGTTCACAGCTACTAAAGGGAACAAGGTCTTCTCAGCCCCAAACACAGGCTGCCTCCGCCAAGCCACGCAGGCGGTAAGTAGACACACCACCCCAGAGAACACATTTGGAACTTTTTTCTGTTCCATTGCCCTTTGATGGCAAAGGATGGCCTCTGACGCCAAACTATCTGAGCCTCCATCTAAGCAGAGGCTGGCTTTAGACAGCTGTTCAACTAAAACAAGAAGAGGCAGTGGGGCTGCCATGAGGATGCTCTTTAGTCCAGGGGACCTGGATTCAAACCCCAATTCCTTCTGTCCCTAGAGGTGAGACCTCAAGCTAGTCACTCATCCTCATCCTCTCTGAGCCTTTGTTTCATCATCAACATGTGGACTTGCAGCCAGGGAAAGATCCTCAACATTCATTTTTCACATGATTGACCAGATGAGCAGTGCCTTGAGGCATGGGCCACACAAATCTCTTCACTTTGTAAAGTTGAACAACGCAGCTCTGAAGAGCACTGCTGGTGCTTGAGTGTGTCCAGCACTGGGCACTCTCCACACCTAATCAATCCTGGTATAATTCCTTCTGCTCTGTTATGGAGAAGGCATGGCAAAGTCTATAAATTGTCAAGACATTGTGAGATAGTCTTTTTGGCAAATAGGTCAGTAAAATCAATCACTAGTTTGTTTCAGGGCTGGTGCCCTTCTGGGGCAGCTCACGGAAGCTCAAAGACAGGGGCTGTTGAGAAATACAGACAAGGTCTTCTATGATGGGGTTTATGTTCTAATAGCAGGATGTGTGCCGTTAACAAGCAATTAAATAGATGCTAATTTCAACTAGTAATAAGTTTATGAAAACTGGAACAGTGCTAGAGACTGAACTGTGTCCCCCCAAGATTCTAGATTAAAGCCCTAACTCCCACTGTGATGATATTTGGAAGGGGAGCCTTTGGGAGGCAATGGGGGTTTGATGAGGGTCCTTGTGGTGGGATTAGTGCCCTTATACGAAGAGACACAAAAGAGCTTGCCCGTTCTCGCTGGCATTTGAGGACACAGCAAGAAGGCAGTCATCTACAAGCCAGGACAAGAACCTTCACCAGGGATCCAAATTGGCTGGCACCTTGACCTTGGACTTCCCAGCCTCCAGAACTGTGAGAAAACAGGTTCCTGTTGGGTATTTTGTTACAGCAGCCTGAGCTGACAGACATAGGAAAAGTCTCACTGAATAAGAGGTTTTGAGCTGATCCCTAAAAGACAAGGAGGAGCTGAGCATGCAAAGATTTTGGGATAAAACGTTTCAGCCAGGAAGAGAAGCAGAAAGTGTAAAGGCCCTAAGGACTTCAGGAATTATTCAGATGTTTTAGAACAAAGGCAGTGTGGCTAAGAGCATAGAAACAGGAGAAGAGTGTTAAGAGACATAAACAAAAGTCAGATTATTTAGGCCTATAAGGTGAGAATATTTCTGGAAGGATGTATAAGAAACTGTTAACCATGGTTACTTCCAGAGGATAGAATGTTGGATAGGGTCAAGAGACAAACAGAAAGCTTTATTTTTTGTCATCTACTCTCCTGATCATTTGAATTTTTATTTAGATCACATATTAATTTTATAATAAAGACATGTTTATCATATGCTCAAATATAAGGTGATCCCAGTATCAGAGGATCCTGCTTTTATATAAAAAACACCTAAAAAGTAAGTGTTTTGGCTAACTTGAATACATAACCCTTAGGGGTGTAGCAAAGATAGTCAAATATCTGCTTAACATGTTTAATGAACTACTTATACTTTTTTAAATATTACTTTTTCTCATCTCTCATTTGTGCAACAACTTTATCTAGACTTTTTAATTTCTTGATCATTAGGGTCAGTTTCTAACAAACGGCTTATGAGTCATCTACGAATTTTCCGAGCAGATTAACTTCCTGGTAATATGTGTTGCTTGACACATGGCACTGTCAGGGGGGATTTATCTCAGGCCTCGAGCAGCCATTCACATTACTTTAGGAGAGGTGCTTTCATTTTTGTTTTTTTAATCTTATAGGTGCATGTGATAGGAAAAATAATCGCCCCCCCAAAGATGTCCTAACCCCCAGAAACTGCGAATACATTAGGTTGCATAGCATAGGGGAATTAAGGTAGCAGATGGAATTAAGATTGCTAATCAGCTAACCCTAAAGAATGGAGATTATCCTGGATCATCCAGTTACATCTAATGTAATCACTGGGGTTCTTAAATGTGGAAGAGACTGCAGAAGGGCAGGTCACTGGAATGTGATACAAGAGTGACCCAACCTACTCTGAAGATGGAAGAGACGGCCATGAGCCAAGCGTACAGCCTCTAGGAGCTGGAAAAGATAGACAAGAAAGCGGATTCTTCCATAGAATCTCCAGAGGGAATGCAGCTCTCAGGACACTCTGATTTTAGCCCAGTGACACACTTTTTGGACTTCTAATCTCCATAACTGGGGAATAATAAGTCGGAGTTGTTTTAAGCCATTGCATTTGGAATAATTTGTTACAGCAACCATGAAAATAGAGTAGCACAATGCATAGTCTTGATAATAGAGTAACACAATGCATAACCTTGATGTTCTTGATCTTCACAATGGAACCACATCCTATATCACTCTACTAAGTGATTTTTTTTTCTTTTTTTTTTCTGAGACAGAGTCCCACTCTGTTACCCAGGCTGGAGTGCAATGGTGTGATCTGGACTCACTGCAACCTCTGCCTCCCAGGTTCAAGCAATTCCCCTGCCTCAGCCTCCCAAATAGCTGGGACTACAGGTGTGCATCACCAAGTTTAACTAATTTTTGTATTTTTGATAGAGATGGAGCTTTGCCATGTTGGCCATGCTGGTCTCGAACTCCTGACCTCAAGTGATTTGCCTGCCTTGGCCTCCCAAAGTGCTGAAATTACAGGCATAAGCCACTGTGCTGGGTCTGTAAGTGATCTTTAAAGGGCATACCTGAAACAATACTGAAGACATGCTATTTTGAAGCCATTCCTCCTAGGATGAATTGGTAAAATTTATTTAATCTCTCTCCAGGTCTCATTCTATCAGATGACTCATTTGTGCCTAAAACTAGAATTGAAGGAGGTTATATCAGGCCAATGTGCTTTTCAACAAAGAGGAGAAATGGTTGTTGTTCAAAACGATATAATTGAGTATATGCCCTGAAATACATGAAATTTTGTGAGGCTTTTCTGAGGATAATTTTGAGGACAAATCTTCCTTGTAGCAATTTTTATTTATATAGTATTATAATCTAAATAAAAACGTTTTGGGCCCACCAGACTGCTATCCTTATTCCTCTCTAGCCTGCTGACCCTGCCTTTCTTGATATGTGTCCATTGAATTGCAGGGCTACCCTCAGTTTACCAATGTCTCTGACTGAAGTATCACTGTTTTCCCTCCCAGGAAACCCTGGACTCCTTAGCTGAGGTGGCTTTGCCTCTGCCACTCAGTAAACAAGGGCTTATGTTACACACTTCTCTTAGGATGAGGGGACTGCTCACCCTCCAGTAGCACCTCCATCAGTTCTTCCAGGAGGTCTGCTTCCATGTATTTGTCCACTGGCATACACCCCAGAAGCAACTGACAATTTCTCTCAAGTGAGAGAAGAACCCAAATTTAACTTTTGGTGGGCCAGCTGTGCATTGTGGAAGAATTATTTACAAATAGCTCTGTTCTCTCCTCTTGACTATAAATTACTGGATGTTGGGTGCAGCGTGTCTCCCTTTTCTATCAATAATATTTATTGTGTTCCAGGCACTTTTGAATACATTATTTCATTTTATCCTTTCAGCTACTTTAGGATATAAAAAGTAATATCCTGCATTTTATAGATAAGGGAGAGGAAGTTCAACAGAAGTTCAAAGAAGAGAAATAGCTTGTACATAAAATCACATGGTCAGTAAGTAACAGAGCCCAGATCTGATCAAAGTTTTTCTTACTCCACAATCAGTGCTCATTGTAGGATACCTGCATGTGTGAAGGTGCTAGGCTAGGAAAAAGAAGACACTGAATTACATGATCCCAGCCATCTTGTGCTTGTTATGTACAGAGTCTAGCTCAGGATGTTTGGTATGTGTTAGTTTAAACTATATGAAATTGACATTTCGTAAATTAAAAATAGTCATATCTTAGAAAATTTTATGGCCACAATGGAAGGTCTGTTGAATTGTAATAATCAGTAGTCATTAGGTTACAGGGGCTTTGTAGTCTGACTAGCCAGGTTCAAATTCTTCCTCTGCCACTTGCTAGCTGTGTGATCTTGGGCAAGTTATGAGACCTCTCTGGGTCTTGGTTTCCTCTTGGTAAAGTGGGGATAATAACATTACCTATCTCATAGGGGTGATGGTGAGGATAAAGGGGGTTGCAGTTTGTAAATCATTAAATAGACGGCATGACACACAATAAGTACTTCATAATAAATATTAGCTATTGGCATTACTGCTGCTACTCATCCTCCTATAAGCTATTGACATTAGTTCATAGGAGTGAACTAATTCTACATTTGGGGACTTGTGGTAGCTGGGGGAGAGGTGGGGATGTTAGAGAACAGGAGAGGAGAGCTGAACCATGAGAATGACAGAGCCTATAGAATGAGGACATTTATTATGGCTTCCTTGACCACTTCATTAACCACCTCCTCAGGACCTCAGAGAGCAAAGCTGGAAGACAGAATTTCCATTTGAGCCTTCCTTCTTGGCCCCTACCTCTAGAAACCTAAGAAAGAGATTTCTTCCTTGCCTCTCCTTTAGCTCTTACCTGATCTTATCTGAGCCCAACAAAAACAACTTGGCCACCATGAGGAAGCAGAGCCCTCAGGGAATGGGTGTTTGGATTGAGGACCTTTGGGAGGACTACTGCAAAGCTGCTTACCACACCCTCTCAGTTTACAAAAGCTCGGAGGCTGGAGCACCTACCGCCCAGGTGCCAGGACTGGGAAGACTGGTGGGGAAAAGAAGCTGCTTCATCATTTACTAGTGCAAAACCAGACAAGAGCAACATGGAGTCCTCTCCTGGGGCTGCTTCAGAAAATTACCACAATCTGAGTGGCTTAAAACCATAGAAACATACACTCTCTCAGTTCTAGGAGACAGAACTTTAAACTTAAGGTGTCAGCAGAGCCAGGCTAATGGTTCCAAGGACAGCTTCCATTCCCCTTTCTAGCTGGCTGATGGCTGCTGGTGGTGGTGGAGTGTGTGTGTGTGTGTGTGTGTGTGTGCGCGCGCGTGCGCGCGTGCACACGCGCGTGCGTGTGTGTGTTTCTGTCTATCTGTCTGTCTGTCTGTCTGTGTTCCGGTTTTCTCTTCCTATAATGACACCAGTCATTGAATTACAGTCTGTCCTCCTCTACTATGACTTCATCTTAATTTAACTAATTACATCTGATCTGCAAAGACCCCATTTCCAATAAAGTCACATTTCTTTTTTAGTCCTCGTAAACTGACAAATCATAATTTCACAATATACTAATGGAGTACAATATGATGCTATAATATATGATGTTACAATACTCATACACAATGTAGAATGATTAAGTCAAGCTCGTTAACATTTTCATCACCTCGGATATTCATTTTTCGTGGTGAAAACATTGGAGATTTACTTTTAGCAAGTTTGAAAAATACATGATTATTAACTATAGCCACAATGCTATAGTTAAACTTATTCCTCCTCTCCAGCTGAAACTTTGTAGTCTTTGACCAGCATCTCCACATTCTCCTGAACCTGCAGCCCCTGGGAACCAAAATTCTACTCTGTGCTTCTCTAAACTCAACTGTTTTAGATTCCATATATAAGTAAGAACATGCAGCATTTGTCATTCTCTACCTGGCTTATTTCATTTAGCCTATGATTCTCCAAGTCCATCCATGTCGTGACAAGTGATAGAATTTCCTTCTTCTTTAAGATTGACTATCATTCTATTATGTATATCCACCATATTTTCTTTTTCCGTTTATCCACCAATGGACACTGAGATTGAGTTCTCATCTTGGCTATTGTGAAGAGTACTGCCAAAAACATGGAAGTGCAGATGTCTCTGACATTTTGATTTCAAATCTCCAAATCAGGTCACATTCTGAGATCCTGGCAGGACATGAATTTTGGAGGAACACTGTTCAACTCAGTACAACAAACATAAGAAACAGCATGGATTTTCCAGCAGCTTCCTGCTCCTTAGAATGAACACTGCAGTATAAATCTGCCTCAGTTCAGAGGGGACAAGAGAGTGTGGGAGGAGGAGAAACCCTGGAAGACAAACAGAACCTACAATGACAAGGGCTACAGTAATGCCATTTGTCACGAGCCATGTGCTAAGAACAAAGGCAGAGGAAATGCAGGAAAACAGGCAATGAAATCTATGTCCAAACCGAGACATGTGTACAGAGGAGCTGAAGGAAGACTCCTGGAAGAACCAGAAATGAGAAGCTACAAGAGCAGTACTTAATATAAGCATGGTCATTCCTTCGTTCATCCCCTCATTCATTCATTATATGCCAAGTACATCCTCATATTAAGTACCACGTTCTACCACCACTGCTAGCCACTAAGGAGACAGAGACAAATTGCTACCTAATTAAATTGTGTCTGTTTGTCTTGGTGTCCTTGTTCTTAGCTGGAGAGTGAGAGGAGACAGTGAAACATAACAAGTAGTCCCAAAAATCCTCGATAGTACAAATGTAAAAATATATGTTGGATATAAAAGTTCACAGACCTCAAGCCTATATGCTATCCATATGAGGGGCTGGTAAGCTGGCATGAACCTGAACCCCTGTGGAGTTTATGGAAGAAACTCCCTCTTTGGCAGGGTATGGCTGCTCACACCTGTAATCCCAGCACTTGGGGAGGCCAAGGAGGGAGGATCACTTGAGCCCAGGAGTTCAAGACCAGCCTGGGCAACATAGTAAGATCCTGTTTCTAAAAAAAATAAAATACTAAAAAATTAGCTAGGCATGGTAGCATGTGCCTGTATCCTAGCTACTCAAGAGGCTGAGGCAGAAAGATGGCTTGAGCCCAGGAGTTAGAGGTTGCAATGAGCTATGATTGCACCACTGAACTTCAGCCTCAGTGACAGAGAAGGACCCTTTCTCTAACAAAAATAAAAGAAGGAACGGAGGGAGGGAGGGAGGGAAGGAAATCTCTTCTCGGTCCATTAAAAACTCATTCCCCCTGCAAGGCCTATTACAGTACATCTGTTTACATACCTATCTTCCTCACTATAGTGTGATCCTCTCCCAAGAGTAGAGGCACTCCCTTATCTGTTTCCCTAGCAGATCCTAGCAGAGCATGGGGCCCACAGCTAGCAATCATATTGCACCTACGAAGACTCTTTCATAAAAGAAAATACGATATCAAATAAGGCTTGCTTTGGTCAATGAAATGTAAGCAGAGTGACATTGCATTTTCCAGCGTATGCTTTAAGAGTTAGTGCACAATCTCTTTTTTCCCTCTACAGTGTGGACCACCTGTTTCAGAGGTGATTATTCGGCCTGAGTCCCTGAGAGAGGAGATATGTAGCAGAGCCCCTAGATGTCTTGCGCTGGACAAGTTACATGGGTGAAAATAAGCCTTGTGTCATAAACCACTAAGATTTGGGGTTATGTGTAATCACAGCCAAAGCTATTCTACATGACTCATTTGCCAATGTACTCTTGTGAGTTGGATTGCTTTTCTGAATAGAGGCGAAGGGTTCTACTAAGCCATTAATTGCACTCTATTTAGTTCAGAAAACGTTTATCAGTCACTCAATATAAACAGAGTACTACACTAAGAGCTAGGGTCACAGAAATAATCTTAAGATGTAGTCTGTCCTCATAGAATTCCCATTCGAAGGAGGAAGGCAGCAATGTTCCTGTATGGCTATACAGGATGTTAAAATAAAGAGGCATTTTTACAGAATTGGGAAACAGTACTCTCCCAAGACACTTAGATGCCTCCTCCATTCTGCCTCAGCTACCCCAACCCCTGCCTCAGTACCCCATCCCCAGCCCAGAAATGTGCGTGCGTGTACGCGCACGCGCGCGCGCACACACACACACACACACACACGAGTTTATTCATTTTCTGTGTGCATTATTATGCATGCCTTATACCTGACAACCCTTCACTTCTAATTATTATGCAACATGGTAAGTCCTCCAATGGAGCATTGTTCTCTGCCTGTTCTTCCCCTTTATGTAAGAATGAATTTTTACCCCCACCATATCATCCAAACTTGTACCATGGAACCACCAACATTTTATTACTTTTCCTTATTTCCTTGCCTGTCTTTCCCTCTAGATCTGGTGTGTGCTTCGAGGTCAGGAAGTGTGTTTTGTTCATCTCTATGCAACATGTGGCACAAAGTATCACGAATAAGATGCTCTGGGTTTGGGGGAGAAGAGTGGCCAGGACAGAGGCAAAGAAAGGAAGGGCTAAAGAATGAATCCTCCAGAACCCTGACAATCCTAGAGTGGAATGAAAAAGGGCAGGCAGTGAGGGGACCACGAAGAAACAGAGAAATAGAAGGAGAAGTAGGAGATGGAGTTGCGGAAAGAGGGAGAGGAAGGACGCAGGGGCAGGGCTGTGCCCCACAGCAGGTGCAGAAGAGGTGCCCATCAGGTGGGGGGTTGAAGGTAAGTGGGGGAAGCCGGTATTAGGGACATCAGATTGACATTAGGAAGAGCAGTCTAGTCCTTAGTTGGGAAGGAGGGTGGGGATCTAGATGACAACTGGATGAAAAGTAAATGAGAGGTAAAACCGTGGAGACAGTGAAAGTTTGATGCTGAAGTAGGGAAAACATCCAGTCAAGAAGGGAAGGCTGAGGAAGACATTCCTGCAGAACAAGAGAAACCTGAATGTATCTCGTGCCATTTGTAGACCCAACCCAGACTGTAGGCCTTCATGACATGCTCAGGGTTGGGGTAGGGTCTGAACATGAGAACAACACACACTTTGCCTGCATTTGGGGCTCAGATTCATTGCCTTAGTCCTGTTGGTCTCTGGCTCAGATGATCACATTTCTGTGCTCCTGGCTTTCTGTTCCAGGATGCTCATGTCAGAGGAAGAAGAAAACTCAACTTCGGAGAGCTGCATCTGCAGCCTTGCCAATTGGTCTCAGGTCCAGGGTCTCCCTTGGGTTTACCATAATGACAGCTCCATAGATAACGCTGCCTGTGTTTCTGCCCGGCTTGCACAAGACTGACACTGCATTACTTCCGCATGTCACCTCTGCATTTATGGTTGTAATAACTACGATTTTTCCAGTCATAACAGCAAAATGTTCCTGAATATTCTCAAATATTCCTTTTTTAAAAATTCCTCTTCTGGATCCTTGGGTTCTTTGAAACTTTCAAAGTTCCTGGAGAATGTGCGTTCTATCTGGAGACAATGGAGGCAGGGGAAACTTCTCAGCGAGAACTGCCCCAAGTTAGGGGTTATGTGCTCTGTCTTTATCTTCCTTGGCTGACAAACCTCCTGTCTTTGAGGAAATGCTTCAGTCAGTTTTCTCCAAACAGCCTAGAATTAGTCATTTGTTCCCATTTAAGATGATATACTATTAAAGCAATCTCCTAAGTGATTACTGAAATTATTCAGATAGAACCACTGTGATAACACATTACAGGCATGTTACTTAGCAACCAAAGAATATAGGCATCTCTTAAAAATTAAGACAGAAAAAGTGAGGAGACATATTTCATTGAAAACCGGTTTTACAATGATCCATAAAAGCCACTAGAAAATCACTGTAATGAAATAAGGTAATGGCAACAAGATTAACCTTAATTACGTATTTAGACATCGTGCCCAAGCTCTTCAATAAGCATCAGTAGGAAGATGAGCAGCGGCCCATCTTTCATGGCAAAACTGTCCATGAGTGGCCAGAGACACAGCTTTGTGAGGTGCGGTCAGGGTGGAGTTTCCAATCGCCCCCTGGCCTTCTCAGCATCCTCATCCCAGGAGCCTCTATTTCTAAACCTGATGCTTCCCACTGTCACCACTACCACCACCCTGTACCACCATGGGTGGGGCTGCTTCGCTGGATCTCACTCAGTCCAGGCACTGTGGAGTGAGTCTGTGGCTACCATCACATCCCAGAGTGGCCAGGGAGCTCCTCGGGTTAGAGGCCAATGATGCAGGCATTGTCTTAGACAGCTGCTTTATCAGTGGCACCCTGGTTCAAGAGGGAAACTAAGAATACAGTGTAGGGCATGGGTAATACAGCCAATGGGCAACAAACTCAGGTTTGAGCTGGTGGGAGGCTAGGAATGTCAAGCATTCAGTGGTGTGTGTGTGTGTGTGTGTGTGTGTGTGTGTGTGTGAATGGATTAAAAACCTACTCTGTGCGAGACATTATATAATACTAGACACATTTGCCTCTAATCCTCTCAATAGTCTAGCAAAGCAAACACTTTTACATCTGTTAAAATTTTCTTTTCTTTTAAATAATTGTAGGTTCAGAAGATTACAAAGAAGTGTACAAAGAAGTTCTACACACAACTCCCCTGCTCCCAATGCTGAAATCTTACACAACTGCAGCACAATATCGCAGTCAAGAAATTAACATTGGTATGATCCACAAACCTTATTTAGATTTCTCCGGTTATATACACACTGGCCACACAGAAATCCAAAATCCCAGTGTGGGGCACCTGTTATAGTAGGGCCTAATGAAAGTCACTGGTCATTAGAGAAATGCAAATCCAAACCACATTGAGATACCATATCATGCCAGTTAGAATGGCGATCATTAAAAAATCAGGAAAGAACAGATGCTGGAGAGGATGTGGAGAAATAGAAACATTTTTACACTGTTGGTGGGAGTGCAAATTAGTGCAACCATTGTGGAAGACAGTGTGGCAATTCCTCAAGGATCTAGAAAAGAAATACCATTTGACCCAGCAATCCCTTTACTGGGTATATACCCAAAGGATTATAAATCATTCTACTATAAAGACACATGAATACGTATGTTTATTGTGGCACTGTTCACAATAGCAAAGACCTGGAACCAACCCAAATGCCCCTCAAGAATAGACTGGATAAAGAAAATGTAGCACACACACACCACGGAATACTATGCAGCCATAAAAATGGATGAGTTCATGTCCTTTGCAGGGACATGAATGAAGCTGGAAATCATCATTCTCAGCAAACTGACCCAAGAATAGAAAACCAAACACCACATGTTCTCACTCATAAATGGGAGTTGAACAATGAGAACACATGACACAGGGAGGGGAACATAACATGCCAGGGCCTGTAGTGGGGGTTGGGGGCTAGGGGAGGGATAGTATTGGGAGAAATACCTAATGTAGATGGTGAGTTGATGGGTGCAGCTAACCACCATGGCACGTGTATACCTATGTAACAAATCCGCACGTTCTGCACATGTACCCCAGTAGTTAAAGTATAATTTTTTTAAAAAAAAAAGAAAAAGAAAGAAAGAAAGTCAGTGTTGGAAACGGTGTGGCCCAGGTCCATGTAACTGTAGGACCGATGGGATTGTGGACCTATCTGGTAGCTACATCCTCATATCCAGATATATTGCACAGAAGTAGGTATAACAGAGCAACTAGCAAAATCTTTACACTTGTTTCCTAATCTGTTGAGTGAAGGCTAAATTATGGTAGGAAGAATCAAGTGGAAACCCCAGCAACTATCCTCGTCTCCCCAGTGCCCACTCTCAGCTATGGTAGAAAAGCAAAGGCAAAACACATACCCGGAGGGATTTGAGAGATTAGTGCCACCATCAAAGCCCCGAGAGACAAAGCAATGGTGGTTCCCGTCATGTCCCTAATTCATCACACTTTTGCCTAGAACAAAGGTCAGATGGGTTATGAAGAATGACTATAGATTATCACAAAAAAAATCCAATGATGATAATGACAATAATGACAATTGAAGCTGCAGTTTCATTTGTAGCAGATTTATTGTCAGGACCAACACTTACTGTTACCTGACCCCTGACCCCTGACCCTCAGAACTAGGTCAGCTTTTGTATCTACATAGCTTGGAGGAATTGTGATGAACTTGATATGTCACAGAACATCATGCCAGTCCATTACATTGATAACATTATGCTATTTGGTCTTATGAGCAGATCATATAAGCATCTTAGATGCCTAATGAGACATCTGCATGCCAGAGGTCAGGCAATAATCCCTGTGGAACTTCATGTGAGCCTGTAATATTGAAGTTTCTAGGGGTCCAGTGGAGTGCAGTGGAGGGGAACTTCCCTCCAAAGTAAGAGCCAACTTGCTGCACTTTGCACTAACTACCACAAAAAAGGCATGATACTTGGTGGCCCTCTTTTGTTTGGTAAGGCAATAGATGGAATATATGGGTATGTGTGATTACAGTTTATTTGCCAGGAAAATCATAAGGCTGACAGTTTTGAGTGAAGCAGAAATCAAAAAAGGATTCTTCAGCAGGTTCATGCTGTGGTGCAAGCTGCCCTGCCACTTAAACCTTATTACCAACAGACCCAATGGCATGGAAAGTGCCGGTGGAGCTCCACCGGGGTGGCTGGCAAGCCCCAATGCTCTCCTCTGCTGACAACTATTCTCCATCCTAAAAGCAGCCGATGTCTGGCTACTGGGCCCTGGTAGAGGCTTTACACTTCACCAGGAGATACCAACTTACCAACCCAACCATCCATCATGAATTAAATTCACCAAACCATCAAATCAGACATGCACAGCAACATTCCATTACAAATTGGAAGTAGTTAGTGTATAGGAGACCAGCCCAAGCAGGTCCAGAAAGCATGGGCAAACTGTACTAACAGCTGCCTCTCACTGCCATGACTCCAGCAACAGCTGCTTCACGACCTCACCCTTATCCACACCTGTGACCTCAGGGACAGTCCCCTATATCCAGTTACCAGGGGACGATAAAGCACAGTCCTTGTCTACAAATGAATCCTCACGGTGTGCAGGCATGAGCCAGAAGTGGATGCTTTTCGCACTATGCTTTAGAGATGGCCCTGAAAGGCAGTGATGAAGGCAAATTACCGTGGTAGGGAGAACCTTGAGTGGTACATCTAGTCTTCCACTTCATGCGTAAGGAGAAATGGCCTGGGATACAAATCTGTAATGACTCACAGGCAACAGCTAATGGCTTGGCTGCTTGCTCACAGACTTGGAAATAATTGAAAATTAGTGACAAGGAACTCTGGAGTAGATTCATGTAGGTGGCTCTTTAAGAATGAGCACAGAACATGAAGATGTTTATAGCTCATGTACATGTCGGGCAGAGGACATGTCCTCTGACAGAGGACTGTCCTAGTAGCCAGGTAAAAAGGAGAGCTCATTCAAAGCCTGTCAGTCAGCCACTCCAGGGCCTGCTCCATGGAGGCTGTGCATGCTTGACAGCACAGTCAGTCTTCCTTCACCACATATGATCGAGCCACACCAGGGGCCCCACACCAGGGGCCAGCTCCCCAAACTCAGAGGCCAACACTGAACCCCCAGTATGACACAATACCCTGGAAAAAACACTCAGTGTCCTGGAAAGGATAACATTTTGTCCTCACATGAAGAGGCACATTAAAAATGTAAATTTGCCTCCCCTCTCAGCACTTCCACTGACCCCCTATTCTTAGATGTAAAGAATGTTATGTCAGCCAGGCACATGCTTGTAATCCCAGCTACTTGGGAGACTGAGGCAGGAGAATTGCTTGAACCAGGGAACCGAAGGTTGCAGTGAGCCAAGATGGCACCACTGCACTCCAGCGTGGGTGACAGAGTAAGACTCCATCTCAAAAAAAAAAAAAAAAAAGAGAGAGAGAATGCATAGCTCATTTTTAAATGTGTAAATATTTCAGCCCAAGTATTTTTTAAAGATTTGTTATTTCTCCCTATTTTTCAACAACTATTTCTGCAAGGTAAAACCCATGAAATACATTGTCTCTATGGTTATTTTCAAGGTTTCACCAAAGGTAAGGGCTACAAATCAAAGACATTCTTTCAATACAGAATATAGATTTACAATTAAAGTAAAAATTTCATCAAAGTGTTCTTCCTGGAATTCAATATATTCTAAAGTGCAATTATATTAATTCAAAATCAAATTTTAAATATAGTTTGAATTTTTATTGTTTAATTTTCTCTGTTTTTCTCCAGCCTTTTATAGAGGTGAATTCTAATGCCTTCCCAGGCAAGCTTTTCTCTCAATAATTATAATTCACCAAAAACTTCAAAAGCTGCAGATTTTGGTGTGTCATCCTTTGAATACAATAATTAAAAACTTCCAGCTGATTTTAAACAAGCTATAACCCAAATTTATCAGAAACATTAATAGAAAATTTAATGCCCTTGTAGAATACAAAGGTTAGTTTACAAAGTCATTCTTCAAAGGCTCAAGCATAACTAAACTCCAGCTCAGAGTTAGCAGTGAAGACAGAAAGCATCATCTTTAAAAAAAATAAATAAATACAAAAAAAAAACTATCACAAAAATGTTGTAGCTCAATTACTGCAACTGTGATAAAGTATAAATATTTGTAAATTTTGACAACTACAGCTTCTGTTTTGGTTAGTAAAATGTTGTAGCTTGTTTGAATGAAAATTATAATCCTGTGTATATAGCAATTACATATTTATGACTCATAAATTCTTATTTTAGTAAAAACATTGCTTTGGCCACAATACTTGGTCCCACCAAAATTTGTATTCGTCATTAACTTCATAAATATAAAAAATTTTATCTCTAATATCAAACTTTATTTACCATAACTTTATTACAATAATGTTCCCTTCAAAAGAGTGAGCTTCCAAAAGCTTTATTTTGATTCCATGAAACAGATGAAAAACACAAACATTACCGGAATTAACTAACTTCAATTTGAAGGCTCTGAGGACATTTATCTGAATCCATCTTCATTTATCTGTTACAAAGTTCTGCTAATGTCATGAAAATATAAAGAGCTAATATTTCACTTTCTACGAACGAATTAGAACATATGGAATTTCAAATGAGCAAGATTAGTTTAGAAGACTAGTTATTTGATCTAAATGAAAAGTCATGATTAACCAAGTGATGTGTAAAAGCATTTTCTGCAACTGCAGGTGCTAAATTGTCATCTTTAGGCACAGTCTTCTTAAAATAACTACCAATTTTTGAAGCGGATGCTGAAGCTTCTTCATGAGATTTTTGTCTTCTTCTTTTCATGTGGTCAGTGAGACAGAATAGGGTCTAGAGACAGGGAGCCTTCACTTTAGCATTTGATTGGTTGCTGCCAGTCTTTGTTTGCACAGGGGGTAACTTCACTTCAGCCTCTAATTGTCAGAGGCCAAGTCTTCATTTGCATAGGGTATAACTTTACTTCAGCCTCTGATTGGTCACAGGTCAAGCCTTCACTTCAGCCTCCAACTGGTTGCAGGCCAAGTCTCCATTTAAGTAAGGAGTAACCAATAGGAATTCTAAAAGGTACTTAAACCCCAGAAGATTTGCAACTGGGGCTTTTAAGCCTCTTGCTCCAGCAGGCTCCTGTTCTGTGGAGTGTACTTTCACTTCAATAAGTCTATGCTTTTGGGAGGATCCAAAATGACCGTTTAGGAACAGCTCAGGATTGCAACTCCCAGTGAAAGCGCAGAGGGTGAGTGGACGCCGCATTTTTATTGCCCACAGACTAGGCAATTCCCAGGCGGAGGAGCTCCACAGGTCGCCAGCGTGGCTGTTTCGGCCAGTGCGGCTGTGCTGGCCGGCACCGCTGCTTTGCCCCACGCGGCTGCTTTGTTGGCACCCTGGACCAGCGGTTCTCTATACAAAATACACCTGTCCGGGGGCCCTTTTGGCTGGCGATTGGAGCCACAGGAAGTCGCCCATTCATCTGTTTAAAAAGGGGACTGAGCAGGGAACCAGGATAGTAGATTCCAGGGGGAAAAAAAAAAAAGCGCCACAAATCTCAGCGCCGCTGTTTAAGCCAGCGCAGTGAGTGGCCACAGGGGAAAACAAACAGACCCCCGTGACTCTTCAACAGGCGACTGGAACACCAACTTAAAAAAGGCTCTGAGGCAGGGAGCCAGGCGATCAGGCTCGGCTGGTCCCACCCCCACAAAAGAACAGCAATCAGAAACTCTCTGGATTGAGAGTTTCACAGCAAGCGCAGCTGAACCCAGGATGGTCCAGCTCTGTGGGGGAGGGGCGTCCGCCATTACCGAGGCAGCCCGCCACTATGGAGGTAGTCAGCCAATGCTGAGGCAGCCCACTGTTGCCAAGGCAACCCGCCATTGCTGAGGCAACCCGCCATTTCCAAGGCAACCCGCCACTACAGAGAGACTCCGCCTTAAAAGAGGCGGGCCACCCTTGCCCAGGCAGTTCTAACTATACCCATATAAACAGGACTGCAGGGAAGTTCACTCGGCAGCTGGGCAAATCCCACAGCAGCTCAGCAAAGCCTCTAGGCAGACAGTGACTAGGCTGCCTCCTTGCTGGGCAGGGCAGCTCTGAAGGAAAAATAAAAGAAGGCAGCAGTATAACGGAAACTCATAAATAAAGCCCTAAATCCCTGGGACAGAGCACCTGGGAACAAAAAGCAGTTTATGAGTTCTGCTGCAGCAGACCTAAACGTACCTGCCCAGCAGCTCTGAATGAACAACGGAGCTCACAGCTCAGCATTTCAGCTCCTATAAAGAAGAGACTGACTCCTCAAGCAGCTCCCTGACCCCTGTATATCCAAAGAGCCACCTCATAAAGGAGACATCAGACCGACACCTGGCGGGTATCCTTCTGGGACAAAGATTGCAGAAGAAGAAAAAAGCTGGTAACAACCCTTACTGTTCTGCAGCTGCTGCAGGTGAACCCCAAGCAAGCAGGGCCTGGAGTGGACCTCAGCAGACCTACAACAGAGGGGCCAGACTGTCAGAAGGAAAACCAACAAACAGAAATAACCTCATCATCAACAAACAGAACGTCCACTCAGAGACCCAATCTGAAAGCCAGCAACTACAAAGACGACAGATGGATAAATCCATAAAGATGGGAAGAAACCAGTGCAAGAAGGATGAAAACACCCGAAACCAGAACACCTCTCCTCCTAAAAGGGATCACAACTCCTCACCAGCAAGGGAACAAGGTTGGATGGAGAACGAGTGTGATGAAATGACAGAATCAGACTTCAGAAGGTGGATAGTAAGAAACTTTTGTGACCTAAAAGAACATGTTCTAACCCAATGCAAAGAAACTAAGAACCTTGAAAAAAGATTTGACAAAATGCTAACGAGAATGGACAAAATAGAAAGAAATATAAGTGAATTGATGGAGCTGAAAAACACGAGAACTTCGCGAAGCATGCACAAGTATCAACAGCCTAATTGACCTAGCAGAAGAAAGGATATCAGAGGTCGAAGATCAACTCAATGAAATAAAACAGGAAGGCAAGAATGGAGAAAAAAGGGTAAAAAGGAATGAACAAAGTCTCCAAGAAATGTGGAACTATGTGAAAAGACCTAATCTACGTTTGATAGGCGTACCTGAATGCGACAAAAAGAATGAATCCAAGATGGAAAATACTCTTCAGGATATCATCCAGGAAAACTTCCCCAACCTAGCAAGGCAGGCAAATATTCAACTCCAGGAAAAACAGAGAACACCACAAAGATATTCGTCAAGAAGAGCAACCCCAAGGCACATAATCGTGAGATTCGCCAGGGTTGAAATGAAGGAGAAAATACTAAGGGCAGCCAGAGAGAAAGGTCGGGTTACCCACAAAGGGAAGCCCATCAGACTCACAGCAGATCTCTCAGCAGAAACCCTACAAGCCAGAAGAGAGTGGGGGCCAATATTCAACATCCTTAAGGAAAAGAACTTTCAACCCAGAATCTCCTATCTAGCCAAACTAAGCTTCATAAGTGAAGGAAAAATAAAATCCTTTGTGAACATGCAAGTACTCAGAGATTTCGTCACCACCAGGCCAGCTTTACAAGAGCTCCTGAAAAAGGCTCTACACATATAAAGGAACAACCAGTACCAGCCACTCCAAAAACATGCCAAATGGTAAACAGAATCAAACACAATAAAGAACCTGCATCAACTAATGGACAAAACAACCAGCTAGCACCAAAATGGCAGTATCAAATTCACACATAACAGTAATTAACCCTAAATGTAAATGGACTAAATGCCCCAATCAAAAGACACAGACTGGCAAAGTGGATAAAAAGCCAAAACCCATCGGTGTGCTGTATCCAGGAAACCCATCTCACGTGCAAGGATACACAAAGGCTCAAAATAAAGGGATGGAGGAAGATTTACCAAGCAAACGGAGAGCAAAAAAAATCAGGAGTTGCAATTCTCATCTCTGATAAATTAGACTTTAAAGCAACAAAAATCAAAAGAGACAACGAAGGACATTACATAATGGTAAAAGGATCAATGCAAAAAGAAGAGCTAACGATCCTAAATATATATGCACCCAATACAGGAGCACCCAGATACATAAGGCAAGTTCTTAATGACTTACAAAGAGACTTGGACTCCCACACAATAATAGTGGGAGACTTTAACACCCCATTGTCAATATTAGACAGATCAACCAGACAGAAAATTAACAAGGAGCTAGAGGAGCAAGATCAAAAAAACTCAAAGTCTAGCAGAAGACAAGAAATAGCTAAGATCAGAGCAGAACTGAAGGAGATAGAGACACAAAAAACCCTTCAAAAAATCAATAAATCCAGGAGCTGGTTTTTTGAAAAGATCAACAAAATAGACCACTAGCCAGATTAATAAAAAAGAAAACAGAAAATAACCAAATTGATGCAATAAAAAATGATAAAAGGGATATCACCACAGATTCCACAGAAATTCAAACCATCATCAGAGATTATTACAAACAACTCTATGCACATAAACTAGTAAACCTGGAAGAAATGGATAAATTCCTGGACACTTGCCTCCTCCCAAGCATAAACTAGGAAGAAGCCGAAACCCTGAACAGACCCATAACAAGGTCTGAAGTTGAGGCAGCAATTAAGAGCTTACCACCCAAAAAAAGCCCAGGTCCAGACGGGTTCACAGCCAAATTCTACCAGACATACAAAGAGGAGCTGGTACCATTCCTTCTGAAACTATTCCAAACAATACAAAAAGAGGGAATTCTTCCCAAATCATTTTATGAGACCAACATCATCCTGATTCCAAAACCCGACAGAGACTCAACAAGAAAAGAAAACTTCGGGCCAATATCCATGATGAACATAGATGCAAAAATCTTCAATAAAATACTGACAAGCCGATTGCAACAGCACATCAAAAAGCTTATCCACCATGATCAAATAGGCTTCATCCCAGGGATGCAAGGCTGGTTCAACATACGCAAGTCTATAAACGCAATTCACCACATAAACAGAACCAAAGACAAAAACCACATGATTATCTCAACTGATGCAGAGAAGACCTTTGACAAAATTCAACAGCCCTTTATGCTAAAAACCCTCAATAAGCTAGGTATTGATGGAACGTATCTCAAAATAATAAAAGCTATTTATGACAAACCAACAGCCAATATCATCCTGAATGGGCAAAAACAGGAAGCATTCCCCTTGAAATCTGGCACTAGACAAGGATGCCCTCTCTCACCACTCCTATTCAATATAGTACTAGAAGTTCTGGCCAGAGCAATCAGGCAAGAAAAACAAATAAAGGGCATTCAAATAGGAAAGGAGGAAGCCAAATTGTCTCTATTTGCAGATGACATGATTGTATATCTAGAAGACCCCATCATCTCAGCCCCAAATCTCCTGAAACTGATAAGCAAGTTCAGCAAAGTCTCAGGATACAAAATCAATGTGCAAAAATCACATGCATTCCTATACACCAGTAACAGACTTAAAGAGAGCCAAATCAAGAACAAACTTCCATTCACAATTGCCACAAAGAGAATAAAATACCTAGGAATACAACTAACAAGGAACATAAAGGACCTCTTCAAGGAGAACTACAAGCCACTGCTCAATGAAATAAGAGAGGACACAAACAGGTGGAGAAACATTCCATGTTCATGGTTAGGAAGAATCAATGTTGTGAAAATGGCCATACTGCCCAAAGTAATTTACAGATTCAATGCTATCCCCATCAAGCTACCAATGACCTTCTTCACAGAACTGGAAAAAATCACCTTAAACTTCATATGGAACCAAAAGAGAGCCCGCATAGCCAAGTCAATTCTAAGCAAAAAGAACAAAGCGGGAGGCATCACACTACCAGACTTCAAACTATACTACAAGGCTACAGTAATCAAAACAGCATGGTACTGGTACCAAAACAGAGATATAGACCAATGGAACTGAACAGAGGTCTCGGAGGCAACACAACATATCTACAACCATCTGATCTTTGACAAACCAGACAAAAATACGCAATGGGGAAAGGATTCCCTGTTTAATAAATGGTGTTGGGAAAGCTGGCTAGCCATGTGCAGAAAGCAGAAACTGGACCCCTTCCTGACACCTTACACTAAAATTAACTCCAGATGGATTAAAGACTTAAACCTAAGACCTAACACCATAAAAACCCTGGAAGAAAATCTAGGCAAAACCATTCAGGACATAGGCATAGGCAAGGACTTCATGACCAAAACACCAAAAGCATTGACGACAAAAGCCAAAATAGATGAATGGGACCTAATCAAACTCCACAGCTTCTGCACAGCAAAAGAAACAGTCAATAGAGTGAATCGGCAACCAACAGAATGGGAAAAAATTTTTGCTGTTTACCCATCTGACAAAGGGCTGATATCCAGAATTTACAAAGAACTAAAACAGATTTACAAGAAAAAAACTAACAAGCCCATTCAAAAGTGGGCAAAGGATATGAACAAATACTTTACAAAAGAAGACATTCATGAGGCCAACAAACATATGAAAAAATGCTCATCATCACTGGTCATCAGAGAAATGCAAATCAAAACTACATTGAGATACCATTTCACGCCAGTTAGAATGGCGATCATTAAAAAATCTGGAGACAACAGATGCTGGAGAGGATGTGGAGAAATAGGAACACTCTTACACTGTTGGTGGGAGTGTAAATTAATTCAACCATTGTGGAAGACAGTATGGCAATTCCTCAAGGACCTAGAAATAGAACTTCCATTTGACCCAGCAATCCCATTACTGGGTATATATCCAAAGGATTACAAATTGTTCTACTACAAGGACACGTGCACACGAATGTTCATTGCAGCACTGTTTACAATAGCAAAGACCTGGAACCAACCCAAATGCCCATCGACGGTAGACTGGATAGGGAAAATGTGGCACATATACGCCATGGAATATTATGCAGCCATCAAAAACGATGAGTTTCTGTCCTTTGTAGGGACATGGATGAACCTGGAAACCATCATTCTCAGCAAACTGACAGAAGAGCAGAAGATCAAACACTGCTTGTTCTCACTCATAGGCGGGTGCTGAACAATGAGAACACATGGACACAGGGAGGGGAGCACTACACACTGGGGTCAGTTGGGGGGAAATAGGGGAGGGACGGTGGGGGGTGGGGAGCTGGGGAGAGATAGCAAGGGGAGAGATGCTAGAGGTAGGTGATGGGGAGGAAGGCAGCAAATCACACTGCCATGTGTGTACCTATGCAACAATCTTGCATGTTCTTCACATGTACCCCAAAACCTAAAATGCAATAAAATAAATAAATGGAAAAAAATAAAAAATAAATAAATCTATGCTTTTGTCTTTCATTGCTTGGTTTGTGCATTATGTACAATTCTCTGTTCAATACACCAAAAATCTGGACAACTCCTAGTCAAGACCCTCCACCAGTAACAGTCAGTAATATCATTATGGGCCCCATGATGGGTGGTAAATATTCACAAATACTGGGGGCAAGTTACCCATTCATCAACTTTTTTAAGAAGTAAAAATGTATTACTTAAGATTTTATTAAACATAGACCACCATTTTTGTAGATTTTTACTACCAAGTGAGTTTATCAAAAATAAATAAATAAGCCAGGCATGGTGGCTCATGCCTTTAATCCTAGCACTTCGAGAGGCCAAAGCAGGAAGATTGCTTGAGTCCAGGAGCTAGAGACCAGCTGGACAAGATAGGGAGAGCCTGGGCAAAATAGGAGATCCCATCTCTACAAAAAATACAAAAAATTAGCCAGGCATGATGATGCATGCATGTAGTCCCAGCTACTCAGGAGGCTAAGGCAGAAGGATTGCTTGAGTCTGGGAGACAGAGGTTGTAGTGAGATGTGATTGCACCACTGCATTCCAGCCTGGGTGACAGAGTGAGACCCTATCTCAATAAATAAATAAATAGTTGTAGTCATTTAACCATACAGTAAATGATAATGCCAGAGTGTTCAGACTGCTTTTCCTATTCTCTGTGGCAGAACAGCACAGCCTCTACTTCTATATACATTTCCTGTACACCTATCTTATAATCCCATATTTCCCAATGCCCACAGTGACCAACAGCCTGGTAGCTATAGCACAGGCCACTGTCCAACTATGTGGTAAACCAAGTGTCTAATGAGGGCACTAACACTGAATCTATCTTCCACCACCATCTGAAATTGAATGGAATTAGCCGTCTCCAGCTAGTTGTATCTGAGCACACTTTGTTTTATCAACAAACACCCTGGACGGTCTTTGAAAGAGAACATTCCATCTGTAAGTGGGTTATTGCTGGTTGCCAACTACATTAACCACACGTTAAAGTAAGAATTTTACTCACTGCATGCTTGTACCCCACATGTCTAGATGAGAGTATGGTGGAAGCTACAAATACAAAGTGAAAATCATCTTAGCTGATGTTAGTGCAATTATTAATAATAATAGATTAATAATAGTCTGTTTAAAACTTAAAAATCTAAAACAAATGATTACACTGAGCAAGACACCAGCAGAATAGTCATAAACTGGGACAGATCCAGGAAAACTGCTATAGTCACCCTATCAATGGGGGAATTGATGCTGGAAAGACTGTCATCCTTAATCAACAGTAGCGACACTAATGGTGGAACAGGCACACATCATGTGCCTCCTATGTGCTGTAATATGAAATGTGAAGTCCCACCTATCAAGTTTTGCTGCTAAAAATAAAATATTAAACTGAATCTAATCAAGTTCCCTGGCACTTCCAGGAAATGTGATGGACAAGTTAAATGACACCACAAGAAGGCAAACAAAAAATTCTAGAGTATGGGCATTCTGTGGGAAAACTATCTTGGGTTCTTCAACAAGTAACTAGCCTTTTTTAAAAAAAACATGCAGCAGGGAAACGAAGAAACAGGGAAATTGCTCTTGGGTTAAAGAGGCAGTAGATGCAATTTCCAAATATAATAAGACGATCTTATTTAGATCCTAGTTTAAATAACCAACATTAAAAAGCCATTTTGAGACAATCAAGATGTCAGAAGGTACTAGGAATTATTGTTACTTTTGATGCAATTGTTGTGTTATTTTTTTAAATGTTCCATTTTCCTGAATTTCTGCTGGATTATACAGTGATAATATAATAGGCTTTCTGAGATTTGCTCTAAAATACCTTAGCAGAGAACACATGATGGACAAATGAAGCAAATGTGGCACAATCATGCTAACTCAAGCATGTGGGGTGTTGGGTAGATGGAAGCTCATTATACTATTAACATGTATATTACTCTAGGCATAATGTAACAATTTATATCATTGATTACATTCATGATTATTATGTTAATATAACAAATAATACAATATAATTAATATTAAAATGTAATTAATATTAGGCCTATTCTTTCCTCTTTTATGCATATTTTATATTTTGTCTTTAAAATTAAAAGTTTAAATGTCGAATAAGGTAGGGCCAAGAATGTTGTAAGCTCTCCCTCTATTTTTCAATCAATCCATTAGTCAATGCTCCTTCAGTTAATCAAAGAGCCAGGATTCTTTCAAGATAGCTAGAAGAGATTTTGAATGCTACTACCAAAAAGAAATGATCATGTCTAAAGTGTGCATATGGTAATTATCCTGATTTGATGTAATACAATCACACATGCATTGAAACATCACACTGTATTCTACAAATATATGTTATTATTGTGCCCATTTTAAATTTTTTTAATTAATTTTTTTCAATAATAGCAAGGATCCTACCAATTAAACTGTAACGTTTCCATTTTATCATATGCTGAAAACAACGGAAACCACATTTCCTTCATTTTCTTCTTGCTACAATTACAGTTTGAATGTGATGTTTGCTATCCATTTTCATTCAGGTTGTTCTGGGTTTTAGCTGGTGGGCATTCATATTAGCGTCTATCACCCAACTTGGCCTTTATAAAACCCAGCCAAGATACTGGAAATGAACTGAGCCCCCTGGGCCATGGCCACCGATCTCTTCTTTGTGGGTTCTGAGGGTCTGATTGCCTTTATTCAATTTGTTAGAGACTTCCTTCCATCTACAGCTCTTCCCTCTGACGTCTCTGGCCAAGGGCTCCCATTCTGAATTCTGTGAGAGATGGTTTCCTGACAGCTAATGTCCTTGACCAACATGTCCAGCTTTCTTCTCTCTCCAACACACCACGTCTCTTGGTCTGACAAACGTCACTTGCCTCCTACCAGATTTATTTCTTTGGACCCCACCCATGCTACTTGTCAGTCCTAGCCCACTCCATCTTGGTCATGCAGGGAAGATGGTATCTGTCTGGGTGGTTTTTTGTTAGTTTGTTTGTTTGTTTTTGTTTGTTTGTTTTTAGACAGAGTCTCACTTTGTCACCCAGGCTGGAGTGCAATGCCACAATCTCAACTCACTGCAACCTCTGCCTCCCAGGTTCAAGGAATTTTCATGTCTCAGCCTCCCAAGTAACTGAAATTACAGGCACCTGCCACCATGCCCATCAACTTCTGTATTTTTAGTAAAGACAGGGTTTTGCCATGTTGGCCAGGCTGGTCTTTAACTCCTGACCTCAAGTGATCCACCTCCTTGACTTCCCAAAGTGCTGGGATTACAGGCGTGAGCCACCGTGCTGGGCCACTGTCTAGGTGTTTCCAAATCTGCAAAGTTTCATTATTTTCCAAACTCTGTGCATTTGTATAAAATCAGAGGCCAGAAATGTTGTTTCCAATCATTTGGCTTTTTTTTTTTATATATATGGAAGCACAGATAAATCCTCTCTTTTTAGTCTTCTAAAGCACCTAGTAGCCTTCCTGATACATAGCAGATACTGTATAAATATTTTTGCAATGAAAATATTACATATATCCAACATTCTGAAGCATCAGGATTAGAAATATTTTCCATTTCTCCCCAGTAAATGCTGATTTAAAGCTATTAGAATCCAGCTGGGCAAATCTCCCACAAATACAGTCTTCCAGGTCTATTGAGATGCATTTTATTCTTTAGCAGGATCCTGCCTACCCCCAACCCACCTCCAGTATTAAGAGCCAAAGTTCTTAAAACAACCACTAGCTGTGTGATCATAATCAACTTACTTAACTGTAACTTGCTGAGGAACTATAAAAGAATAATCATGTCTACCTCACAGAAAATCAACCAAGCCTATGAATACAAAGCATTTAAAACAGTGCCTGACAAATAGTAAGTATCCAGCAGATGTTAGCACATATTATTATTACTGAAGTCACTAAGCTGTTACGGCCTTGACTCTGGTTGTTTTAATCTTTGACTGACATTGAATATTTTTTTAATAGCAAAGAGGTGTTAAGGCAATGAGGACAAAAAATCCAAATCCTGAATATGAAAGCAACATTAGCAGAATTCCGGGACATGTGCCAGCAGACCAGCAGGCAGCACCCGCATATATCCCTGTTAAAAGACTTGCTCATCTACAAAGTGATGCCTGCAAGCAGCCTCTGGAAGCATCTGCAGGTTAGTCCTCTGCTTTTAAAGGTTATTTGCTGACTGGGACACCCTGCCCACTCAATAGTTAGGAAAAGAAATAAAGAGAAGACTTGTAAGACCAGAAGAAAGCACCTTTAACTTGTCTAAAATGAAAAATTAAATCACCCCCTTTTCTGAGTGTTATTTCCCAAGAAGGATGGTCAGAAGATGTTGTTATGCCAAAAACCCAGTGCCAAGGATGAAAAGTTCTGATACACATGTTAAGTGTATTGGAAGTCGAGCTTTCCAGAAATGTGGCTAAAAATACTCAGGACCAGACTAAGAATTGAGACAGAACTTAGAGGTCATCCCATTTATTTCCATGACTTTACAGATGAGGAAACTGAGTCCCAGTGAGATTAGCACTGTACCAGATGCAGGTCTTCCCTTTTCCCTCTTTAAGCAGCCCATGATGGTTCAGTTAGACCAAAGGTACACGATTCAAATCATAGTAGAAGAGGCAGATACTCTACTAAAGACCTAATGGACAAAAATATACTTTATAACTTTTGCAAGAATGATATAGAAAAATACAAATCAACATGTGGAACATAATAAAGAAGACATGGGAAGACTCCTCCCAAACATTACCTAATATGAGTGCTGCCAGAGAAAATCATTCCTAGAATTTTCATATGTATCCCAAATCATATCATTTCCAGCCAGTCCTTCTCCTGATTTTTCCAGGATAAACTCAGTGGACTCCAAATTACTGTCATCATTTCCAGTGTTTTTTATTGCTTCCGAAATCCCAGCCAGAGGTTTTTTTATTCGCTGTGGATGCCCTCTACCAAGTCTGAGAGCCAAGACGGGCATTGAGAAGAGGTGTGGAGTGGAAGATTTAACAATATAGTCATTATATATAAGCCATTTATTTCCAAGGGTCTTAAACATTTGATGGATAGGTGGATGGATGGATGGATAGGTGGATGGTCAGCGTGTTTAACGTTTTTTGAGAGGTCCTACAACACACTGGTTAAGAGTACAGTTTCTGGAGTATGAGTGCCTGAGCTTAAATCCTAGCTCCATAAGTTTCTAGTTATGTGATCTTCAGTGGGGCACTTAATCTCTACATATCTCAGTTTCTTTCTTTCTTTTTCTTTCTTTCTTTTCTCTTTCTTCTTTCTTTCTTTTTCTTTCTCTCTTTTTCTTTTTTCTTTCCTTCTTTCTTTCTTCTTGATGGAGTCTTGCTCTGTCACCAGGCTGGAGTGCAGTGGCGAGATCTCGGCTCACTGAAACCTCCACCTCCTGGGTTCAAGCGATTCTCGTTCCTCAGCCTCCTGAGTAGCTGGGATTACAGGCACACACCACCACCACACCAAGCTAATTTTTCTATTTTTAGTACAGAGTTTCACCATGCTGGCCAGGATGGTCTCAATCTCCTGACCTCATGATCTGCCTGCCTTGGACTCACAAAGTGCTGGATTACAGGCGTAAGCCACCGCACCTGGCCTATCTCACTCAATATCTTCATCTGCAAAATAAGTGTGATGGGGAACTTAGCTCAAACCGTTGTGAGGATTAAATGTGTTAATGCACATATAGTCTGCAGAAAATTCTCTGGCATACAGCAAAGATGTAATTAAGCCTTCCCTACTACTAACCAGTGGTCACTCGTCTGGCCACCACAGTTATCCGGAAAAGTGCCAAAGTAAACCTTTCAATAAAACCCAGGCACCACAACTTGGCTGCCTAAGTCATAGACAAGCCTCATCTTGTTTTGCAACAAATTCTAACAAGTATATCTGCCCTCCCTGTACAGAAAATTAAAGTAACAAGTAAACGTCTTCCTCCAGATGCCAGCCCCAGAAGCAGCTCCGTAATTACTCATTCAAACTGTTTTTGTGGAACACCTACTGTCTCCATAGCACAGTGAGAAGACCAGATATTTTCCATACTCCAGGAGGTCACAATCTGGTAAGGAAAACAAGTTATACACAAATGCATAGGTGACACCACAAGAGTGAGAGAAGCAGGTGCAAGAGAAACAGCAGATCGGGTGTGCTTCATGTTAACTGGGCAATACAGAGGAGCAAATGTTGCTTCTGGGTGTAGGGAGGTCAGTGGGCCATGGGAGACAGGAAGCTAGAGCTGCCAGTATACAGACGGGAGGAATCTCCTCTCACACTCCAAGATGAATACCACCAGGCTGCCAAAAAATTAAAATGATAATTTTTGGAGGAAGACATACATACACAAACCTGTGTGTGGAAACCAGGCATAAACCCACAGACCATCAGTCAGTATCACAGACAAAGCTGCATGAGTCAACATGGGGTTCTTTATGGCTGTGTCTCCTTAACAGGAGGCACCCGGCTTCCAGAAGCACCAGGATTTTTTCCAGTTTTCCAAGCTGTGAGGCCCCACCTCTGCAACTCTCAGCTTCCCCTGCCCTGGCCTGGCTCTTCCTAAGACTGCAGAAGCCTACCAAGGATGCACATTTCCTAAACTGTAGACTCATTCCTTTAATAACTCTTAATGTCAATTTAGCCAGCACAGCCTGTGCAGCAATTTATGACTGAGTAGGAGGCAGAACAAAGTTGGGCTAAGCAGGATGAGTAAGCTTTCCCAAGCCTCCCTTCTATTAACTGGGTTGGCAAGGGACTTGGTGAAGGCTCTAAAACTCATATTGAAAATGACTGCTCTTTCCTGGCTGTTCACACATGGTTCAGCCATTTTGTAATGATTAACAGGTCTGTCTCACCTGCAGAAAGTTTGCAATGCTCACTTTCCTACTGGTGTGGTTGGCAAGAGCTGCCCAGAGCTGGTCCCCACAGGGACACTGGTGGAAGTGACCCTGTCATCCTCAAAATCCTAGCGTCTTTTCTACGAGGCATCAGAGAACAGTCTTGCACTTGGAGCCAGAAAGACCATTTGTCATCAGCCTGGACCCAGGGTCTCTGACATGACACTGTGCTTAAAAGCTGACTGTTAGTTGCATGAAAGTGCTGGAGAAAAGCCCAGACCTGTGGCTCTGGGTTGGTGAGCATCTATGGTATAATCTGTCCAGGAAGGCTACAGGAGTTTCCACCTCCCTCACTGCAAGGGAAATGTTCTTTTTAGGACATTTACCTGAGATTATCCCTTGTACATACTCCTGGTCCCTTAAAACTCAGCCCTAAAATCACTGAAAAAGTTATAAGAGTGAAGGAAATCTGTTTGGAGTGGAGGGGAAGCTGGAGGCGAAGCACTGCCATTTCTAAGTAATTTGGGTTGGAAAGAGAGGAAGACTTTGGAAGATCCTCTGTTTCCAGAAAAACACTCAAATGGGTCATTTGGGTATGTAAATATCAAGCCAGGACCATAATTGGAGAAGACGCTTTTGAGACACAGCTGTGATTCTTGAGACTGAAACACTCTTTGTGCTCACAAAAAAATATTGTCTGCATGTAAAGTACTTTCTATTCTACACATTGAGTTGCCTTTGGGGAAATTTTACTTCATTTTATGTTTTAAGAATGGGTTGAGTCATTTTTATGCAGGAAAATTGCTGTTTGTTCTTGGGGTGATATGCATGCTTTTGTTTAATCGGTGGCTGTCAGGGAAATGGGGATGAGGCTCAGAAGCTAAAGGAGACACTCTTGAGGAATGAAATGAAAGCTCAAGCACCAGTCCTGTAGCTTCAAAAGTCTGGAAGGGGGCCACGCTCTGCAGTTCTGGTTGGACTGTTCCTGCACCCCAGGAATGGCAGCTCTGAGAGCTTCAGAGATAGGCCTGTGATAAGGACATGGGTGCTCTCACCAGGGACATCATCACGATGGCTGACAGGATAGTCAACAGCTTCCTGGGCTGTGCCAAAGGAGCCAGAGCCTTCAGAGACAATTCCCTTGGCAAAGTCATTGGCATTATCACCAAGAACATATTGGCCAGTTCCAGTGCCGTGCATGTTGACTAGAAAAGGATCCAGAAAGGGAGAGAAAGAACCCAAATTCTGGAATGCCAACTTGGAATCAATCACTCAGAAATAACTTTGAGGGATGTTACGATCCTGTCAGCAAGAAGATGGCCTAAGGTTGTCATTTGTATTCCAATCTGGTAAACTTTATGCCAGCCCTGTTGTCTTTGAAAACGCATGTCTATTCCCAGTTCTATTACTAATTGCATTTGGCTTTTGTTAAACTGCCTTAGATACTTGAGTTCTGTTTTTTAGTTAGCCCCAGGTGATATCTGTCCACTTGTTCTGGAGCCTGAAGGGACAGGGACTAGATTGCCTTCAGTGAAGAAAAAGGAACTGTAGGGGTCTGTTGCCCCTGGAAACATAATTCAAAAGACGACATATGATAAAACAGAATAGGACATATGAGTAAGAAATCCATGCAAATGGAGAATAAAGGTAGTAACATTGTAGGGAACTATCTCAGCTGGATTCTTCCAGACACAGACTCTGAGACAAGGATTTGAGCATGAGTAGTTTATTTGGAAGTCACAAGCAAAAACTGCAGAGAAGTAGGAACGTGATACAGAGAGGATAAAGCAGCGAATAAAATGTGCATATTAAACCAACTGAAACAATGGGCAGCTAGAGATTAATCCCACTGGAAAGCTCTAAGAAACTGCAAATTACATGCCTCATCCTACTCGACTAATGAAGGACCTGGTGTATGTACACATTCACTCCTGTCTGCCATTGGCTGAGGGTGATCCCAGAGAGCTGTTAATTCCCCAGTGCTGGGAGAGCAGGCAGAGAAGCTTTTGGGAAAAAGTTCTTGTAGGAAAAGTTCTCCAGTGCAGAGAAGTAGATACTGGGAGTTAAACATCATCCAGAATGCACTGAAAGGCTAGGGCCCCAGATATGTGAGCAGAGCACTAAGAGAGGCTGTTACAGTCCAGCCTTAGATCCACTTGTGCTACTTTTTTTTTAAGGCAAGGTCACCGGGTTCCCAGACCTATGTATTCTACCTATGAGAAAAATGTATAATAGTCATTGATTTAAAATATTCACTGTATCTTGAAGGATGATATCCCATCCTTTCTGGGTATCATTTCCAAGTCAACAAGTAATCTGTACCTTTAAGAAACCATGCCAACATTCCATTAGGCCAGCCACTTCTGAATGATGTGTAACACACATCTGCACCAGTGGAGGGCAAGGTCACGTGTCCATTGTCACATTCCTTCACTGTAAAGCAGATCATTTAGTCTGAGGTAGTATAGTGTGGGATCCCATGATGACAAATCAGAAAGACTGAGAACCTTCATAGAGTCATGCTAGCAGAGACACTAAAGGCATGAAAGGAAACCCATACCTAGAGTTTAACATAATCCCCATAGGATGACTCAGCATGCCTTCCAGGATGGAAGAGTCCTAATGTAATCAACCTGCAACCAGGTGGCTGGTTCGTCTCCTAGTAGGTGATTCCATATCTGGGTGATTCCATAACCAGTCTTGGCTGCTGACAGTTCTGATGGTCAGCAATGATAGAAGCTAGATCAGCCTTGCAATGAATCCCATGTTCTTGAGCCCATGCATAGCTTCTGTCTCCACCTCCATTACTAACATTCCACAGCCTCATTCCGCAAGAACTAGGGTGACCAAGGAGAGGGCCTGCGCTGATTTCCACTGAAGACATCTTCTTACTCCCTTGGTTGTTCTGTGCGTCCTGTGCAGAGGATGCTTCTTCTTGGCATTGATGAGAAAACAAAGGTCCTCACACTCCCCTAGATATATCACACACCTCTTATTTAGACATCTTGTCTCTGAGCTTCTAAGCCTCTGGTCAAACAGCTAAGTCATTCAATGCTACTTATTAATCTGAGTGTGTCCTTACTTACCTCAGACTTCTCCCTCCAAACATTGGTTGCCAGGCATGCTATTCTAAGCTCTGCCCACTGGGAGAATTTCCCCTACCACTGTCTTTCAGAACCATCACTGAGCAGAGCTGTAATGCAGCAACATATCAATTGTACCAACTCATTGAGCTGACCCATCCACGAACAAGGTCCAAGACTTTTCCCCCTTGATCAGCTAGTCATAGGGAAGCACCAATGAGGCTGTAGTGCAGGCACTGATGCAAAAAAGATAGATGTACATAGATATGGACTGTTTATGCTTATAACCTGTGTTTTCCAGAGATGCCTAGGTCACAAATGTAACATTTCTGTGGTATGATGGATTGCTGCTGCACCTGTCTGAAAATACCCAAAATATGACGGAAGACTCCAGCCACTTGCTGTCACATGGTCAGTTCTTCAGTCTCTACCAAGGCTTAGTAGCATGCCAAGAAATACTGAATAGTTCTGTGCTGCAGATGGCATGGTCTTGCTCTAGAACCCTAAAATTCTTCCCTGCAAACTCTCCCAATGATGTTTGTCAAAGGCACCACAGAACATTCTGGTACACCAGAATAGAGCATCAGTTTTCCCCAGGCAACTGGATCATTAAAATTTCACTAATCTGAGAGGCCCCTGGATTTGTGAGATCTATTTCCCATTTTCTGATGTATGGGTATCCTAACAGGGCATCCAAGTATTTGCCATCTGCTCCTCCAGATCTGAATTAACACATCCAAGATCAAAGCACCAGAAGATTTGGTGTCTGGTTAATGTTCATCCTTCATAGACAGCACATTCTCATTGCATCCTCACCTGGTGGAAGGGGCTAGCTAGCTCTCTGTGATCTCTTTCATAAGGGCACTAATCCCAGTCATGAGGACTCTGTCCTCATGTCATAATCATCTCCCAAAGGCCCCACCTACTATTATCATCACCTAGGGGGTTAGGATTTCAATATATGGATTTCAAGCAGATACAAATATTCAGGCAATAGCAGTAGCATAGGTCTGGGACATGGCAAAGAATGTATCCTGCTTTCCATTACAGGTAAATGCAAACTGCTTCAGATCCTTCCTCTTGATAGGAACTGAGAAGCATCCATTTGCCAGATTGATGGCTACATATTAAGAGACAGAGGCTGAGCTGATTTCTTCAAGTAAAGATACAATATATACACAACCATAGTTTGGATCTACCACTTGATTAAATTCACAGCAGCCCGTTGTCAGGCAGATGACTTGCCCAGGGATAAGGTCAAGACAACCATCCCTGCAAATCTCTGTGTTGGGGGTCGGGGCAGTAGGGGATACTAATTTCTGCCATCCCATCAAAATGAGATTTTGTTTTTGACTTACTATCTTAGCTGAAGATGTGGAAATGCATGGGGAACACCTCGGAGGCCTCCACTTGGCCTTCCCTATGGGTCAGAGAACCACAGTAAAATAACCAATCCGAGGTTTCTGTCTACTAATATATCCATTTACATTATACACCCAAGGACCAGGGAAATGACCACAGGTGGGTCAGTAGACTCTGGACCAGCTGTGACATGGGCTTTATCAACAGACTGCCAAATGCTTCCAGTCTGATAGATGTAGATAATGACATACTTGATCTCCTAGTGTTGTAGGTCTGTTCTTCAGGAAGTGTCTGAGAAAACCCTCATGTATAGGAACCATATTGGGGCATGATCTTGGAAACAACACCCATCAGGGAATGAGAAAGCAACCTGGGCAGGGGACGATGTTGAACCATAAAACAATTGCAAGAGAGGCCTCAGTTCCACAGGGAACTCTGAAACTGGGAGAGCCTTTCATAGACGTCGCCAATTGAGGCCAGATGGTCTGGCCTTTTAAACATCACCTCTACCCATCATTAAGTGTGGGCTTCACCTGGGTGGTGATCAGCTAACAGCCAGCAGCAGCCAGCACCCCTAGCAGCTAGGAAAATTAGCCCTTCTGTCCCAGAGGGGGGCATCTGGGTGACCCAGCACAGATTCCACGATAGTGCAGTCCTTGCACTGCTTGTATTCACTTGACTTGTACAGTAAGTATGCCCCCTCTGGGAATAGCTCCTTCAGGATTCTGAATATTAACAGGACAAACTACAGCCCCAGCTGCTGCAGGTGGCCTCAGGCCACAAGCGATACTCATTATTTCCTTCCTCTACTACCCATTCTAAAGTTCCCTCACCCTAGACTAGCATGTCTGCTGTTCTAGTGACTTACCTCGTAGAGTGAGCCAGCACTTTCTTCTGAAGGGGTCTGAGTCCTAGTCACTACCCCTTCACAGGCCATGGCCTCTTTCCACTGTCCTTACCCATTTACTATCAAAATTGGGCAAGGTCTGCCAAGTCCAGGCCCCAGAGCCCTTTCTCCTCTGGACCCACTCAAAGCTAGAAGCTTTCCACATCCTTCAGTCAATGGGTCAGAGCATTATGCCCAAGTGTGAACTATGCTTTCTCCACACACCCAAAAAGCCAATCAGACATTGTGCTTCCTTTCTACTAGTGGAAGGTACAAGAAGAAATAATCGTTCTTTAATTTAGAGGACTATCCCAGCATGCCTCGGACCACTGGACCTCTAATATTTCATTGCCAAGGTGCCCCTCTGAACATTACTAGGTTTACCTTTTACCCTCTGGAGTGCATGTGTCTTATCCAGGCCCCCTACATAGTTGTCACTTCTTGCTCATCAGTTCAATTAACATAATTCCTCAGCATACTAGACCAATATAATGTTTTCTAGAATGTCCAGATAGTCTGGGTCCCTTGGGACTATATTATGACAGAGGGCATGAGTTAGCATAAAACCTAGAGAAAGACTGTAAATGCATACTGTTTTTTGTCACACGTTAATCCAAACTGCTTCTGGGATTCTTTCCTGAAACAGAGAGAAGACAACACATTTGCTAAGTGAATTCCCACATACCATGAGCCAGAGGCCATGTTCATCTACAGTAGTAATGATACTACATCTAGCCTAGTAGCTGTAATTAGGGCTTCAACCTTGCTGAATTGTTGGGAGCCCACTCCTGGGATTCATGTGGGATTGCAGGAGACAGTCAAGTAAGCAATATGTACTCGTGTATGAGAGGGTAATCATTTGTGCAATCCTTAGATTTTTTTTTATTAATTTATTTACGTATTTGTTTTGGAAAAACAGTCTCACTCTGCCACCCAGGGTGGAGTATAATATGATCATAGCTTGCTGCAGCCTTGAACTCCTGGGCTCAACTGATCCTCTTGCCTCAGTCTCCTGAGTAGCTGGGACTACAGGCAACCTGCCACCATGCCCAGCTAATTTTTTAACTTTTTTTTTGTAGTTCACTATGTTGCCTAGGCTGGATTCAAACTCCAGGCCTCAAATGATCCTCTCCAATGTGCTGGGATTACAGATATGAGCCACGGTGCCCTGCCCTTAGATCTTTAAGAGTGGTACTATCTCTATCATCCAACCCTGGATACAATATTGATTGTTGGTTTACTATGTTTGGAGACAGAGTGAAGATTTAGAGGTTTCCTCTGGGTCTTCCCCACCCTATTAGCTTTTTTTTTTTTTTTTTTTTTTTGGAGACGGAGTTTTGCTCTTGTCACCAAGGCTGGAGTGCAATGGTGCAATATTGGCTCACTGCAACCTCTGCCTCCCTGCAACTCCGCCTCCCAGGTCCAAGCAATTCTCCTGCCTCAACCTCTCAGGTACTAGGACTACAGGCACCCATCACCACACCCAGCTAATTTTTGTATTTTTAGTAGAGACGAGGATTCACCATGTTGCCAAGGCTGGTCTCGAACTCCTGACCTCAGGTGATACCCCCCGCCTTGGCCTCCCAAAGTGCAGGGATTGCAGGCATGAGCCACTGCACCCAGCCTGTATTAGCTTTTATAACATAGTTCTGGGTTCAAATGTGGGAATTCTTTAAACTACCAAGTATATCCAGTTCAAATATGTGTCTAGGAACCAGAGAAGTGACCACCAGGAGGGAGCTTGGATTTGATAAGACAGCCACGAAACGAATCTGAGCCAGGTCTCCATTCATTATCCGGCCTCTATGAGTCCCCACTCTCATAAGGTGGCCACGATGATGCTTCAGTTGCAGGTACTGATGACTCAAGACTCAAAACCTGTGTCCAGCAGTTCCTAAAGCAGCTGGTACTTCCCTTTCCATGGTGTACGATTACCCAAGTAAATGGCCATAGGTCGCTAGGGGAGACTCATCATACACACTTGCTGTGGTGTGGCAGGGTTCTTCTTCCTGGGATCCCAGCCTCTCCTTCAATGGGCTCTAGGCCTGAAAACGGGTTCAAATGAGGAAATAGGGCAAGGGATTATGCTATTTTATTGGGGCAGCTGCCTTCAGCCTCATGGTAATCTATCCTTGATTTCTTCAACTTGCTTCAATTAAACAACACCCTTGTTGGCAGCCCATCTCTCTTGCCCGTGAGACACCGTGTTTCATTATTCATCTCCATGGCTCAGCGTGTCATGCCCAAGAGGCAGCATTCAACTTTGATGCTCATTAAGAATGTTGGCCATCTGGCCTCTGTTATTCAGGGTCTTATCCATATTACTGCCAAGGACCCAGTTATTTAACAGAATTGCCTACCATCAGCCTGGGGGGTGGCCCTCACCAGAGCACTCCCTGTCTCTTTGGTAAACGTGGTGTCCTCTGGGGTTGGCTGGTGGGTTTTTCACCCTTGTGTAGCATATTAACTCTATCATGCCCACTTCTCCACATCTTTTGGTCTTAGACAGTGGAAGAAGTCCACTGACTGCCACAGCAGTTCTGACATTTCTACTTTACTTTGTTTGGACCATCACTTTTTCCAAGCTTCCACAAGCCATACTAGCCCCATGTCAGGGTGTTAAGTCCTGATCCCTAGAGAATGCTAACATATCAATAACTTTCCCTTTCCAAGTGTGTGTTCTGCCACCCTCGAATCATTTCTCAGAATCTAGCCCCACACAGACCTACTCAGCTCCTACCAGTAAATATGGAGGACCTGCAGCCCCTTCAGTCTCAGTGGCTTTCCTCCCTAAACAGAACCAATCCTTATGCAGCCAGATTAGCAGGACACTTGAACCCATTATGCATCTGACAGCCTGGAGAGGAGGTCGAAATAGATCCTGGGAGAAGTATATATTGTATTGCAAGGCAGAGCCTTCTTCATTATGTTTAAGCAAGGAAGGTACTAGCCTTTATCAGGGCTGAGCGGGCTACTTCTGCAGGCCCAGAAAGTTCAGGGAGATGTGGAAATTCACCATTCCCACAGGAGACATGCATTTCTTTAGAATTTCCTTCCTTCCTTCCTTTTTCTTTCTTTCTTTTCTCCCTTTTCTTTCTCTCTTTCTCTCCTCTCTCTCTCTCTCCTTTTTTATCAAAAGGGAATCTCACTCTGTCACCCAGAGTTCAGTGGCATAATCTCTGCTCACTGCAACCTCCACCTCCCAGGTTCAAGTGTTACTCCTGCCTCAGCCTGCCGAGTAGCTGAGATTACAGGCACATACCACCATGCCCAGCTAATTTTTATATTTTAGTAGAGACGAGGTTTCACCACATTGCGGGGCTGGTCTGGAACTCTTGACCTCAAGTGATCTGCCTGCCTCATCCTCTCAAAATGTTGGTATTACATGTGTGAGCCACCACACCCAGCCTCTGTATTTCTGATAAATTGTGTTTCTCATGGAATTTGTCCAGTTCTTTTTAAGTTATCATGTTTACTGCATAAAGAGTTTCATAACATTTCCCTTAATATTCTTTAATGTCTTTAGGGTCTGAGATAATATTGTCTCTTTCATTCTCATATTTCTGAATGAATATATATTTATTATCATATGCAATGCCTCTCTTCATCTCTGATGATACTCCTTACCTTCAAGTCCACTCTAATTTTAATTTTATGCTTACCATTTTATGGTACATCTTTTTCATCCTTTTATATTTCTGTGTCTTTATAAAGTACATCTTTTGTATATAGCATATAGTTGAACCTTGTTTTTCATATAGTCTGACGATATCTTTCCTTAACTGAAATGATTAGCTATTTACACTTAACACAGTTGTTGATAGGGTTGGTTTTGATTCCATCATCTTGCTATTTGTTTCCTCTTTTGCTGTCTGGTTTTTGTTCCTCTGATCTTTCTTTCCCATTTCATTGTAAGTTAATTGCCTATTTTTAGCACTTCATTTTAATTCCTCTATTGACTTTTTAAATCTACCCTTTGATTGCTCTAGAGATTATAACATTCATCCTTAACTTAGCTAAGTTTACTTTAAAGTGAAAATTTTACCACTTCATGGAAATGTAAAATTTTACAACTTACAACTAGGAAGACACTCCCCATGTACCTCCATTCTTTGTGCTATTATTGTTATATGTTTTACTTCTAAGTATTTTATAAACTGTATAATACGATATCCTTTTTTGTTTTAAACCCTGAGTTGTCTTTTTAAAAAATTAAGAGAAGAAAAAATAGTCTTTATATTTACATATATAATTTCCATTTCAGGTTTGCTTCATTCCTTCCCATAAATCCAAATTCTTCTCTGGTTCCACTTTACTTCAGTCTGAAAACCTTCCTATAACGTTTCTTATTCAGGTCTCCTGGTGATGAATTTTCTCAGCTTTTATGTGAACTGTTTTATTTCACATCAGATTTTTAAAATATTGTCATTGGGCATAAAATTCCATGTTGACAGGTTATTTTTCTTTCAGTTATACTCTAACATACTTAAATTTTTTAGGGTGTTTTTTTTTAATCCTGATTGGGGTCTACTAAGCTTCTTGGATCTATAGGTTGAGACTTTTCACTAAATTTTAGAATTTTTCAGCAATTAATTCTTCAAATATTCCTCAAATATTTTTTCTTATCCACTTTCTCTCTTTTCCATTCCTGGAGCCCCCATTACATGAATGTTATATCACTCAGTGTCATCTCCTGATTCACTGAGACTCTGTGTTTTCTTTTCAATCCCTTTTCTTTATGTTCTTAAAATTACAAAATTTTATGAATATGTTTTTAAATATGCCAACACTTTATTTTGTAGTCTCCAGTCAGCTATTAATCCCACACAGTTAATTTTTATTTCAAATATTTTTCTTATAATACTATAATTTATATTCAGATCTTTCTTCTGGTTTCCATTTCTCAGCAAAAATTCTCCATCTATTCAGTTATTACAACCATCTTTTCCTTTAATTCTTGAGCAGAGCTATAATACCTGCTTTTTGTTCATTTCAACATCTGTGTTATCTCAACAGTATGTTTAAATGAGTTGTTTTCATTTCTTGACTACGGGTTACATCTTCCTGTTTAGTCACATGTCCAGTAATTTTTATTGCAACTAGACGTTGTAATGGAATGTTATATAGAATCCGTATTATGTCATTTTCTATTAAAAGGTAGTGAATTTTTTTCTGGTATGCAGTTAAATAACTGTTGGCTTCTTTTATCTTGTCAGGTTCAGTTTAATTCTGTTAAGTTGTATGTTAGGCAATTCAGGCTGCTATAAAAAACTACCATACACTGAATAGCTTCAATAACAAACATTTATTTCCCACAGTTCTGGAGGCTGCGATATCCAAAACCAGGGCACCAGCAGGTCTAGTGACTGATGAAGGTACTCTTTCTGGTTTTCAGACAGCCATCTTGTTTTGTTGTACACTCACATGGCGAAGACAGAGATTCTCTCTCTCATGTTTCTTTCTATAAGGCACTACTCGCATTCATGTGGGCTCTATCTTCATGAGCTAATTACCTCCTAAAGTCCTCACCTCCTAATATCATCACACTGGGAGTAGGATTTCAACATACGAATTTCGGTGGGAGAGAGGACATAAATGTTCAGTCTATAACAAGATAGGTCTAGTTTGGTTTTGCCCTAAGTCATAATCTTATACTAAGGCATGGTTGTTAATCAATGTGTGGCCTCTCTTGAGTCTCCACTTATTGCCTGAGACACTCAGTATGGTCTCTCTATTCTGGCTTAGCTGGAATTTCCATGTCTCCTAACACTCTGGCACATCTGGTATCTCTAGCTCTCAGACATATGGTAGCTCTCAGTTCAACTTGTGGAGTTTTGCTATGTGTATTATATGCCAGCTCTTAGCCACAGACCTATGGTGAATTCCACACAGAATTCCAAAGTCTCCATCCAACACATTTCCCTTTTCCGATACCCTAGACACCAATTTCAGCTGCTTTAAGAACCAATTCGTGTCTGCCACCCCTGCTCAGAAAGACTGCTTGGGTTCTACCTCCCTGAAACATAGTATGGGAAGTGCTCCTGGTTAGAGAACCAGGATGAATATAGGGATCACCCCACATGTGTTCCCCTCCTCTCAGGAATCACAGTCCGTTTGTCCAATCCCTGGAGGTAATTGCCTTGTATGTTTTGTCTAGTTTATCATTGTTTATGGTTAAGGATAAGTCTCACACAAATCATTCTGTGTGACTAGAAAATCAAATCTCCTGTTTTGCATGTATTTAATTTTTTAAATATTTAAAACCCTATGAAATAGATATTGTCACACTGACTTTACAGATGAGAAAATTGATTCTCATAAATCACAAATAATTTGTCCCAGGTCACACAACTAATAAGTGGTAGAGTCATGATTTAACTTTAGATCTTTCTGATGGCCAAAGCCATAGATTTACCACTATAACAAATTTCTTGGTAGGGCCCTGATAAAGCAGTGATGTTTATGCTTCCTTTTAGAAGAATGTGAAGCTCTATCTTTATTCTTCGTGCTCACATCTTCAAGAATTTCCCTTATGTAATTAGAATTTATTTTTAAAGAGAAACAGTTTACTATAAAGGGTCAGAAATAAGTAAGTTATTTTAAAGGAGCAACGGCTTCCTGTGGGACAAACAGAAATATCAGAGGGCTTCCATGGGGAACTCCCAAAACATTTTTGGCTGATAGTTGAACTGTTAAAAGTGAGGGTAAGGGCTGGAATGAAAAAAAAAAACCAGAGTTGAGAGATGATGAGCAGGAAGCAAATTCGGATGGGAACCCTAAAAGTACACGGAGAAAGATGAATGAAATAAAACTGAAATCCCAGCGGATGAGTAGGAAAATACAAAGGGAAGTGAGAGAGAATTCTAGAAGAATCAATAAAGTGAACGCAGCTGGACTGTTAGCCTTAGTGAAGCTACAGCCACAAGTTCAGCAGAGCCAAAGGCTGAAGGTCCTTGAGAAGGGTATGAGGGCCTTCAGTTGTGATCTCTGCAGCAAAAGAGCCACCGCCCCCTTGTAGTGATAGGACTCCTGCTTGTATCCCAAAGCCAAACCATCTTGATCAGAGCAGAATTTATTGTTCTTTTTATTTATTTATTTTTTGGAGACAGGGTCTCACTCTATCACCTAGGCTGGAGTACAGTGGCATGGATCATGGCATACTGCAGCCTCAAACTCCTGGGCTCCTGAAGGGATCCTCCTGCCTCAGACTCCCGAGTAGCTGGGACTACAGGCATTAACCACCATGCTGGAGTGTTTGTTTTTTTGTTTTGTTTTGTTTTGTTTTAGAGCTGAGGGTCTCACTATGTTGCACAGGCTTGTCTCCATCTCCTGGCCTCAAGCGCTTCGTCCTGCCTCAGCCTCCCAGAGTGTTGGGATTGCAGGCATGAGCAGCCATGCCTGGCCTATTATTCTTTCTATAGCACATGCGGTCTACATATTGAAATCCTACTGCACGTTAGGCTAATACAAGGAGTTTTCTAAAAGCCCTCAATCATGGGTTCTACTCCAAACAAATTAAATCAGAATCTCTAGTGGCATGGCCCAGATATTAATAACATTTTTAAAGCCCTCTAGGAGATCCTAACATATCTTAAAGGTTGAGACAACCCCTATGCAAAATTATCAGAAAGAACTTCCTTGCCTGAACACTTATTCTTACATTGAAAATATGGCTACTGTGTTGAGGACACCAAGTTGGACAAGGAATCAGCTCAATCAATTTCAAATAGAACACCATGTGTCCTCACCTACACACCTGTTATGTTAGTCAGGGTTCTCTAGAGGGACCGAACTAATAGGATATATATATATAGGGGCGTTTATTAAGTATTAACTTACATGATCACAAGGTCCCACAGTAGGCTGTCTGCAAGCTGAGGAGAAGAAGAGCCAATCTGAGTCCCAAAACTGAAGAACTTGGAGTCTCACGTTTGAGGGCTGGAAGCATCCAGAATGGGAGAAAGATGTCAGCTGGGAGGCTAGGCCAGTCTCACTTTTTCACATTTTTCTGCCTGCTTTATATTCACTGGTGGCTGATTAGATTGTGCCCACCAGATTTCAGGGTGGATCTGCCCTCCCCAACCCACTGACTCAAATGCTAATCTCCCTTGGCAACACCCTCACTCAGGATCAATACTTGGTATCCTTCAATCCAATCAAGTTGACAGTATTAACCATCACACCTGTATAAAGCTATGAAGATATCCCCTTCACCAATGTGGACAATATTTTTTTTTAAATAAGGCCTGGTTTCTGCCTTTATGATTGAAAAAGTGAGACATCAGTAAACAAGCAACACCCTCCCAAGGAGCTGGAACTACAGGTGTATGCCTCTGTTTTATTTTTCATAGAGACTGGGTCTCACTAAGTTGCCCAACTGGTCCCAAACTCCTGAGCTCAAGTGATACTCTCACCTCACCCTCTCAAAGTGCTGGGATTACAGGTATGAACCACCATGCCCAGCCTCCCTTTTCTTATCAGGACAATTGTTGGACTAAGGTCCACCCTAATCTCCTATGACCTGGTCTTCATTTGATTATATCCGCAAATACTCTGTTCTAAATAAGGTCTCATTTACAGATATTGGGCATTACGTCTTGACTTTATCTTTTTGGGGACACAATTTAACCCATAACACCATGTTAAGAAGTTTAGACTTAATCCCACAAGTGCAGAGAAATGAAAGAGGTTTTCCATAGAAGACTAATATGCATATTTAGATTTTCCCATTAGAAAGACCACAATGATGATAATGAGCAAGGTGGATGGAAGGGGAGGGTGATAGGCTTGAGGCAAGAAAACCACCTAGAAGGTGAGGTGGTCATTCAGGTGAAAGATTTTAGAAGGTGGTTTTACTTATCCAGCAGAGAGGAAAAAGTGCTGTATAAAAACAGTGATAATGGAGTCAGAGAGGAAGGAGGAATACGAGAGATACAAAAGAAGCCAAAACAACTAAGTTGGTGACTGACTTGGAAGTAGGGAGTGAAAGTGAAGAGACAAGGTTGACACCAGCTTCTAACTTGGATGACTGGGCAGATGCCACTAATCAAGGGAGCAAACACAAAAGCAACCAGGCTTGGAGAAGTTAATGAGTTTGGTTTTGAACATGTGGGGTTTGAGGTTTCTGTGGGATCACCACGTGGATATGCCCAGTAGACAGGAGTGCAGGGTAGGAGCCCACAACAGTGTAGGAGCTGGAGATGTGCACTGGGAGTCGCCAATATGCACAAAGTGCTGGGATTACAGGCGTAACCAAGATAATTCAATCAGGAGAGTAAGTGGGGTAAAAAGGGAAGTGGGGGGATCGATCGAAGATGGCCGTTTAGGAACAGCTCAGGATTGCAGCTCCCAGTGAAAGCACAGAGGGTGAGTGGACACCGCATTTTTATTGCCCACAGACTAGGCAATGCCCAGGCGGAGGAGCTCCACTGGTGGCCAGCGCAGCTGTTTTGGCCAGCATGGCTGTGCCAGCCAGCGCCACTGCCTTGCCCCGCGCGGCTGCTTTGTCGGCGCCCGGGAGCAGCGGCTCTCCGTACAAAATACACCGGTCCAGGTGCCCTTTTGGCTGGCGATAGGAACCACGGGAAATCGCCCATTGGTCTGATTAAAAAGGGGACTGAGCAGGGAACCAGGACAGTAGATTCCAGGGCAAAAAAAAGCCCCACGAATCTCAGTGCCGCTGCTTAAGCCAGCACAGTGAGTTGTCACACGGGAAAAAACACACACCGCGGTGCCTCTTCACAGGTGACTGGAACACCAACTTAAAAAAAAAAAAGCTCTGAGGCAGGGAGCCAGGCGATCAGGCTTGGCTGGTCCCACCCCCACAAAAGAACAGCAATCAGAAACTCTCTGGATTGAGAGTTTCACAGCAAGCACAGCTGAACCCGGGCCGGTCCAGCTCTGTGGGGGAGGGCGTCTGCCATTACCGAGGCAGCCCCCCGCTAGGGAGGTAGTCAGCCAATGCTGAGGCAGCCCGCCGTTGCCAAGGCAACCCGCCACAGCAGAGAGGCTCCACCTTAACAGAGGCGGGCCACCATTGCTGAGGCAGTTCTAACTACACCTATATAAACAGGACTACAGGGAAGTTCACTCAGCAGCTGGGCGGAGCCCACAGCAGCTCAGCAAAGCCTCTACAGGCAGACAGTGACTAGGCTGCCTCCTTGCTGGGCAGGGCAGCTCTGAAGGAAAAAAAAAAAAAAGAGAGAAGGCAGCAGCATAACCGAAATTCATAAAGCCCTAAATCCCTGGGACAGAGCTCCTGGGAACAAATAGCAGTTTATGAGTTCTGCTGCAGCAGACCTAAACGTACCTGCCTAGCAGCCCTGAATGAACAACAGAGCTCACAGCTCAGCATTTGAGCTCCTGTAAAGATGAGACCATCTCCTCAGGCAGCTCCCTGACCCCTATATATCCAAAGAGCCACCTCATAAAGGAGAGATCAGATTGATACTTGACAGGTATCCTTCTGGGACAAAGATAGCAGAAGAAGAAAACTGGTAATAACCCTTGCTGTTCTGCAGCTGCTGCAGGTGAACACCAGGCAAGCAGGGCCTGGAGCGGAACTCAGCAGACCTACAACAGAGGGGCCAGACTGTCAGAAGGAAAACCAAGAAACAGAAATAACCTCATCATCAACAAACAGAACATCCACTCAGAGACCCAATCTGAAAGCCAGCATCTACAAAGTAGACAGATGGATAAATCCATAAAGATGGGAAGAAACCAGCGCAAAAAGGATGAAAACACCCGAAACCAGAGCACCTCTCCTCCTAAAAGGGATCACAACTCCTCACCAGCAAGGGAACAAGGTTGGATAGAGAACGAGTGTGATGAATGACAGAATCAGACTTCAGAAGGTGGGTAGTAAGAAACTTCTGTGACCTTAAAGAACATGTTCTAACCCAATGCAAAGAAACTAAGAACCTTGAAAAAAGATTTGACAAAATGCTAACGAGAATGGACAAAATAGAGAGGAACATAAGTGAACTGATGGAGCTGAAAAGCGCAACACGAGAACTTCGCAAAGCATGCACAAGTATCAACAGCTGAATTGACCAAGCAGAAGAAAGGATATCAGAGGTCGAAGATCAACTCAATGAAATAAAACGGGAAGGCAAGAATGGAGAAAAAAGGGTAAAAAGGAATGAACAAAGTCTCCAAGAAATGTGGGACTATGTGAAAAGACCTAATCTACGTTTGATAGGCGTACCTGAATGTGATGAAGAGAATGAATCCAAATTGATAAATACTCTTCAGGATATTATCCAGGAAAACTTCCCCAACCTAGCAAGGCAGGCAAACATTCAAATCCAGGAAATACAGAGAACACCACAAAGATATTCGTCAAGAAGAGCAACCCCAAGGCACATAATCGTCAGATTCACCAGGGTTGAAATGAAGGAGAAAATACTAAGGGCAGCCAGAGAGAAAGGTCAGATTACCCACAAAGGGAAGCCCATCAGACTCACAGCAGATCTCTCAGCAGAAACCCTACAAGCCAGAAGAGAGTGGGGGCCAATATTCAACATCCTTAAAGAAAAGAACTTTCAACCCAGAATCTCCTATCCAGCCAAACTAAGCTTCATAAGTGAAGGAAAAATAAAATCCTTTGTGAACAAGCAAGTACTCAGAGATTTCGTCACCACCAGGCCAGCTTTACAAGAGCTCCTAAAAGAGGCTCTACGCATATAAAGGAACAACCAGTACCAGCCACTCCAAAAACATGCCAAATGGTAAAGAGAATCAAACACAATGAAGAATCGGCATCAACTAATGGGCAAAACAGCCAGCTAGCACCAAAATGGCAGTAACAAATCCACACATAACAATATTAACCCTAAATGTAAATGGACTAAATGCCCCAATCAAAAGACACAGACTGGCAAAGTGGATAAAAAGCCAAAACCCATCGGTGTGCTGTATCCAGGAAACCCATCTCACGTGCAAGGATACACAAAGGCTCAAAATAAAGGGATGGAGGAAGATTTACCAAGCAAACAGAGAGCAAAAAAAAGCAGGAGTTGCAATTCTCATCTCTGATAAATTAGACTTTAAAGTAACAAAGATCAAAAGAGACAAAGAAGGACATTACATAATGGTAAAAGGATCAATGCATCAAGAAGAGCTAACGATTCTAAATACATACGCACCCAATACAGGAACACCCAGATACATAAGGCAAGTTCTTAATGACTTACAAAGAGACTTGGACTCCCACACAATAATAGTGGGAGACTTTAACACCCCACTATCAATATTAGACAGATCAACCAGACAGAAAATTAACAAGGATACCCAGGACTTGAACTCAGACCTGGACCAAGCAAACCTAATAGACATTTACAGAACTCTCCACCCAAAATCCACAGAATATACATTCTTCTCAGCACCACATCACACCTACTCTAAAATTGACCACATAATTGGGAGTAAATCACTCCTCAGCAAATGCAAAAGAACGGAAATCATAACAAACAGTCTCTCAGGCCACAATGCAATCAAGTTAGAACTCAGAATTCAAAAACTAACCCAGAACCACGCAGCTTCATGGAAACTGAACAACTTGCTCTTGAATGTTGACTGGATAAACAATGAAATGAAGACAGGAATAAAGATGTTCTTTGAAACCAATGAAAATGAAGACATAACATACCAGAATCTCTGGGACACATTTAAAGCGGTCTCTAGAGGAAAATATACAGCAATAAGTGCCCACATGAAAAGCAAGAAGAGATAAAAAATTGACACCCTATCGTCAAAACTGAAAGAGCTAGAGGAGCAAGATCAAAAAACCTCAAAGTCTAGCAGAAGACAAGAAATAGCTAAAATCAGAGCAGAACTGAAGGAGATAGAGACACAAAAAACCCTTCAAAAAAATCAATAAATCCAGGAGCTGGTTTTTTGAAAAGTTCAACAAAATAGACCACTAGCCAAATTAATAAAAAAGAAAACAGAGAATAACCAAATTGATGCAATAAAAAACGATAAATGGGATATCACCACAGATTCCACAGAAATTCAAACCATCATCAGAGATTATTACAAACAACTCTATGCACATAAACTAGTGAACCTGGAAGAAATGGATAAATTCCTGGACACTTGCCAACTCCCAAGCCTAAACCAGGGAGAAGCCGAAACCCTGAACAGACCCATAACAAGGTCTGAAGTTGAGGCAGCAATTAAGAGCTTACCACCCAAAAAAAGCCCAGGTCCAGATGGGTTCACAGCCAAATTCTACCACACATACAAAGAGGAGCTGGTACCATTCCTTCTGAAACTATTCCAAACAATACAAAAAGAGGGAATTCTTCCCAAATCATTTTATGAGACCAACATCATCCTGATTCCAAAACCCGGCAGAGACTCAACAAGAAAAGAAAACTTCGGGCCAATATCCATGATGAACATAGATGCAAAAATCTTCAATAAAATACTGACAAGCCGATTGCAACAGCACATCAAAAAGCTTATCCACCATGATCAAGCAGGCTTCATCCCGGGGATGCAAGGCTGGTTCAACATACGCAAGTCTATAAACGTAATTCACCACATAAACAGAACCAAAGACAAAAACCACATGATTATCTCAATTGATGCAGAGAAGACCTTTGACAAAATTCAACAGCCCTTTATGCTAAAAACCCTCAATAAGCTAGGTATTGACGGAACGTATCTCAAAATAATAAAAGCTATTTACGACAAACCAACAGCCAATATCATCCTGAATGGGCAAAAACTGGAAGCATTCCCCTTGAAATGTGGCACCAGACAAGGATGCCCTCTCTCACCACTCCTATTCAATATAGTACTAGAAGTTCTAGCCAGAGCAATCAGGCAAGAAAAAGAAATAAAGGGCATTCAAATAGGAAAGGAGGAAGTCAAATTTTCTCTATTTGCAGATGACATGATTGTATATCTAGAAGACCCCATCATCTCAGCCCCAAATCTCCTGAAACTGATAAGCAAGTTCAGCAAAGTCTCAGGATACAAAATCAATGTGCAAAAATCACATGCATTCCTATACACCAATAACAGACTTAAAGAGAGCCAAATCAAGAACAAACTTCCATTCACAATTGCCACAAAGAGAATAAAATACCTAGGAATACAACTAACAAGGAACGTAAAGGACCTCTTCAAGGAGAACTACAAGCCACTGCTCAACGAAATAAGAGAGGACACAAGCAGATGGAGAAACATTCCATGTTCATGGTTAGGAAGAATCAATGTTGTGAAAATGGCCATACTGCCCAAAGTAATTTACAGATTCAATGCCATCCCCATCAAGCTACCATTGACCTTCTTCACAGAACTGGAAAAAATCACCTTAAACTTCATATGGAACCAAAAGAGAGCCCACATAGCCAAGTCAATTCTAAGCAAAAAGAACAAAGCGGGAGGCATCACACTACCGGACTTCAAACTATACTACAAGGCTACAGTAATCAAAACAGCATGGTACTGGTACCAAAACAGAGATATAGACCAATGGAACAGAACAGAGGTCTCGGAGGCAATACAACATATCTACAACCATCTGATCTTTAACAAACCAGACAAAAACAAGCAATGGGGAAAGGATTCCCTGTTCAATAAATGGTGTTGGGAAAGCTGGCTAGCCATGTGCAGAAAGCAGAAACTGGACCCCTTCCTGACACCTTACACTAAAATTAGCTCCGGATGGATTAAAGGCTTAAACGTAAGACCTAACACCATAAAAACCCTGGAAGAAAATCTAGGCAAAACCATTCAGGACATAGGTGTAGGCAAGGACTTCATGACTAAAACACCAAAAGCACTGACGACAAAAGCCAAAATAGACAAATGGGACCTAATCAAACTCCACAGCTTCTGCACAGCGAAAGAAACAGTCATTAGAGTGAATCAGCAACCAACAGAATGGGCAAAAATTTTTGCAGTTTACCCATCTGACAAAGGGCTGATATCCAGAATTTACAAAGAACTAAAACAGATTTACAAGAAAAAAACTAACAAGCCCATTCAAAAGTGGGCAAAGGATATGAACAGATACTTTACAAAAGAAGACATTCATGAGGCCAACAAACATATGAAAAAATGCTCATCATCACTGGTCATCAGAGAAATGCAAATCAAAACTACATTGAGATACCATCTCTCACCAGTTAGAATGGCGATCATTAAAAAATCTGGAGACAACAGATGCTGGAGAGGATGTGGAGAAATAGGACCACTTTTACACTATTGGTGGGAGTGTAAATTAGTTCAACCATTGTGGAAGACAGTGTGGCGATTCCTCAAGGACCTAGAAATAGAAATTCCATTTGACCCAGCAATCCCATTACTGGGTATATATCCAAAGGATTACAAATCGTTCTACTATAAGGACACATGCACACGAATGTTCATTGCAGCCCTGTTTACAATAGCAAAGACCTGGAACCAACCCAAATGCCCATCGACGGTAGACTGGATAGGGAAAATGTGGCACATATACACCATGGAATATTATGCAGCCATCAAAAACGATGAGTTTGTGTCCTTTGTAGGGACATGGATGAACCTGGAAACCATCATTCTCAGCAAACTGACAGAAGAGCAGAAGATCAAACACTGCATGTTCTCACTCATAGGTGGGTGTTGAACAATGAGAACATATGGACACAGGGAGGGGAGCACTACACACTAGGGTCAGTTGGGGGGAAATAGGGGAGGGAGGGTGGGGGTGGGGAGCTGGGGAGAGGTAGCAGGGGGAGAGATGCCAGATGTAGGTGATGGGGAGGAAGGCAGCAAATCACACTGCCATGTGTGTACCTACGCAACAATCTTGCATGTTCTTCACATGTACCCCACAACCTGAAATGCAATAAAATAAATAAATGGGGGGGGAAAAAAAGGAAATGGTACGTAGGGAGATCCCTGGCCAACACTGAATTTAAGGAAGAAGCTGAGGAATAAGACTACATAAAGGAGGCAGAGAAGGAATAGTCTAATTGGTAGGAGGTGATCCAAGAAAGAGAAAGGAGTCACAGGACCAAAGTGACCCTAAGTTTAATCAACTGGCCCTTGGCATCTCACTCCCTGCTATTATTCTGTATTACAGAGGCTAAAAGACTAATAGCTGTATTTTCAGACTCCCTTGCAGCTAGATTCTATGTAACTTAGGTTCTGCCAATAAGATATACCTGGAAGGTGGATGGGAGACAAAGGCCTTCCTTCAGCCCTGGAGCTGGCTGACGGGCAAGCTCTAACACGTGCCAGTGTGGCAGAGGCCAGATTTTCCTGTCTAGGCACTGGCTTTGTGGGCCTGGGTGTCTGTGAAGGTGGTAGTGATGACAGCAGCAATTTTCTTGCTCTGATTGCACCTGTAGTGGTAACTTTTAAGCTCCATCCTGGCAGTGGCATCCCTACTTCTGCTCCTGCAGCTCTCCCAGTGGCTTTGCAGGCATATGATTCCCTGTATTTCTAAGACAGACAATTAGGTGGTATTTCCTAAGAAAAGTAACTACAGAATTTTCTGCAGCTTACACTGCCTTCTGATGGATACAGCTGGAAGGAAGGAGGGAGTCTATAGTAGTCCATGCTATGAGTCCAGTATGACAAGAACTGGGAAATCCCAGAAGTCCCCATTGATTTTGATGAAAAAGTGGTCAGTGAGAGTGATTTCCATAGATTGGTGAGGGTGAGACCTCAACTGTTGCGGGGGGGCGGTTAGTCAGGTAGAGGGTGAGGTAGCAGAAACGACTAAAGCTTTTAAGATGCTTGGCTGCCATGAAGGCTAGTTGGAGGAAGGTACAGGGCTGAGGAAAGATGTTTAAGGCAGTTGAGATGTGTGCCTAATTGTATGCTGAGGGGCAGAAGTTGCTGGGAAAGGTGGGTGTTCGTTCACTGAAACAATGGAATCTGCTGGAAAGTGAGTTGGAAAAATAGACTCAAGGCTGCTTCTGGAACAGTACCAAAACCATGCTGCAGAATTAGCCTGTTGAGGAAACCACCATCAATGTCACCATTAAGCACCAGGCACCAGAATCTCAGCCTCCTTGTCCCTGACATTGTCACCACCACGGAGGCTTTTGCAGATGTTACCAGGGCAGTCCCCTGGAGAAATAGCTCAAAATGTAAAACAGCTGAAAAAGCTCATTATTTTCTTAAGCAGTAGGTAGCTGAGAGGCTCAGTATTGTTTCTCAGTCTGTTTTAGTCCCTTAATCTCTAGCTATGCTCATTTACATTTAAAAGGACATCAGATGGGCCGGGCACTTCAGGACCCTTCATCACCATCAGAGGAAGAGAAGGCCTGCTCAAAACCAGAGCAAACCAGAACCAGCAACTCCTGTGACCTTCAGATCATTAACACGTCATTATAATATTAAAATCCCTACGTGTAGAAAAACATGGCCGCCATTTCCTGAACATGCATCCTAGGAAGAGGCATGCTCATGATCTGCGCCTGCACATCTAAAGTTCCTCCCAGCACTTACAAACTGCCCGCCTCCTATTTAACTCCTTAAAATTCCCCAGCTCCCCACAGCTGGGAGAGGAGGAGGTGACTTGGGAGCAAGTGCTCACTCATTCTCCTTCTCTAGCCATAGAATAAATCCTGCTTGCCTTTTTTTCCCTGTTGGATGTTCTTTCTTTGCGACCAATAAAAAGCAGGGAAATAACTCAGTTTAGCGATGACAAATGAGGCATCCTGCACAGGATGGAGGAGCTGAAGATGCAGGAGAGGACCATGCTCCTGGAGGTGATGGATTAGGGCAGGGAGGTCTGAACCACAGGTGGAGTGACTACCCTTGGCGGGTGGGAGGGACAGCTTTCACTTGATGAGCCAGGAAGAGGAGGCGTGATAGTAATAATAGTGATGATAACAGCAATGACAAGAAGGCAGAGGAGCCGCGGCCGTGATGCAGTCTATTTGGCGATGTCCAGACTCTACATTAAATATCCAGTTAAATTAGTCGCCCATCAGTTGGTGTTTCTGGTGATTGATTTGCTCTTTCCACGAGTCGCTGAGGTGTAATTTGGGCAGAGTCTTACATGCTGACGCCAGGCTCTGGATGAAACGGCACTTGCCTGGCCCCTAAATTGGCATGTGACTATGAGCCAGGAAAAAGGGTGAAAGCTGTTAGGCTTTTTTAAATGAAGGAGGGCCAGGTCTCAGAGCCCCGAATTTGTTCTAATGGACTTCTCTGATCAGAACCCCACCGAGGGGCAGTGACAGGCCAGGGGTGAGTCTCAGATTCTCCACCTGCCCTAGGGAAAAGCTGTAGGCTGGATTTAGAGCACAGGCAGTGAAGGGCATTTCTGCCCCCAGGCCCACAGTGCCAGAGGCACCCTCCTAGGGGCCATGGGGCTGGCTCTAGAGCAGATAATATGGTTGTGGGTCCTTTCTATTGAAAGACACAACGAAAACTCAATGGGCCCAGCACCCTCTGTAAATAACTCCTTACAGAAATCCTAGCTTCTACCCAAAACGTCCCACAGAGAGGGCCCCCTTCCTGCAAGGTCTGCCACAGGCCTCTTCCCAGGCCTGGCCTGCACCCTTCAAGCCCATTCTCTGCCAGCCTGGCCCTGCTCACTAGAGCCATCCCACGGAACCCAGTTTCTGCCTTCTCGGGATGACAATTCATTTCGGGTTTTTTAGATTATTTATAGGCTTATTAATAAATAATTTTAAAATGCCACCATCTTGTAATTCTCAGCAATAGCTCTGACCTAATTTTCACCACAAATTGTTTTCCTGGAGCTTTGGAAAATCAACCATGTGAAGACTGGGTTATTTATTTACGTGAACACTAGAAACTGTCTTGCCATTGTTCCTCAAGGAGTCTTGATTGCTTTCGTGGAGAGAAAGGTATATTAAAATGACCGTGGGGGGGACACGCTTGACTTTGACCCCAGATGGTCAGCCCGGCATTCTCGCAAGCAAGGCATGGGAGGAGAATGATGCCGCCACAGAAGAAGCCTAACCCAAGGGCTGGAAAGTGAAAGAGAATCTCATTTGGAATTACCAAGGTCACCGACATCAACAAATAACTCCCAGCTGCCTCCCGTTCTTTTCAAAAACTCATCTAGTTTTTCTTAAGCTTTGATGAAAAAGTTGTCTCCCTAGCGGCTCTGCATGACTGATGGGCAAACCTCATTCTTACCTGCAATGGAATAAAATTGGCTCTCCTCGAAGAGACACTGCCTGGGGCGTGGGCAGGCCCTCGTCTTGCCCCCCTTCTCCGTGTTCTGGAGGGGCACGCAGGCTGGCTCAGAGGCTGACGGGAAGAAGTGCTCAAAGTAATTGCTGAACTGAATTTGAATAAGTTCCCCCATTTTCTTCTAAAGTCCCCAAAGATGGTCCAACTCAATGACAAGCCTTGGGACTCCAGGACTCCTAAGACAGTGCTCCCTTAAACCTTGCTGCTCAAAGTGTGACCTGCAGACCCGATGCTTCCCCTGGGAGTTTATTAGACATCCAACATCTCAGGTACCATCCCATACCTGGAAAACCAGAAATCCCACTTCTAACAAGAGCCCCGGGTGGTCTCAGGCGTTTCAAGTGCAAGAAGAAGTACTTTAGGAAGGTCGCCCTTGATCTCCCGGGCACAGGTCCACAGCCTCGGCATTGGGTCACTTGGAAGGTGTTTACACAGCACTGCCTTCCTCAGCTCCAGCTGCCAGGAGCAGAAACCACAGATGGGGCGGCTTCAACAACAGGAATGTATTTTTCCACAGCTCTGGCGGCTGGAAATCCAAGAGCAAGCTGCAGCAGCGTCGCTTTCTTCTGAGACCTCGCTCTGGGCTTGCGCAGGCCTCCTCTGGCTGTGCGCTCCCCGGATCTTTCCTCTGGGCGTGCCCCTACGGTGGCTCCGTGTGTCCAAATCTCCTCAGCAGGAACCAGTCTGATTGGATCGAGGACCCCACTAGGGGCCTCGTTTTAACTTCATCACTTCTTTAAGGCCCTATCTCTAAATACAGTCACATTCTGAGGTGCTGAGAGTTGAAGCTTCCACATGTCAACTTAGGGGGAGACATGATTCCACCCATAACAAGCATTTACCACACCGGATGCTGTGCTAGACCTGAGGTTACAACCATGGAGGAAGCAAATGTGGGTCCTGCCCTCATGCAGCCTGAAACTCCTCACTGGCCGTGACTGCTTCTTGCCTTAGCTGCCCTGACCATGGCGTCCAGCTGGCCTCGCACTCATTGCTATGTCCTGCAGGTCTGACGGGTTGAGCCGTCTACACTGGCAGTTTCCCCAGCCCGGAGGAGAAGCAGCTAGTTCCCTCACTCCTCAGCTGCGGGGAGTGTGGAAGTCTATGCAGACATCACACAAGGGGAAGATCCCCTCCCCTGTGAACAATGGCTTTCAAGCTTTCCAGCTTGGCCAGTTCTGTCCTACAAAGCCGAGCATACACCAGGCCGAGTCTTATTTATCACATCCCCATGCCCAGCACACACCTGGTGTTCACTCATTCACACACCTCGCACTCCTGAGCATCAGCTCTGGCCAGGCTCTGAGTGAGCAAAGCCCAGCCCTTACCTCATGAAGCTTACAGACTATGAGAGAGTCATTAATCAAAAACTCACAGGCTCTCACACATTTACCCAACAGATATTACCCAGGGTCTACCCTTGCCAGGCATGATTGCAGTCCCTGAAGATACAGTGGCGAAGAAAACCAAGCCTATTCCCTCAAAGCTTATGTTCTAGAAGGATGTAAATGTGTCTGCTGTGTCATTAAAATAATTAATAACTAAAAAAAGCCCACTTCCACAAGAGCACCTAATGAGAATCTGACTCCATCAGAGGTCAAGAAAGGCTTCTCTGAAGAAGTAAGCATCTTCCTATCCACCCCCTTCATTTTTTTTTTTTAACATTTTAAGATAACTTTTATTTTATAATAGTTTTAGATTTATTTTTAAAGTTACAAAGATCATAATAGAGGGTTCCCATATAACCCACACCCAGTGTCTCTATTGCTGACATTAACATATACATTTATTATAATAAATAAAACATATTGCTCTGTCATTATTTAGCTAAAGTTCATGCTTCACTACATCATATCAGAAATACACAACAACAACATGAGTCATGACTGTTGAGGTTGCTCATCACCTGGTCAAAGTAGTGTCCATCAGCCTTCTTCACTGTAAAGTTACTCTTTCCCCACCTTTCCAAATTGTACTTTTTGGAAGGAAGTCTCTCTGGGAATCCCACACTTAAAAACTTAAAAGAGTGAGGAGTTACATTCCACCTTCTTGAGGGTGAAGTAGTTACACAAATTACTTGGAAGTATTCTGCATGGGAGATATGTCTAGCCTCTCCCCCGGCATTTAACTATATAGCATTTATTCGCTCTGGACCCGTGGATAGCTCTTTTATGCTTTGGGTTACACACTGATCTTGTCGCTCAAGTTGTCCCAGCTTTGGTTATTGGGAGCTCTTTCCGTCAGCTCCTGTGGCTCCCTGACACCCTCACACACCCACCATTGTGAGATCTTTTTTTTTCCTTTACTTTCTACTCCAGTCATAGAATCAACCGTTTCTCCAAAGAGCCCTGGTTCTTTTACTGGAGAATGCTAGTAGAAACCAAGACCTGGATTGCGGTCCTTCAATGCATATTTCCTTCTGTTCATACTACAGATTCAGCTACTCCTATATTAGAGTTCCTTTAGCACAATTGCCTAATTGAGGATGAAATTTGTTTTCCTTATTTTTTCTCTTGATGAGAAGGACAAGCACCTTTTCTTATAATTTTAGAAGCTGCTTATTTAGCTGGAAAGAACAGTGAAACTATGAAAATGAACCTCCTATACTAGTCTGGGAGTTTCAGATTTTAATATAATCAATTAAAATAGATGGTTTTGTACATGAAAGTATGCATAGGTCACTTAAAAAGATATGAAAATAAATAATAACTTAAAACTCCATCAAAGATTTTATATTCAAAAGAAGAAAAATGTTAAAGTTGTTTTAGATTTCAATTAAAAGATGACATTTGGAAAAAGGGAAAAAAGAAAGAGAGAAACGGATATCTGAGGCTAGATATGCTCATTGCTGCTGGGGTGTCATTGTTTCTAGGCGCCTGGCCCATTTATTTTTCATAACATTGATTCTTTTAAAGAGTCAGCCAGTTATCTTGTAAAAATTCTCATATTCTAGATTCATCTACTATTTCATTATTATTAGATTCAGTTTAAACATCTTTGGCAAGAGGACTTCATTGGTGAAGCTGTGTCTTTCTTATTCATGTCACCGGGAGGAACACCATGTCAGGCTGTCTCCGCTAGGAAGACTAAATGAGATCACTTGGCTAAGGCGGTATCCACCAGGCCTCTCCATGTAACAACACAGCTTCTTTTGGTAATATGAGGTGGTCTGTGGGGAGATACCTGGAGACCATGTATATATGTATTTGTGTGTGTATGTGTGTGTGTGTGTGTGAGTTCATAATTATGACTCTAATTCTATACCACATAAATTCTTCTTCCCTAACTTTTCATTTTGAAAAATTGCAAACAGGAGATATATATATAGACAGATAGATAAGATAGAGATACACATTCTGTTTCTCAATAACCCTTCCCCCAATGGTTTTAGCATCCATTGAGGATCCATAGCTTGAATCAATTACTATATCAGCAGTTGCAGAATGGTCTTTGACTAATTCTATCATTCCTTAGAATTAATTCAATTATTTATATGTCATTAGCTGGTCCTCTTCTAGGAAGTAAGTTCTGAGGTAAAAGCTAAAAGATGAGTAGGTGACACAGGCCTGCAGTCCTAGCTACTCAAGAGACTGGGCAGAGGGTATTACGTAAGCCCAGGAGTTTGAGACCAGCCTGGGCAACATAGCAAGACTCCATCTCTTTAAAAAAAAATTTTTTTTTAAGATGAGTAGGCCTTGACCAAGTACATGGTCAAGAAGTGATGCATGTGCAAAAGCTAATGCATTTGCAAGAGAAAAATGGTAAATTTGAAAGACTGGGCGAAAAAGACCAATGTGCTGCCACACGAGAAGCAAAGAGTGGTGTGTAAAAATCAGGCTGGAGTCACAGGCAATAGTTAGAGCCCGGGGGGTCTCCTAAGCCATATTAGGATGCTTGATTTTTATATTAAGAGACATAGTGAACCATTACATACTTTTGAGCACTGGAGTAACCTGATCGCATTTGAATTTTTAAAATATTTTGTCTGGAGGGTGGAGAATTAATTTGAGTGAATGAGGAAAGAGGGGAAACCAGTTAGGAAGCCACTATAGTAGTCCATACAAGAGGTAAGGTAGCTTGAAGTGTAGTGAAAGAATTAAGAGACAACCAAGAAGCCAAGTTAACAGGTTGGTTAATGGATTACGTATGGGAGGAGGGAGAATGATTTCATGGAAGCCCAGGGAAGAGGTTGTTGAAGAAGAAGGGAGGAGTCAACTGGGTTGAATGCTACTGAAAGCCAGTAAGATGAAGATAAAGAAGTTCTGCTGGATTTGATGATGTGGTGATCTTAATGAGAGCTGTTCAGGCTGATTAAAGCGGGCTGAGTCATGAATAAAAGGTAAGAAAATGGAGATGTGCGGGTAAGTCATTCTTTGAAAAAGTTTGGCTTTTAAGAAACTTTTAAGTTTCTGTTTTAAGAAAGAGAAGCAGTTGGAATGAATGTGGGACCAAGGCACTGTTGGGAAAGTGTTTAGTAAATACTTGTGCAATTCCAAAATTAATCCATAAAAAGAGACAGCCTGAGTAATAGCACTTTGTGTAACTATAAAACAATAAATATAAATGCACTGGTTTGTTTTTAACATTGGGAAGACGACACAGAACTATCTGTTACTGAAGTGGAGAAAAAGAGTCCTACTGTTTGCTGGTGAGTCACACATAGTCAAGAAAGCATTTTGAGCATTACAGTAACCTGGTCATATTTGAATTTTTTAATATTATTGAAAATATTTAAACAGTATTTAAAATTATACACAGCAGCTCTTTCCCGCATACACAAGTTCCCTCCAGGACATTTTTGCATCCATTCTTGCAAAGAGTCCTAGCTATATCCTCAATCTAGGACGAGTTTTTATGAAAAAAGAAAAAAATTTTGGTTTGGCTGCTGGGTAGTGGTGGTTTGGTTTGGACCATATGGGTCATGTGAATTCACTACCCAAAACTCGGGTGAAACATGCTCTTGTGGTTATGGATTTGGGGGAAGGAGGGTCTCTTTTTATCCACTCAAAGACAAACAAGCTTCCTTCATCTTTCTGTGCCAGTGCACAGATTTTCCTACTCAAACCTTTTGCTGAGGGCATAGCCATTTAAGCATCTGGATTAAAGGGCGGGTCTGGCTCATTTGAAGCTCTGTCTTTTTCATCAGCTCATAGCCTCAAGCCCTATCACCAAATGGACATTAAAATCCAAGTTCCTGGGCTACAGAGACCGACAGCCTTCTTGGCCGTCCTCTTTCCTAACCCAGGTAATAAAGAAGAGTTTGCCATTCTTGTTTTTAGTTTTCTCTTGCCATTCTCGTTTTTAGTTTTCTAGAACCAAAAGATTTCTTCTGTTTCTCAAAAAGCTAGCTAGTCATTCAAAAAAAAAAAAGGATTATTTGCTATATTTTTTCCAAATATCTGGTTATTTGCAGAAGGATTTGAGATTTTCTAGCTCTATATATTTCTAGACCCGGCGTGTTTATTGAAACAGGCCTGTTCACTCCCTGCCTCCACTTCTTCCCATTCCTTTCAGTTCCCAACTGTGACAATCTGGCTTTCTCTTTCCTCTCTCCGAACCACTCCATTCTAATAACACCAAACCACGCACCCAACTGATCTCCCTGCCTGAAATGCACCTGCACCCCTCTTGACCTGTTTACTGAATTTTTAGCATCCTTTAACCTGCAGGGCATATTTCATCTTCTCTAAGAAGCCCTTCCTTTGAATCTCTATAATCCCACAGATCCTGGTGGTTTGCCTAACTCACTTATTATATTATAATATAATGAATGTATCTTAGTGCCTCTCTCCCCACTGTAAGGTACTTGAGGTCTGGGACCATAATTCACTTGTCAAATCCCTGAAGCTAACATAGTATCTGACCCACAGTAGGTGTTTAATACATTAGTTAGCCAAATAAATAAACACAGATCAGTTCCACAACGATTGCCTTTAAAAAGTTTAACAATACCCTCAGACACAGAAAAACTCCAGTTCCCTGGAAAACATTTATGCAAAACCATCATATGGGGAAAACAAGGTAGAATACAGAGCTCAGAACACTACACGTCCGGGAGAGATGACACATCGTGCTCCCTCTCCCTCCCAGTGGGCAGCCTGAGATAAGAAAGACATGAAATCCCAACTAAACAGAGTGTTCAAAGCCCTCCGATGAATTACCATAAGAATGACTACAGAGCCTCAGCCTGTCATTCAAGGTCATCCAACTTCAAACACCTAGTCCATCTTTCCAGTACTGACTTCTGCTATACAGACCCTCAGTCACTTCCCTGAAATTATTGTGCCTCTCATATCCTACACTGCTCCTGGAACCTACTTCACTAGTCATGTTATGTACAAGAGCTCAAAAAGACATGATATTGTTGCAAGCATACTGTTTATTCATTTTATTACTTGCTTACTTTATGAATTTTAGGTATATATCAAGGGAAATTGAATGTATTTAATTCTGTTACTCTTAGCTGTAATAAAATCCCTCACTCCTTTTGCCCACGCGACCATAAACTTTATATTAGAGTTGGCTCCTTGTCTGAGTCACCTCCCACGCCCCACTCCCACGGCTCAGCTCCAAAGGAGAGAAGAGTGGGGAGGAAAAGAAGGCTGATTTTCAGGTCTAGCGTGGCTCAAATGGCAGGGTCATCTCCGCCTTTCCCCTGCCGCCCCCTAAAGTCAAGGACACTCACTGGTAAGCTCCCTGATTTGTGGTACCCCAGAGTAACTGTGTTCCTGAGATGTCACCTTTCCCAAGGAAATTTGCTATCCTGTCGAAAAGGTTTGGAATGAACTGATTACTTCAGAATAAGTATGCAATTATTTTTGTGGTTAACTGAGACAACTTCACATGGGAAATAAGAGCAGATGTTGCCCAAAAAAGAACTCAGTTTGGCAGATGCAGGAGCATGGCGGGGAGAGAACATACCCTGCCTGGCTAAGTAATTGCAAACAGCTGCTGGGCTGCACAGAGCTCAGACAGAAAATGTCACTGCAGAAAGGAATATTTGTGCCTCATTGGTCCCACCCCACCTTGGTACAGATGAGAAAACTGAGGCCAGAGAGGAGGTAGGATCAGAACCCTCATCTGCTTCTTTCATTTCAGGATGCCTTTTTCTGAAAAATGCAGAAAGCACTCACAGCCCAAAGCACTGTTTTCTCTGGATTTCTCTACAAGAAGAGTGGAAGTAATAATAAAGCATTGTCAAATATTCTTAAGCTACTGAGAAGCTTGTGAACTCCATAAACCATTAACATCTCAGACTGTCTTCTGTCCTCCAAATGAGAATGGAGTGCTGGCCACTGAGCTCCCAGCACTGAATATTCAGCATCAAGTGCTGAGTACTGAGCACCATGCCAGCGCCCCAGGCTCCAGAGCTTATCAGCTTTTCTGTAGAAGGAAGGCAGTCAGTCAAAGGATCCTGCCTAGTGCTCCAGCTCCAGTGGAACGTCTCAATGCTGCCAAAGATTATATAGATTTCCTCTACATTCAGAAAATATTCTGAATATATTTTCTGATCTCTATTTATAGTTTGTGACAGTCTCCATATGCCAATAGTATCCTGAATTTGTTTCAAGTCCCTGGAGCATTCCAAAAAGAGTTCTATTCCTCCCAGTCTCCCCCAGCTTTTCATCCGAGAGGAGAATGCAGGCTTAGGTAACAGCCTCCTGCAAGAACTCAGCTTCCTTCTCCTCCCTGAAGGCTTTCTGAAATTCTGGTCCCAGATATAATTACTCTCTCCTTCCTGCGGTTTCCCAGAGCGCTTATGAAACCTCTATTATGATACAGTGTTCCATGCATTCAGAGAGTTGCGATCCTCACTCCACTCCTCCACTAGACTCTAAGAAGCAGGTGGGAGGGGCTGAGTCATGGCATCATTGGACCCCATGGAGCCAGCACTTCACTCGGAACATTCAAGATGCTCAGTAGCAAAAGGTCTGAAGACAACAATGGAGGTGAACCGCTGAGTCACTCTCTCTCCTCTACCCACTCTTCTGCTCCTGCTTTCCATACTGTTCTCTGGGTCCCAGGCTTCTTCCACATCTGCACACCTTCCTCCCAAGACTCTGAATCAAGGGTTTGATGAGCACGTGCTCCTATGAGATCATCTAAGCCAGTGTTTCGGGCACTCATTGTTTTTCCCACCTTGGCCGTGACCCTGACCCACCAGAGATATTTTAGAAATTGTTTTCACAGATGATGAGAAAGAATCAACCTCATGTTCCATTTAAATATTTCTAGGCTCACAAATAGACTTCTAGGCCCTTAAGAAGATTCTTTAAAATTCAAATCCAAGGGATCCAGAAGTTTCCTAGAAAGCAAACTCTGGATGAGTAGGGTCTCACAGCTGAATGGAGCAAGTGTTTTATGTAAGGACCAATTTAGGGCTGCACGTCTTAGATGCACCTGCTTTTCTTTTTTGAGATGGAGTCTCACTCTGTCACCCAGGCTGTAATGCAGTGACACAATCTCAGCTCACTGTAGCCTCTGCCTCCCAGGTTCAAGCGATCCTCCCGCCTCAGCCTCCCGAGTAGGTGGGATTATAGGTGCCCACCACCACACCCAGCTAATTTTTAATATTTTTGGTAGAGACAGGGTTTCACCATGTTGGCCAGGCTAGTCTTGAACTCCTGACCTCAAGTGATCCACCCACCTCAGCCTCCCAAAGTGCTGGGATTATAGGCTTGAACCACCATGCCCAACATGTATCTGCTTTATTAATTAAAGGAATGCCCAGGAAGAAATCGCCATCATTTTTCTGCCACATATACCTACACACAAAGTGCATATCTAGGCCAATTTGAGGAATGACGCCATAGACTTGGCTTTCTCACCTTTCTGTCACTTCTTCCTGAATTGCAGAGAGAGCCATGTGCAGCCTGGGCTATAAGCCACTCAGCCCTGCTCTGAGAGTTTCTAACCCCAGCCAGCCTCATTTGCATCTGAAAACTCGTCTTTCCTGTGCTCTCTGTTCCAGCTGCTGCTTTTTCTTTCCTTACTGATAGTTACAGACTCTAGAATTCTGTAACAAGCAGCATCCTGCAGTCTTTTTGGTAGGTTTTTAGAAAATACAATGAATCAAAAACAGTTTGTTAGGAAAAATGGTCAAAGATGGGAAGGGAAGCTGGAATACCCATTCCCCTTGATATGCTAATCCTTTATCACCAAGTTACCTCAGAGTTAGAGGCCCTGTGGCCCAAACGGTGCCAGGGTACCCGTCTTTTATAGCCTCTGCTATTGTTAGGCACTGCCAAGGGAGAGAAACTGCTCACGTTTGGTTTGTAAAGAATTAGAGGCCAGGCATGGTGGCTCACACCTGTAATCCTAACACTTTGGAAGGCTGAGGCAGGTGGATCACTTGAGGTCAGGAGTTCAAAACTAGCCTGGCCAACATGGTGAAACCCCGTCTCTACTAAAAATACAAATAAGTTAGCGGGCAAGGTGCTGGGCTACTCCCCAGCTACTCAGGAGTCTGAGGCACGAGAATCACTTGAACCCAGTAAGCGGAGGTTGCAGTGAGCTGAGATCACATCACTGCCCTCCAGCCTGGGCGACAGAGTAAGACTGTGTCTCAAAAAAAAAAAAAAAAAAAAAGAATTAGGCTCCTTTTGAGGAGTAGTCTGTTAGTTCTAGTGATAGGCAAGTCAAAAAATTCTCAAAAATTGGCTCAACATTAATCTCTCCCTCTCCCTCCTTTGCACGTGCATGCACATGCATACACACACACACACACACACACACACACCCTCACAGACAAGCCTATAGTCTTTATTGTATTTTGGGGGGGAGGGGACAGAGTCTTGCTCTGTCACCAGGTGCCAGGCTGGAGTACAATGGCGCAATCCCGGCTCACTGCAACCTCCATCTCCTGAGTTCAAGCAATTCTCCTGTCTCAGCCTCCGGAGTAGCTGGGACTACAGGCACACACCACTACACCCAGCTAATTTTTGTGTTTTTTTAGTAGAGATGGGGTTTCATCATGTTGGCCAGGATGGTCTCACTCTCTTGACCTCATGATCCGCCTGCTTCAGCCTCCCAAAGTGCTGGGATTACAGGCATGAGCCACTGTGCCCAGCCGACAAGACTATAGTTTTTTAACTGGAAGAGCTACCAGAAGCTTTTTTTTTAAGCAGGCGTAAGAGGCACTATGGAGAGAAAATCATTTGTCAAAGTGAACCCTGCAAGTTAAGCAATGATTACATGATACGCACATGACACGAGGACACTTGTGTGACAAAGTCCATCCAGGTGTCCAAGCACCAAGCAGCACCAGAATTAAGAATAACAGCTTGGTGAAGGGAAGAGGCAGAAGAAGATGAAGGAAGACTGTACTTATTCCAGGAGTACGGTCCTTAAGCAAAGCCTCATCTGGCTATGGAGCTGGGACTGTGAAACCCTGAGTACCTATTTCTTGTTAGTATCCCGGTGTTCATCTCTCTAAAAACACTGCTGACAACATGATTATTGGTCTTATCCTTCACTATTGCCCTCACCTAATTGTCACATTCTGATTTGTATATTGAAATATGCATGACATACAATGCTATAAAGTGTTATTCTCCTGCTTTCTCCTGGTCTCCCATATGCTAGGTTCTTGTAGAAGGCTTCTGCTTCTGCTCCTGCCTCACGCTCTCCCCACAGGGAACCCCACTGAACTGTAGTTTGCTCATGAAAAGCCAGAAGCATGGAAGATAGCAGAGCTGAAGTCACCCCAGCTGTGGTTCAGAAGGTAACAGGTGTCTCCTGCTCCCCGGAGACCTGCCTGTCCATGCCTGGGAAGTTAATGACCAAAGAATCTTTAATGACCAAAGAATCACCCCTGCCCACTTGTCCCATTCATTTGTAATTCTCAGCCCTCCCAGATGTGTGCATGGTAAGTGCTCCATAGATACTTCTGGCTCAGGCTGCTGATAACGAATTCTTGAACGAGAAAATAAATTAGGTCATTCCTATAGCGCTGCTTGATTCGATGCAGATATGACTAATTAGCTCATAAGTCAGAGCCAAAAGTGAGAGCACCTTGAATTTGGATCTGAAATGTTTGCACACGGAGGAGTTGGACATTTTCTGCCCACTCTGATGCCACAGCACATTTCCCCCTGAGCTGTGAGCCTCCTGTCATTGAATCAATGTCACAGATGATTTGAGTCACACTCAGCAAAAGGCTGCAAGGAAACTGTGAATCAACAGTTCGGCGATGGAATTACAAAAAGAGTCAGGTTGTCAGCAAGGTCATATCTGCTTGACACGAACTGTTCCGTGAGTGGGAACAAGCCTGCTGCACAGGACGTTCTCACGGAATCATGTGGGCCAAAATCAAAGGTCCCCCACCTGCACCGCAGTGGGGTAGCTCACTCATGAAGGTGGAAACGGTCTGTTCTGTGTATTTGGACCTCTGCCTGCAGCTGGCTGGCGCCCACACGCAGTGGCTCTTCAGCCACATCACCGAATTAAGACCTACACTGGGAGCTGCAGGAGACATGCACCATCGGGCCTCAGGCCAAGCAGCTGATGCCTTTTATTTTAATCCACTCTGTCCTTCTCATTGTGCTTCAGTGCCCTAAAGAAAAAATAATTATGAGATATGGTCGAAGCTTCCAGTTTAATTGGGAAGACAAGGCTAATCAATGAAATGTCAGAGAGAGAAAGACATGAGGCTAATTGCTAAATGTTGCAGTGCAGAATTGATTGTTTGTGGGGAATCAGAGGAGATGGGGACAAGAAGTGAGAGACTTACTCACTCATGCTTCAGAGTCTTTGCATGTGCTGTTCCCTATACCTGACATGCATTTCTCATCTCTTCATCTAGTTAACTCTTATCCTCCACTGGGGTTTCTTTCACTGCCTACTTCCTCAAGGTACCTTTTCTGATCCTCTATTGTGTCTTTCCTCCAGACACTTTGACACAGTTTTCGGAATTGATTTATTTTGAGTATTTGCTACTTTCTCCCTCTTCCTGCTGGACTGTTAACACCTTGAAAGCGGGGATACGTCAGTTTTGCTCATGGCTGAATTTCAGGCCCTCAGCACACAGCCTGCACACAGAAGGTGCTCCAGTGAGATCTGCTACTGAGCATAGGCGATGGAGCTTCAGCTGGGCTTCCAAGAAAGTACAGGATTTGTATCCCCTCAGGTAGATTTCAACATGAATGAACACCTGATTTGTCTTATTTTTAAAGACAGGGTCTCACTCTGTCATCCAGGCTGGATTGCAGTAGGAAAATCATAGCTCACTGCAGCCTTGAACTTCTGGGTTCAAGTGATTTTCCTGCCTCAGCCTCCTTAATAGCTGAAACTACAGGTGCCCAGCACCACACCTGCCTAATTTTTTTATTTTTTAATTTTTTTGTAGAGATGAGGTCTTGCTGTGTTGCCCAGGTTGGTATCGAACTCCTGGCCTCAAGCAATCCTATTGACACAGCCTCCCAAAACACTGATTACAGGCATGAGCAACCACCTAAATGTTGGTGTCAATGAGGCACATGTGTGAGTGGTGAGGAGAACACCCTCAGGGTAGAAGGGACAGTGGGGGAAGGCGGTATTGTGAAAGGGGGTGGACCTGGGAGGACCTTAGAGACGGGCCAACATTGACCACCGATGGAGGAAAAGAAAATAGGGAGCCACTGAAGGGCTGTAATAAAAATAATTGCTGGCCAGAAGTGGTAGCTCACGCCTGTATTCCCAGCACTTTGGGAGGCAGAGGCAGGTGGATAACCTGAGGTCAGGAGTTTGAGACCTGCCTGGTCAACATGGTGAAACCCCGTCTCTACTAAAAAATACAAAAAAAATTAGCTGGGTGTGGTGGTGCATGCCTGTAATCCCAGCTACACTGGAGGCTGAGGCAGGAGAATCACTTGAACCTGGGAGGTGAAGGTTGCAGTGAGCTCAGGGCACGCCATTGCAGTCCAGCAGCCTAGACAACAAGAGTAAAATTCCATCTCAAAAAAAAAAAAGGAAGAAAAAGAATTGCCTAGAGAAAGTGATACTGAAAGGCTCCTTTGGTATCTTGCTTAGAGGAGGAAGCCTCTGGAAGGAGAGGAGCCCGATGATGGAGGCCTGGCCTGGGAAAGGGGAGGGAGCCTTCCACCTGGCAAAGGCCTTCGTGGCAGGCACTCTGCTCAGGAGAAAATAGGACCAGCACAAGAAGAATGAAGAGGACCCGAGATGTAAAAACACAGACGAGGGAGCAGGCGTGAGAAGGGCCTCCAAGCCTACAGACCGGGTGGATAGGAATTGAGAGGCCAAGAGCCAGGGCGGGGAGATTAGCAGAAGGAGCTGGTCAGGGGAAACTAGGGCAAAGGTGATGAGTTCAATCTTGATATTCCAGCAACAAAAGTCATGGCATATTGTGAAAGTTGTCAGAATTAAACTGGAGTCACCGATGTTTTTTTGTTTTTTGGTTTTTGTTTTTTTAACAGGAAAAGGTCTTTATTGCAAGATAAAAAAATTTCTTGGCATGCAGACTTTTTTCCTTTCAAATAATCAGCTCTTAATGGGTTTTCCCTCCACTATGGCAGTAAAAAGGAGTATTTTTGTCATTTTGATAAGGCACACACCATAAACCAATGAGTGCTTGAGACCACACAATCCTTGGCAGTGACACCTCCCCTGCGGGATGCTGCAGCCTTGGGAGGGCTGTGTGGACCTTGGAAAGCCACCCACACTGTTTCTCCATCAATATGATTTGGGTCTGTGTCCCTGCCCAAATCTCATGTTTAATTGTAATCCCCAGTGCTGGAGGTGGGGCCTGGTGGGAGGTGATTGGATCTGGGGGTGGTTTCTCATGGTTTAACATCATCCTTCCTTGGTGCTGTCTTCATGATAGTGAGTTCTCATAAGATCTGGTTGTTTAAAAGTCTGTGGCACCTTAAAAAAAAAAAAAAAAAAAAAAAAAAAACCTGACAGGAAAGGCTATGATGAGAGGATTTTCAAAAAACTGCAAAAACCACAAATTTGCACAAAGACCATCACAACGTCACACACAAAAATACTTTTTTGAGGACATCTGCCCAGCAACTGCCTGTGCAACCTCGAACTGGCATCACCCTTGTTATTGATCCTTGTACCCAAGGATAATTCTCTCAAAACAATTATGTAATCCCCCTGATTTTTCTTTAAAAATCTTTGTCCTCCTTTACCTCCCTGGACACACACATAGTTTGCAAATACATGTCTATTCCCACTGCAATGCCCTACTCCAGAATAAATATATTTTTCTTTTATAGAGCTTTTGTTTGGTATTTAGATTGACAGTATGTATTAGTTAATTGTTGCTGTGTAACAAATTATTTCAAAATATTAGTGGCTTAAAACAATACTCATTTATTATCTACCAATTTCTTCAGATCAGGAATTAACCCAGAGAAACTGGTAGATAATAACGGTTATCTACCATTATCTTCGGTTAACCCATTGGTATGGGTTAACATTATCAAATGCTTTTGTTCCGGGCTCTTTCACAAAGCTGTGATCAAGATGTCAACTGGCACTGCATGTTCATCTGAAGCCTCAGCTGGCATTGGGTCCACTTCCAAGCCAGCTCATACGGTTGTCAGGATATAATTCTTCATGAGCTGTTGGCCTGAAGACCCCAGCTCCTTGCTGGCTTTTGTCCAGAGGCCACTCTCAGTCCCTTGCTGTGTGGGCCCCTCCAACATAGCAGCTGCATGGAAGCGTGCAAGCCAAGGAGGCCACAGAAAGTGTCTTCTAACAAAGGGGACATTACTGTCTTTTGTAACCTAATCATGGAAGTGACATTTCTCATATTGTCATATTTGTTAGAAGCCAGTTACTCAAAGGGAATACAATCTTACAAAGTCATCAATACTGGGAAGCAGGAATCATCAGCATCCATCACAGAGGCTGCCAGCCACGGGGTATTTAGAAATGTGAAATTGAAGTTTCGGAGCACGGGAGAGTCATCTAAACATTGGTATGGGTTAACATTATCAAAGGAAAGAGGATTGTGTGTGTGTTGTCTGTGTGTATGTCTGTGTGTGTATACAGACTGAGTATCCCTTATCTGAAATGCTTGGGACCAGAAATGTTTCAGATTTCAGATTTTTTTTTCAGATTTTGGAATCTTTGCATATACATAATGAGATGTCTCAGAGACAGATCCAAGCCTAAGCACAAAATTCATTTGTTTCATATGTCCCTATGTGCGTAGCCTGAAAGTAATTTTATACAATATTTTTAATAACTGTGCATAAAACAAAGTTTATGTGAAGTCCTTATGTGTGGAACGTTTTACTTGTGGTGTCATGTTGGTGTTCAAAAAGTTTTGAATTCTGGATTTTATTTTTTCAGATTAGGAATGTTCAACCTGTTGTGTGTGTGTGTGTGTGTGTGGAGATGGAGGATTAGTCACATTTAAAAAATAGAACAGGGAGGTAGAGAATAAATAAAATAGGGAAAAGCAGAACCTAGGGAATAATTCAACAAATCCAAGACCACTACTTTCTTCAAAACCTAGGAGGAAAGTCCTCTCCTCCAGGGAGCCTTCTTAGATTGACTGGGCCCTATCTAATCCTCCACTAGTTATTCACTCAAAAGAGCACCAGAGTCTATTATGTGCAAAGGCTACTGAGTGGAGAGGGACCTAACTGAGTCTCCAAGAAGTTTAGAAGTTAAGAAGTAAAGATGAATTGGTAAATAACTTTTTTCAGTTGGAAAGGCAGTGTGGGCAAGGCAGTGTTACACAGAAGAGAGAGGAATCACCGCATTTCATGGTGGGAGACACTGTTTCCTGTAGGAAATGAGACTGGTGTGTGGGTCAGGCTGGTCTCTAGTTTTCACTCCTGTGAATGTGCCACATTGGCTGGGGTCCCAGGACATTTGGCATGGCTCCAATTTGTCTCCCCAGCTGGGTCATGTAGCCAAACTAAAGCACACCCAAGTTTTCTAGGCCTGTGCTACCTTCTTACAGGACCCAGATGGTGGCCTCAACTCCCTGGAACTGCTGAGGGTAGAGTTTCCCCTCAGGTGGTCGCAGCAGAAGCACAGACATTGCAGACCACCAGGAGACAACGGCAGCGCTTATGATATGCCTTCCACATTCTCAACTCATTCATTTCTTAGCAGACACAGGGCTTCATGGAAGGAGTGATTTCATTCCCCTCGCTGGTCAAGAGATGCTTTTGATGAATCATTTCTTTATTTGGTTTTTAGACTGCATTTCACCTTAGGGGCAAAGCTCTCCAAATGAAACCATTCATAAGACCTGGTAAAACTGCAACAACTGTGAAGGTCAGCCACAAGCCAGGGCTCAGAGTTCATTTAGAAATCTACCAGAAGGGATGTTCCTGGTTGCTGCATGCTACCCACGGGGTCCTCCTGCCTCTCTCTGGCAAGCCCCCTTGGGTACTACCTTGAAGAGAACAGTTTCTGAAAATATAAGAAGGAATAAAACTGGTCAGGCGCAGTGGCTCACGCCTGTAATTTCAGCACTTTGGGAGGCCGAGGCGGGATGGATCACTTGAGGTCAGCAGTTTGAGACCAGCCTGGCCAACATGGCAAAATCCCATCTCCACCAAAAAATACAAAAAAAAGTTAGTTGGGTGTGGTGGTGCACGCCTGCAGTCCCAGCTATTTGAGAGGCTGAGACAGGAGAATCACTTGAACCAGGAGGTGGAGGTTGCAGTGAGCCAAGATCGTGCCACTGCACCCCAGCCTGGGCAACAGAGTGAGACACTGTCTCCAAATAATAAATAAATAAATGAAGGGGGAAAACTGGACAAAAGGAAAATAGCCATCAAGGGTCAAATTTCCCATGAGAAAGGATTTTCTGCTGACCAAGGGCAGGATAAGGCAAGCGCTCCTCACAACTCCACAGAGGAGGAAGGACGGGGAGTCACTTGCTCTAAGCCCCAAGCAAAGTCCCAACTGTCCCCAGTGAAGCCAGCCTCTGAGCTGACCATTCTGATGACCTGCTCCCCATCTGCAGCCTGGAGGGGCACTATTAGCAACTGCCATGTTGCCAGTATCCATTTATTGGCTGGTTAATAATTCCTCTGGGTTCCTAGAGCAACTATTTGACTCCAAATAGATCACAAAATTCGCCTGAGATATCTTTACCTTTCCTGACATTTCATAAGGGCAGAGGCAGAAATTCACACTGGAGAGTCTTGGGGTTGATACTGGAGACTGGGGGTCAATTTTCTCCTTTCCCCAAATCTACAGGGGCCCATTTGCTTTAAGCTGCCTCCAGGAGGTGAGCCGCCACCCTGGCTGGGCTCTGCTCCACTTGCTTATGGTGTGTCTGGGTCCTTGCATCTTGAAGTGTGGACCCCAGACCAGCAGCACTGCCACATCTCAGATGCTTATTAAAAAAGCAGACTTTCAGGCCCCACCCCAGACCTGTGGAATCAGATCCTACACTGAACTAAGACCCACCCCACCAAGTAATTTATACACCCTAAGGTGCTCTAATTTATTTGTAAGAATAAATGAATTTTTCCTGAGGAAGTAATCAGATGTATGCCCAGCTTGCAGGTATACCCATGGGTCGAATGCATCATGGCTTAAAAAAGACAAAAACTGAGGCCAGGCCTGATGGCTCATGCCTGTAATCCTAGTGCTTAATCCCAGCAGATCACGTAAGGCCAGGAGTTCAAGACCAGCCTGGCCAACATGGAGAAACTTTGTCTCTACTAAAAGTACAAAAATTATCCAGGTGCAGTAATGCACACTTGTAGTCCCAGCTACTCAGGAGGCTGAGGCAAGAGAATGACTTGAACCCCGGAGGCGGAGGTTGCAGTGAGCCGAGATGGCGCCACTGCCCCCCAGCCTGGGTAACAGGGTGAAACTCTGTTTCAAAAAAAAAAAAGAAGACAAAAACTGAAAACAAACCAAACATACTAAAGCAACATTTATTTGAGGGCCTTCTATGTGACACTGAGAAAATAAGAGTGACAAAACAGAGAGTCTTAAAATTATGGTTCATTCTGGGGGGGATGGAAAATTGCATAGCCATTTTTAAATACCTCTTTAAAAAAAGAAACCAAAACCTACTCTTAGAGCTCTATTTCCTGCCTTCCAGGTTGGCTCAATTATCGTGACTGTCTCTCGGCAAGCAGTTCATGCTGGCTGCTAGGCTGGGGACATTTCCCTTTGCTAAACAAACAAGCAAATGCAGAAAGCGCTCAGCTGCTGGAGCACATTGGAATTGCGTGTGAAATGAATCAAGATCCATTTCCGGGGCTGCGCTGTCTGAACGTGACTCTGGCTTACCTTTCCCATCCCCCGAGGCATAGTTCGTTCAATCTCTGGGGCACCTGACCCCCTGGTTCTGATATCCGAGGTGCTCAGTGGATTTACATCGCCGTATCCATTATTTTCCTAAAAGGAAGACAGCTTAGATAAATGCCTTCCTTTAAGTCAAATGTCAACTACAACCACATGAAGGGTAGTAAACTCTGGAGAGGGGCCTTCTGGGGAACACAGCAATATTATCTTGCTGGCCCAGGGATGGGGTTTACACCTGCTCTCAATGGTTGCCATATATCATCACTTCACTGAGTATTGGCCAAGCACAGCAAAATTACTTAAGCAATACTTCTTATAATCAAGGCAATTGGTCAGTGGCTGCCTTAAAAAAAAAAAATAAATAAATAAAAGCCTGGAAATACAGTCCCCAGTCAGAACAAAGATCCTCCTTTGTGTCCTCACAGACCAGCTGGATGGGACCCTGCAGCGCTCTCACCTCTCTGCTCAGAAAAACGTGGCTGCTGCATGTATCAGCCCAGCCGAATCTGATCTTGTGGATTTCGTATCCAATCCCTGCCTTCATCACTCGGACTTGTCTGGCCTGTTCTAGTACGCTTAGCCTCGTTATTCCCTCTTGATTCTCTCCCATCCTTATTCATCCCTCACTGGTTGATTGATTAATTTAACAACCAAGCCCCACCCCCACCCCCACCCCGCTGTGCTGGATGTCATCTGTTCTGGATGTGCTCAAATGAAGGCCCTTTTCCTTTCCGGGAGGAGTTCACTTCCCATGTGGGGAGAAAGTAACATGAACAAATCAGGCTGCCTCGGTGTTCACGATGTCACCAATGTAGTATTTTAATAAAAATGGCCCTTCTGAGCTCAACTCCCTCCTCCTACTCATCTTTGGCTCTTAGTTTCTGCACCTTCCAAATTCCCTCCTCCGTAACTCACCTGGCCTTGTCACTTTCACAAACTGCTCTTGCCTACATCCTGGATCTCACTCTGGAAACCACTCTGCTGGGGTCATTCTGGCAGAGTACCCAGCTTCGCCTATCTCTCTGGCAGAAAAACCTGACTCTCTCTCATTTTGTTGTGAAAAGTTCCTTCCTTGCCCAAGTATCTCTCCAGATCTTACCTTGTAAATTAGAAGGCTCATTCAGTTGACTGCTAACCAAGAACCATCCAGTGGAAGACTCCAGGTTTTGGCAGTGAAAATTACAGTCTTTTAACAGGATCAGATTCTCAGGCAGCTCCTCCCTTTAATAGCTCCTCTGAGCAGAAAGATGCAGTCAAGATTTATTCCATGTATGCTTTGACTCGACACACACATACGTGCACACTCACACCTTTTCATGTACTCATTTACACATGCATTTACATACACACACATACACAAACAATACAAACACACACTCATGTACACACACATGCACTCATGCATATGAACATCTTTTAGAAGGAGAAAGCAAATTGTGTTAGGTTTCTAGTCTTTCCCTTCCTGCCATAGACAATTGCAATGCAAATACAACAAATGATACAGTCAGAAACAGATTTATCACGAAGATAAGGAAGCTTAAGCATCTGGGCTCTTCACTTGCACCAGACTGGTTCCTGGGGTGGTCTAGGTGGGGAGTGGAAATCACGTTGCAAACAGAAGGCATTTCTGAAAATGTGCCTAAAAATATCTCTGAAGAATGAGACCTGGATATGTAAAACTCCAGTAGTTTGTTAGGATTTTTTTCTTATGCTAGATAAATATATTTGCATTCCCAGCTGCTATATATGAATGTCTGTACCCCAACCCCCAACACATCACATTCATATGGTGAAACCTAATCCCCAAAGTAATGTGACTTGGAGGTGGGACCTTTGGGAGATGGTTAGGCCATGAAGGCAGAGCCCTCACAGATAGGATTATTGCCCTCATAAAAGAGGTCCCAGAGAGCACTCTTGTCTCTTCCACCTGTGGGAACGCGGTAAAAAGCCATTTACGAACCAGGAAGCAAACTCCCACCAGACAGCAAAGCTGCCAGCACCTCCATCCTGGACTCCCCAGCCTCCAGAACGATGAGAAGTCAATTTCTGTTGTTCATCAGCCACACAGTTTGTGGTAGCTTGCTATAGCAGCCCAAACAGACTAAGAATCTAGCCAATTTTCGGCCAGGCATGGTGCCTCACACCTGTAATCCCAGCACTTTGGGAGTCCAAGGCAGGTGGATCACTTGAGGTCAGGGGTTTGAGACCAGCCCGGCCAACATGGTGAAAACCCTGTCTGTACTGAAAATACAAAAATTAGCCGGGCATGGTGGCATGTGCCTGTAATCTCAGCTACTCAGGAGGCTGAGGCAGGAGAATTGCTTGAATCTAGGAGGTGGAGGTTGCAGTGAGCCAAGATCACACTGCTGCACTCCAGCCTGGGCCACAGAGTGAGACTCCATCTCAAAAAAGAAAAGAAAAGAAAAAGAATCTAGCCAATTTTCTATTTGTGATTTTATATTTTTTGCTTAAAGAGGGCCCCCCAAGTTTTTTTATTGTACTTTAGGTTCTGGGGTACATGTGCAGATCATGCAGGGTTGTTGCTTAGGTACATACATGGCAATGTGGTTTGCCGCCTCCATCTGCCCATCATCTATATCTGGCATTTCTCCCCACGTTATCCCTCCCCACCTTCCCCACCCCCACTGTCCCTCCCCTAGCCCCCGACAAATGACCCCAGTGTGTGATGCTCCCCTCCCTGTGTCCACGTGTTCTCATTGTTCAACCCCTGCCTATGAGTGAGAACATGTGGTGTTTGATTTTCTCTTCTTGTGTCAGTTTGCTGAGAATGATGGTTTCCAGATTCATCCATGTCCCTGCAAAGGACACGAACTCATCATTTCTTATGGCTGTGTAGTATTCCATGGTGTATATGTGCCACTTTTTTTTGTCCAGTCTATCGTTGATGAGCATTTGGGTTGGTTCCAGGTCTTTGCTATTGTAAATAGTGCCGCTATGAACATACGTGTTCATGTGTCTTTATAATAGAATGATTTATAATCCTTTGGGTATATACCCAGTAATGAGACCCCCAAATTATATTTGCTTCAGCTGCTACAAATTCTGAACTTGTTCCTTCTTGGATTAAAACAGAACTTCTCAGTCTTGCCACTGTTGACATTTGTACTCGGATAATTCTTTGCTGTGGGGCTGTCCTGTGCGTTGCAGGATGTTTAGCAGTATCCTTGGACTCTACCCACTAGATGTCAGTATCACTTTCCCCTACCCGCTTGCCAGTTGTGACTATCAAAATCTCCAGACATTGCCAAATGTCCCCAGTTGAGAGTCACTGTGGTAAAAGGTTACAAAATGGCTATAAAAGCAGAGGAAGAGAATCAAGATAGAGAGGTGAGTGTGAAAGGAGGGACAGGCGCATTGGAAGAACAGAGATGCTGTGAAGAACATAGTGAGCACTGGTATAGGGAAGACAAGGAAGTAAAGCAATAAAGGAATATGTGCAGATATATCGTCTGGGATGGATCGGGGAATGCCATGGCATAAATTTTAAAATTAGGAAAAATTAGGAAAGGTAATGAATTTGCCATTTTGTGTTAGGTACCCTATGGGGAGGGATATACAGGAGGAGTTGTGTAGTAAGTTGATGGCTATGGGGATCAAAAGAGAAATCAAGACTGAAAATTAATATACAAATTTGGTCCTTGTCAACTACGTGGAGATTGAAGCCATGGGAAAACAAATTTTTGCTCAAAGGCAATGAAGAAAGCCAAAGACTAAATCTTAGGGAACATAAACTCTAGGTGGGCAGAAGAGAATCAACCAGTGAGATACTAAAAAAGAGTGGACAAAAAAATAAAGAAATAAATAAATTAATTAAATTAAATTAAAAAGAGTGGACAGATTATGACTAAAAGCAAGTGACCACAGGCAGTAATTCAAATCTGCAAGAAAAAAACAGAGAGCAACAGTAAAGATAATTATGACATTATAAAAGATGGTATAAAGGCATTTTTTTCTCCTTTCTTCTCTAAACTGATTTTAAAATCAATTGTATAAAATAATATGTATATTATTATTATTATATGAGGGGCCTTCAGAGAGTTCATGGAAAAATGAAATTAAAAGATAAAAATGAAAAGTATAAACTTTGCCTTTCAACATGTGCTCCATCAAGCTCAAGATACTTTTGTAAGTGATGATACTAATCATTTAGTCCATCCCTAAGGAACTGTAGTCCCTGGTTAGTTAAACATGTCTCCACTTGAGAGCCAGTTTTTTACATTATAACTAAAGAAAAATGGATGCCCTTTAAAGATTTTTTTAAGATTAGGAAACAAAAAGAAATCAGAAGGTGCCAAATCAGAACTGTAAGGTAGATGCCTGATTTCCCATCAAAACTCCCCAGACTGCCCTTGTTTGATGAGAAGAATGAACAAAAGCATTCACAGTAGCTGAGAAGGACTCTGGTGAAGCTTTCTGGGCATCTTTCTGCTAAAGTTTTGGCTAACTTTCTCAAAACACTCTCACAACAAGCAGGTGTTACTGCCTTTTAGCCCTTCAGAAAGTCAACAAGCAAAATGCCTTGAGCATTTCAAAAAACTGTTGCCATGACCTTTGCTCTTGATTGGTCTGCTTTTACTTTAACTAGGCCACTTTCACCTCTTGGTATACATTGCTTTGATTGTGCTTTGTCTTTGTGATAGTACTGGCAAAGTCATCTTCCATCTCCTAATACAATTCTTCAAAGAAATGCTTCAGAATCTTGATACCACTTGTTTAAAATTTCCATTGGAAGTTCTAGCCAGAGCAATCAGGCAAGAAAAAGAAATAAAGGGTATTCAATTAGAAAAGGAGGAAGTCAAATTGTCTCTATTTGCAGATGACATGATGGTATATTTAGAAGACCCCATCGTCTCAGCCCAAAATCTCCTTAAACTGATGAGCAACTTCAGCAAAGTCTCAGGATACAAAATCAATGTGCAGAAATCACAAGCATTCTTATCCACCAATAACAGACTTAAAGAGAGCCAAATCAAGAACGAACTACCATTCACAATTGCTACAAAGAGAATAAAATACCTAGGAATACAACTAACAAAGGATGTAAAGGACCTCTTCAAGGAGAACTACAAACAACTGCTCAAGGAAATAAAAGAGGACACAAACAGATGGAAAAACATTCCATGCTCATGGTTAGGAAGAATCAATATTGTGAAAATGGCCATACTGCCCAAAGTAATTTATAGATTCAACACTATCACCATCAAGCTACCTATGACACTCTTCACAGAACTGGAAAAAACTACCTTCAACTTCATATGGAAACAAAAGAGAGCCTGCATAGCCAAGACAATTATAAGCAAAAAGAACAAAGCTGGAGGCATCACGCTACCTGACTTCAAACTATACTACAAGGCTACAGTAATCAAAACAGCATGGTACCGGTACCAAAACAGAGACACAGACCAATGGAACAGAACAGAAGCCTCGGAAGCAATACCACACACCTACAACCATCTGATCTTTGACAAACCTGACAAAAACAAGCAATGGTGAGAGGACTCCATGTTTAATAAATGGTGTTGGGATAACTGGCTAGCCATGTGCAGAAAGCAGAAACTGGACCCCTTTCTGACACCTTACACTAAAATTAACTCCAGATGGATTAAAGACTTAAACATAAGACCTAACACCATAAAAATCCTAGAAGAAAACCTAGGCAAAATCATTCAGGACATAGGCATAGGCAAGGACTTCATGACTAAAACACCAAAAGCAATGGCAACAAAAGCCAAAATAGACAAATGGGATCTAATTAAACTCCAGAGCTTCTGTACAGCAAAAGAAACAATCATTAGAATGAACCAGCAACCAACAGAATGGGAAAAAATTTTGCAATCTACCCATCTGACAAAGGGCTAACATCCAGAATCTACAAAGAACTAAAACAGATTTACAAGAAAAAAACAAACAAACCATTCAAAAGTGTGTGAAAGATATGAACAGACACTTTACAAAAGAAGACATTTATGAGGCCAACAAACAAATGAAGAAATGCTCATCATCACTTGTCATTAGAGAAATGCAAATCAAAACCACATTAAGATACCATCTCATGCCAGTTAGAATGGCGATCATTAAAAAATCTGGAGACAACAGATGCTGGAGGGGATGTGGAGAAATAGGAATGATTTTACATTGTTGGTGGGAATGTCAATTAGTTCAACCATTGTGGAAGACAGTGTGGCGATTCCTCAAGGACCTAGAAATAGAACTTCCATTTGACCCAGCAATCCCATTACTGGGTATATAACCAAGGGATTGTAAATCATTCTATTATAAAGACACATGAACACATATGTTCATTGCAGCACTGTCTACAATAGCAAAGACCTGGAACCAATCCAAATGCCCATCAGTGATAGACTGGAAAAGGAAAATGTGGTATATATACGCCATGGAATACTATGCAGTCATAAAAAACAATGAGTTCATGTCCTTTATAGGGACATAGTTGAATCTGGAAACCATAATTCTCAGCAAACTGACACAAGAACAGAAAAACAAACACCGCATGTTCTCACTCATAGGTGGGTGTTGAACAATGAGAACTCATGGACTCAGGGAGGGGAGCATCACACACTGGGGTCTGTTGGGGGGGAATAGGGGAGAGACAGTTGGGGGGTAGGGAGGTTGGGGAGGGATAATGGGGGAGAAATGCCAGATATAGGTGATGGGGGATAGAGGCAGCAAACCACATTGCCATGTATGTACCTGTGTTTTTTGCACAAAAAATCCTGCATGTTTTGCACAGGTACCCCAGAACCTAAAGTGCAATAAAATAAAATTTTTTTCAAAAATTCCAAATTAAAATAATAAGAATAATAAAATAAAATTTCCAATGCTCTGTTGCCTGTAGCTGATGTGGACACAACAGTTTTTGGCATTCACCAAGGAGAAAGTTTGCTCAACTTTAATTCTTCCTTCAGAATTGTGTAATCTGAGCCAATTGAGATGTCTATGGTGTTGGCATTATTTACAGTATTATTGTTAGTTCTCCTCAATCGGTGCATAAACTAGGGCATCAAAAATTGATGTAGATAGTCTGCCACCATGGTGGTATCATGGTCTCCCTCTTTGACATCAACTCAAACTACATCTTATTCAGACATGTAATAAAACATTAATAGAAGTTTATTTTGGTAAAAATAAGTTTGAAATCTATGCATAGTTTTTCATAATATTCATTTTCATGAACTTTGTGAAGATGCCTCATATTATCAGACCTATAACATACAGAAATGTAATATCTATATTAAATTTTCAAAATGTAACGCATTTATGTGTAATGTATTTGTCAATGACAGAGAAAAGGAGGTGGGTGGAAGCAAAGCTATATAAAAATGATTACAAATGATAAAATCTTTATAGCAATGTATATTGGGCTTGTAACATGAATAAATGTAACATGTATAATAATAATGCTACAAAAGGGAGAGGAAGAGAATAAAACTATACAGAAATAATGCTTCCATATCTCACTAGAATTAGCTAGTGTAAATCAGAAGCTGATTCTGATAAATCAAGGTGAACATGGTAAGCATTAGAGATACCACTGTAAAGATATTTTTTAAATATAGTGAAAACACAATTAAAGAAACTTAAATATATCACTGGACAATATTTATGTAATGCAAAAGAAAGTAGTAAAGGAGGAATTGAAGAATAAAAGACATGAGACGCATAGAAAAAAGGTACAATGGCAGATGTAAATCCAACTAGAAACATTAAATGTGAACGGATTAAACAATATAATCAAAAGGCAGAGATTGTCAGATTGAATTTTTTAAAATCCAACTATATGTTAGCTATGTATCTGAGACATACTTTAGATTAAAATATACAAATAGATTGAAAATAAAAAGATGGAAAACAATATATCATACAAACAGAAACCACAAGAAAACTAGAATGACTATGCCAATATCAGACAAAACAGACAGGAATATTTTACAACAATAAAAAGTTTAATCCAGCAGGTAGATACGACAATTATAAACACATATGTACCTAATACCACAGCGCCAAAACATATGAAGCAAAAATTGTCAAAAATGAAGGAAAAAATAGACAATTCAACAATAATAGTGGGAGAGTTCAACACCTCATTTTCAACAATAGATAGAACACCTAGGCAACAAATGAGAAAAAGAGATAGAAATTTGGACAACACTATTAACCAGTTAGGTCTAACAGCTACAAAACACTCCACCCAACAACAACGAAATATACATTCTTCTCGAGTACACATGTAACATTGTCCCATATACACCATATGCTAGACCATGAATCAAATCTTAATAAATTTAAAAGAATAAAAATAATATAAGATATATTATCTGACCATGATGAAATGAAATTAGAAATCAGTAACAAAGTAATTTAGGAAATTCACAAATCTATGGAAATAATACAATACACTTCTCAATTAAAAAAAAGGGTCAAATAAGAAATCAAAACCAAAATTAGAAAATACTTTGAGCTAAATGAAAATGAAGACACAACATACCAAAACTCATGGGATGGAGTGAAGGCATGCTCTGAGGGAATTTATAACTCTAAATGTCTATATTAAGACAGAAGAAAAATCTAAAATCAATAACCTAACCTAAACCTCTACCTAAAGACACAGAAAAAAGAGCAAAATAAACCAAAATCAAGCAAAATGAAGAACATAATAAAGATCAGAGTAGAAATTAATGAAAGAAAATAATAGAAAAATAATAGACAAAAACATGAAACTGAAACCTGGTTCATCAAAAACATTGATAAACCTTTAGCTTTATTGACCAAGAAAAAAAGAGAGAGAAGTCTCAAGTTACTAGAATCAGAAATAAAAGAGGGGACATTACTGCTAGTCTTACAGAAATAAAAGGGAGTATAAAGGAATACTACAAATAATCGTATGCCAACAAAGTGGATAACTTAGATAATGAAATGGACAAATTCCTAGAAAGACACAAACTACTACAATTGACTTGAAAAGAAATACAAAATCTGAATAGACCTATAACAAGTGAATAAATTAAATTTGTAACTGATAAACTATACACAAAGAAAAGCTCAAGCCTAGATGGCCTCACCACTGAAATTATACCAAACATTCGAAGAACTCAAACCAATTCTTTACAAACTCTTAAAAAACAGAGAAGAGCATGGCGGTTCACACCTGTAATCCCAGCACTTTGGGAGGCCGAGGCAGGTGGATCACTTGAGGTAAGGAGTGAGACCAGCCTGGCCAACATGGTGAAAACCCGTCTCTACTAAAAATACAAAAATTAGCCAAGCATGGTGGTGTGTGCCTGTAGTCCCAGCTACTCAAGGGGCTATGAAGGGAGGATTGCTTGAACCTGGGAGGTGGAAGTTGCAGTTAACCGAGATCAAGCTACTGCACTCCAGCCTGGGCAATAGAATAAGACTCCGTCTCAAAAAAAAAAAAAAAAAAATAGAAGATGAGGGAATACTTCCCAACTCACTTATGAGGCCAGTATTATCCTGTAACTTACTTATGAGGCCTGTCATCAAAACCTATGAGCTATGTTAAAATCAAGAAATTTTCCCCAAAAGATATCATTACGAGATGAAAATGCAAACCACAGAGTGGGAGAAGTTACTTGCAATATAAATATCCAGTCAAGGACTTGTGTTCAAAATATACAAAGAATTCCTACAAACTGTTTTTAAAATGGCAGTCAATTAACAGAAAAAAACACCTGGGCAAAAGATTTGAACAGGTACTTCACAAAAGTAGATTTCCTAATAATGGCCTACAAACACGAAAAGGTGCTTAACTTCATGAGTTATCAGGGCAATGCAAATTAAGATCACAATGTGATACCACTACATATACATCAAAATGGCTAAAACAATACAAACTATTCCAAGTGCTGACAAGAATATGGAGCAACTGGAACTTCCATTAAATGTTGGTGGGAGTAAACTGATATAAGCGCTATGGAAATATTTGGCAATATTTACTAAGTTGAACACATATATGACCCATGAACCAGCAATTCCACTTCTAGGTTTATTACACTCAACAGAAACACGCATATATATATATATATATATATATATATATATACCAAAAGACACCTAGATGAATGCTCCTAGAAGCTGTATTTGTATGTAATACCAAAACTGGAAACAATCCTAATGGATAGACAAACTGTGGAATATTCATACAATGGAAAACAGCAACAAGAATGAACAGTTTTAACCCACAACATGAAAGAATCTCACAACCATAATACTGAATGAATGAAATCAGATATAAAAGAGTACATACTGGATGATTCCACTTACATAAAGTTCAGACCATCTTTCCAGAAATCAGTGGTTCTCTGTGGGGAGGGGAGGGTGACTGAGACAGGGCATTAGGGTGGAGCACTGGTGAAATTCGATTTCTCACTCTGAGTACTGATTACACAAATGGAACACAGACACAAGTGCTGTGTCTATGCACTGAGGATTTTGTATGTTTCTGTGTTGGTTATGCTTCAGTAAAAATTTTACTTTTTAAAGTCCCATATACTAAAAAAGAATAAAAAACCCAAATGCAAAAATTAAAATGAAATGACGTAAAATCCAGGTCCATAAGTAGTCCCCACCTTGCACCGTCTGGCCTGGCTCTCTGACCTTCATGATCTGCAGAGGCACCCTTGCTCCCTAAGCTTGGTGACACTGCCTCTTCGTTGTTCCTCAGACACCACAGACAGGCTCCTACATCAGGGCCTCTGCCCTCACTCAGGGATTTCCTCCCCCCAGTAACCCGCACTCACTCACTGATGTATTCAAAATTCTACCCAAATGCTGAATCTTCAGAGAAGCCTTTCTGATCACCCTGCTTCCTATGATGTATCACTGCCTGCTATGATGGTATTTCCTGCCCCTGCTATAATGGAACACCACGTGGGCAGGAACTTTTTCTATTTTATTCACTGTGGTGTCACCAGTGCCTAGACTGGTATTTGTTGAATAGAGGAATGAATGAAACTCACAGTGAAGGATGGTTTCTTATTCATTACTGCCCTCCCACCACCACCTCGTGACTAACCATAACAGATACTTCAATATGTTTAATTGTTTTGGAGTTGAATTAAGAAAATTACATTGCCAATAAACTATTCAGTGGGGAGACCACAAGGCCTTCTATGGACAGTATATGCTTGTTACCATTGCCATGCAGTGCTCTGAAAAACAAGGCAAAGCTCTAAAAGATTTGCGGTTAGGCTATGTATCCCCTTCTCACTTAAAAGACACAAAGCCAGGCAAAAGAAGACAGATTGATGCAATTATTCAATATTGCTATCACCTAAGGGAGTAAGGAAACAACCCTTTTGTTTGGTTGAGAGTTTCCTGCAGGGAAGAATCTTGAGTGATAGGGGAGTGAGAACACACTGGAATGCTTGTTTGTCAGATGACACGGGCTGCCTTGCCGTCCACGCAATATTAACTCTCGGTGTCTTCAGGGGAAATGATAGAAAATCCATTTCACACCACAGCATTCGATGACTCACCTAGCTTTCTTTATGTATTGCATCACAGGTATACATAAGACTTGTGGAAAGAGGGCTGATGAAGGTGCGTGCAAGGTGTGTGGCTGCAGAGGCCACCTAATTAGCAGCGTTCAGACCCAGCAGAGGCTGTCAGTGGCTGACTCACTGCGTGTCTTCCAAGGGAGGTGCTGGAGATGGAACACAGCTTCTCAGGGACCTGCAAGTCACCCAGTAGGCATAGCTCTTGCCCAGAGGAAAACAGGAGCATGCCTGGCCCCTGACTCTTCCTCCAGGGCAGCCTTGGGCTCATGGTGAAGGGGTCTCCCCCTCAGCCACCCTTTCCCTACACCAGTGATGCAGAGAGCTCCCCACTCCTGCTGTTCTAAAACCTGCTCTGTGGAAAATGAAACAATGAAACTCATTCACAACGAGGCAGACATGCTGATAATCGCTTAAAGTTCTTCATCAAAGGCCGAGGCTGTAAACCAAAAGTAAAACTCTAAGGGCCCCCAATTATCTGAATGGATCCCTCTTCTTGGCCAAGGGCATTCCAAGGTTAACCTGAAAATCTAGCTCAGGCCATGATAAAAGATGACGGTGGCCATGCCTCATTACCTCCCTCTAGCCTTAACATCAACACAGACCTTAAGTCTGACAAGAAACACTTATGATCTAGTTTCTCTGGAGCCTGCTACCTAGAGGCTTCATCTACATGATAAAATTTTGGTCTCCACGACCCTTTGTCATAATCCAGACATTCCTTTCTACTGATAATAACTCTTCCCTGCCAGCTTCGAGTTGTCTCAGCCTTCCAGATCAGATCGAACCAACGTACATCTTACATGTATTGACTGATGTCTCACGTCTCCCTGAAATGCATAAAAGCAAGCTGCACCCCAATTACCCTGGGCACATGTGGTCAGGATCTCCTGAGGATAAACTTTCTAAACTGATTGAGACCTGACTCAGATACTTTGGGGTTCATAAGACAGTACAGATTTCTTTGGGGAGCCTAATTGAACTCCTCATTTAGTCTCTTAAACCATGTCTCTATCTTATCTGCCTTTACTGTGGTCCCATCCTTCGGTTCATTCAGACTCAACATTTGACACTTTGAACCTAGGGCATATCAAAAGCTTCACTCATTTTTTTTTTTTTTTTTTTTTTGAGACGGAGTTTCGCTCTTGTTACCCAGGCTGGAGTGCAATGGCGCGATCTCGGCTCACCGCAACCTCCGCCTCCTGGGTTTAGGCAATTCTCCTGCCTCAGCCTCCTGAGTAGCTGGGATTACAGGCACGCACCACCATGTCCAGCTAATTTTTTGTAGTTTTAGTAGAGACGGGGTTTCACCATGTTGACCAGGATGGTCTCGATCTCTTGACCTCGTGATCCACCCGCCTCGGCCTCCCAAAGTGCTGGGATTACAGGCTTGAGCCACCGTGCCCAGCCAGCTTCATTTTTATGTACAGTATGGAAAGCCTGGTGCCAGGTATGCATTCCCCACAAACGTGTGCTCCTCCTCTTCCTCATACAGAGTCGAAGCACTGACTGGGTGTGGTGGACCTGCTGTCTTTAATCCACTCACAGCAGAGAGAACCTCCCACCAGGGACTGAATGGGCAGTCTTTAGGTAGACCAGAAGAGCAGTCACCCTGAGTTAGGCCATCAGCAATTCCTTCAGGGTTCTCTTCCGCACATATAAACACACACAGACACACACACACACACACACACACACACACACACAGAGAGAGAGAGAGAGAGAGAGAATAAAATGAACAGAAGGCATTCAAGACACAGATTCCAGACCCAGTTTCAAACCAAGAGTATTACTCCAAACAAGTCCTTTATACTCCATCCAATCAGATACCCTGTAATGGGGCTACAGCTACAGACACCCGTAATGGGACTACACATGGAAGATGGGGGCCAGGCGCGGTGGCTCACGCCTGTGATCCCAGCACTTTGGGAGGACAAGGAGGGCAGACCATGAGGTCAAGAGATCGAGACCATCTTGGCCATGGTGAAACCCCATCTCTACTAAAAATACAAAAATTAGCCAGGCGTGATGGCCCACTCCTGTGGTCCCAGCTACTCGGGAGGCTGAGGCCGAAGAATCCCTTGAACCCAGGAGGCGGAGGTTGCAATGAGCCGAGACTGCGCCACTGCACTCCAGCCTGGCGACAGAGTAAGACTCCGTCTCAAAAAAAAAAAAGAAGAAGAAGAAAATGGGGTGCAGAGATACACCCCAAGAGGCTACCAAGAGACAGCAGCACCTCCAGAGAGGTCAACATCAGAAGAAGAAAGGGGCTGTGGGCAGCACCTATAATATCACCAAATCAGACACCCACCATGGGGCTACAGACAGACACTCTGCAGTGGGGCTATAGACAGACACACCCTGTGATAGGGCTACAGTGATGGATGTTTCCCCAGGACTATTTCTCCATTGCAATTTAATCCATATACATTGGATCAGCATTGCCCTGCCAATAGAGACGGTACCAGAGTCAGCCCCCAGTCCAAAAGAACTAGGCAGCCACTTGAGCTGACCTCTGGATCCATCGCCAGAGGGCGGGCTACAAAACCACAGTCAGGTAGCCACAAGTGCAATCTGGGAAAGCCCCCAAATTGGTAACCACCCAGTGGGTTCACCTTGCCCGCTGCCTAGACAGAGCTGATTTATCAAGACAGGGGAATTGCAATGAAGAAAGAGCAATTCACACAGAGCCAGCTGTGTGGGAGACCTGAATTTTATTATCACTCAAATCAGTCTCCCTGAGCATTTGGGGACCAGAACTTTTTTTCTTTTTTGTTTTTTGTTTTTGAGACAAAATCTCCCTCTGTCGCCCAGGCTGGAGGGTAGTGGCACAATCTCAGCTCACTGCAACCTCCACCTCCTGAGTTCAAGCAAGTTTTGTGTCTCAGCCTCCTGAGTAGCTGGAACTACAAGTGTGTGCCACCACGCCTGGCTAATTTTTGTGTTTTAGCAGAGACGGGGTTTTGCCATGTTGGCCAGGCTGGTCTCGAACTCCTGATCTCAAATGATCCACACGCCTAGGCCTCCCAAAGTGCTAAGATTACAGGCACAAGCCACTGGACCTGGTGTAGAGTTTCTAAAAATAATTGGACAAGTAGAGGTCGAAGTGAGGTTTTCTTGCTGTCTTCTGTTCCTGGGTAGGACTGTAGAACTGGTTGAGCCAGATTGCCGTCTGGATGGTGTCAGGTGATTTATCGAGTACTGGGTCTGCAAAATATCTCAAGCACTGATCTTAGGTTTTACAATAGTGATGTTATCCCCAGGAGCAAGTTGGGGAGGTTCAGACTCTTGGAGCCAGAGGTTGCATGACTCCCAGACTGTAATTTCTAATCTTGTAGTTAATTTGTTAGTCCTGCAAAGGCAGACTGGTCCCAGGCAGGGAGGGGGTCTTTTCAGGAAAGGGCTATTATCAATTTTTTCAGAACAAAAACAGTTGAGGAATCCATAAACTGAATTCCCTCCTAAAGTTAATTCAGCCTGTCCCCTGGAATGAACAAAGACAGCTTAAATGTTAGAAGCAAGATGGAGTCGATTAGGTCTGATCTCTTGCACTGAGGAAATTATAATTTCCTCCGTTATAATTTTTGCAAAGGCAGTTTCAGTCCTCCCTCAATATCTGAGGGAGATTGGTTCCAAGACCCCCAGAGACACCAAAATCTGTAGATGCTCAAGTCTCTGATATAAAATGGCATAGTGTTTGCATATAACCTACGCACATCCTCCCATTCACTTGAAATCATCTCTATGTTAGATATGATATGGTGAACTCCAAGTTTTTCCTCAAAGAATCAGGATGTCAGTATGTTCAGTTCTTTGTCCTCCATTTTAAAGTTTAACTTCCTTGTAGTTTCAGTAAACAGCCTTTTCTACCAGTTCTAATCAGTAGTTCACATCTGTTCCCCCAGTCCCTTGTCCATCCTAACTCATCCTGGTCACCTGCTCCAGTCACCTCTTTCCACCTAGGTCACCCGTAGCCACCTGCTCTGTCCTGTCCCATAACTGTCCTTCCCACCGAACTACCCACCCCACCACTCCCGCTGGTACCCCTGCTCTCCTTAAAATAGCCTATCGGAATTAGACTAGACTGTGTGGTCTAACCCTAGCCAATAGGGGAATGACACAGCAGTAGGGGATGCCTCCATCAGGAATAAGAACCCCTTCCCCTCCCTTGTCCAGGTGAGCAAAGATTGCCCAGAAAGAAAGTGTGTTCCAGGGACACAAGTCATCACAAAGCGTCCTTCGGGACAGAGTTGGTGTGAAGCAGTGGCATACCACAAGGCTGGAAAGGGAGACCGTTTTGCAAAGCCCACAGAGTTGCTGTCATAGTTCATCAAACCTAGAGCACCGTAGGTTATAAAGCACACCATTATGTTATGTCCCAACACCACCAATTGAACTATGACAGGCACTGACTGTAAGAGGCATCCTCATTTCAAAGATGCTCAAGTGTACCCAAAACGTGTCCTGGAATTGACAAAATACAGGAAGTGAAGAGACCGGAGCAGTGCAGTGGGGAGGAGAAGGCACGAAGGATGTTTTAACAAAGCAAGCTTGGTTGGTTTAGGATAAGGAGAATTTGCTCTGATATCACAGGCATGAGCAAGGCAAACATTTGTGGGAAATGGGACCCTAAAATTTCAGCATCCTACTCACAGACTGTTAGCACCATGGAGAATGGCACCGCTGCCCTGGAGCTGTGCAGCTTGACTCTGCCTTCTCCACCCCGCCCCAACCGTAGCAAACGCTTCACAAGCTTTTCTGCCGAGGAGGGAGAGGGCGAAATTGCAGAAGCACCGTCTGTCGCCTTCTCCCCAGGCCGACAGCCCACGCCTGGAAAGCTCACCGACTCTCCGGGCTCTGCTCCCTTGTCTCACTGTGCACAGCTTATGAAAACTGAGGAGGACAACGGGCTGTTTCCCAGTCATGCATTTCCTAAGAGAACAAAAGGGGCTTTCTTCTGTTTTCTTTCTTATAATTTTTAAAAAGGACCTTAGCGTTCTGGCTTCATAGCCCAGAGAAATCTAAGGGTTGAATTGTCAAGAATTATTGGTAGGCAGAAAGGGGAGCTGTGGAACTTAAGATCTGAACAGAAAACGCCGCCTATGAGCCCCTACTGCCCCACTCAGCCCCCCACACACAATATACACACACACACACACACACACTCACCCACCCATATACATACACCCCAAACACACACCCACACACACAAACTCACCCACACACATACAAACTCACCCATCTACATACACACACACCCCAAACACATACACATACACACATAAAAACTCACCCACCCACACATATGTGTGATTGAATAGGCAAAGAAAACACCATAATTGTGTGAAATGGTCTGATTTACAAATGAATTATAAGGAATGTAATTATCTACTAATGAAATATGCATGTAAGTCCTTGATTGGCTGCTTCTAGTGTCACTGTAGACAAATGTGTAGCCAGGAGAAAACTTGCATACCCATACAAACACACATACAAACTCACCCACAAACACATACACACATATACACATTCACCCACCCACACATACATATACACACACATACATGTGTACACATACATACACATCATATGCACGCACACATGTAAACACATGCATATCACATCTATACACACAAACATACACATATGCACATACACATTACATACATATACACACACATACACAGTGAGACACAGGTGAAAAATAGGTATTCTTTTTGATTCTGAAATGCTAGGTGTCATAAGATTTTCAGTCATAATCTAGAAATGGGTGATTTTCAATTTACTTTATGCAAGTTTTCTCCTGGCTACACATTTGTCTTCAGTGACATTAGAAGCAGCAAATCAAGGACTTACATGCATATTTCATTAGTAGATAATTACGTTCCTTATAATTGGTTTCTAAATCAGACCATTTCACACAATTATGGTGTTTTCTTTGCCTATTCAGTCAATTGAAAAGATAGTAAGAAAGTTCTTTTTTATCAAAATGCCATATTCTTAACCTCTATTATGGAGCGGAGGAGATAAACAAAAATGAAAAACAACTATTTTGCATACATAGAAGACTCCTCGTTAAAATGCATCCTAGATGCAAAAGAAAGAAGAACACTACAAAGGTGTTTCTAAATATATCTGGACTAACAAAATGCCAAGAGGGGAGTTTGATAATAGGGGCATATTTTTTAAAAAATAATTAATAATGAAGTCATGCTGTTTAAATGCCAAAATCATTTTTCACCCAAATGAAAAAAGAAAATTGGGCCATAATCATGGCCACAAAATAACTACTAACGAAGCAGCTACAGGAGCCCTGTTCTTAGAAAAATCTAAGTGTATTTATTCCTGCATCGATTCCACAAACATTTCCTGAGCACTGTGCTAGCTGCTGAGGACAAAGCAGTGAGGAAAACAGTCTCAGCTCAGCACCACCGGAGCTTAGTACTCACCCCAGGCTCACACACACATGCGCACGCACACACACTCACACACATACACAACCTAATGAATCGGCATGCTGGTGGTGTATGGAGACATTCTCAGCAAGATGGTGTAAGGCAGCAGTGGAAAGCATAATTCCTGTGAATCCCACCTTTACTAAGTAACGTTGGGCAACTAACTAACTCCCTGTGCCTCAGTTTTCCATCTGTAAAATGGAGATAACACAAATACACAACTACTCACACGGCGTCATAAGGACTCCACAAATTAATATATGTAAGCACTTAACACAGTGCTTGGTGTAACATACACAGTATTATACGTGTTAGCTCTCACAATATTATCCTTTCTGGCTTCTTACCAGCTCTCCTCCAGGATATGAAAATGCTGGCATGGAGCTTCCTAGGGACCCCCTGGCCACTTTTAACTCTCTCCAGTGCTTTGGGCCCCCTGCAATGACTCCTGGGTGAAAACTCTAAAGCCCTGGGCTTGACCAATGGCAGGTGCTCAATCCATGTTATTCTCACCCCCTTTCTACTTCTTCCTATAAATACCGTCTCCTCCCCACAGCAGCCCGCAAGTCTCTACTGCCAGAATTTCATCATCCCTCCATACCCATTTGGGGAAGGGGGACTATGTTCATTGATAGAATTTTCTTAATTTCAATTTACCCCCCTCGTGCCTGTAAAACCAGCACTTTGGCATTATATAAATGATATAAGTAAGATGTCATCATTTTCCAGATACGTTTGAGGACGCTTGTTGAAAAGGGTAGTGGTGGATGTCAGGGGTGTGATTCCCGTGGGCATTTTATGCTACAAAGAAAAGAAGGAGGGGAGAGCTAAAATACATCTGACATTTTGAAAAGCAGCCACATTTTGGGGTGTTTGAAGAAGTGAGGAAAATTTTAGGGATCAAAATTTTAGGGACAGGTGAAGCTGGTGGGTCTAATATGGACTTCCAAAATGCCTTTACCAGCCAGCGCTCAGAAAAGGCAACCGACACTGAGCAAGGCTGCGGCCGAGCCCCCAGGGATGAACCGCTGGTGAAGATGAAATACCCTCCAACAGCCAGGGACGGACTTGTCTCTGTTCCAAGCTCTCTTGAGCACTCCAGGGAGACTCCTTGTCAGGTTCTCAGTCCCCTGCATCCACTACCCAGAGAAGACACAAAGACACAGTGAGAGCGCCCTGCCCAAAGGATGAAGGAACTGAAGAATGAAGTTGCAACGTCAGGGCATTTTGCTCTCAGGATCCAGTGCAGACAATACTGCAGCTTGTCCAAAGACAAAGCTTGAGGTTCAGAGAGAGTAAAAGAGCCCACAGGAAATACACACAGCCGTGCTTTGAAGGCTCCCTTCAGAGGTTCCCCGGGGTCAGGACACTGCTGTGGGTTTGGAGAATGTCTGGTGTTGGCACACCGGCTCCCAGTGCCTGCCTTGGGGCATTTACTTTGCCCTTCACCTTGGCACAAGGCACTCTGGCCACCTCCTGCCATCAAAGGTTCATCGTCCCTTTAAATGCCACCCAGCTTCCTCCACTCCAAAAGGCTGCTGGCTTCCTCTGACCCACCACGGCCCGCTCTTGCCGCTCTTTTCCCTACCCTACCCCCAATCCTGACCCATGCTTCGTTTGTTTCTCAGCTCCTGTTTTAGCCCAGGAATGAAATCGAGACTCTTAATTAAAAACCAAAGAACCAAAAAGCCCCACGTCTTTGTACACTTAGGTGCGTCTACCCACCCTAGCCCTTTTGCAATGACACTCTTATTCCTGTGATGTTGTACTTGCCTAAAGCAATGTCAGCTGTCCTCTGTGGATTTGCCTTCAAATGTGTATCAGCCACAAAAGAACATGCATCTCCACAGGGCGCGGTGGCTCACGCCCTTAATCCCAGCACTTTGGGAGGCCGAGGTGGGTGGATCACCTGAGGTCAGGGTTCAAGACCAGCCAGGCCAACATGGCTAAACCCTGTCTCTACTAAAAATACAAAACTTAGCCAGCGTGATGGCAGGTGGCTGTAATCCCAGCTACTTGGGAGGCTGAGGCAGGAGAATCTCTTGAACCCAAAAGGTGGAGAGTATGGTGAGCCAGGACCATGCCATTGCACTCCAGCCTGGGCAACAAGAGTGAAATTCCATCTCAAAAAAAAAAAAAAAGAACATGCATCTCATTGTGTTGTATTAGAAATATCAGAAACACACTCACCCTGGGTGGATGCAAAAGGCACTGCATTTGGAATTACTTGGCTTTTTGTCTTAGATTTACTACCTGCTAACTTCGTCAGTCTAGACTCAAACCCACGGAGACTCTGGCCATTCATGTCTGAAAGGAAGTAGTGTTATCTGCTCCCATTTGTAGGATTTTGTTAGGATCAAATGAGTAATTATATAAGGAAGCACATGTAATGCCACAGAGCATCCTCTTAGATTTTTAAAATATTTAAAAAATATTTTTCTCACCTCTTCTCCGAATTCACTTGCCAACTCTCTGCTCACTTCTTTCTCTGAAGAAAACATTCATTCATTCATTCAAGAAAGATGTATTACATCCCCACTATGTGCTTGGAACACAAAGAAAAAACACATTTATTCTGTCCTCAAGGGGCCCATAAAAGAAAGAAGTAGCAATGAGTGAGGATTGAATGAGAGCCTTAAGAAAGGTATTTACACATGTGCTAGGAAGTGCCTAGTTGTGCAAATGTATGTATGGGGGCAGGAGAGTCAGTGAAAATTTTAAAAAAGAGAGACGTGATAAAACTGAGTTTATTCTTTTTTTCCAGCTTTACTGAGGTATGACTGACAAAAATTGTGTATATTTAAGGTATACAACATGATGTTCTCGTATATGTATACATGGTAAGATGATTACCACAGTCAAATTCATCACTTCTGGCCAGGCTCATGTCTGTAATCCCAGCACTTTGGGAGGTCAAGGCAGGTGGATCACCTGAGGTCAGGAGTTCGAGACCAGCCTGACCAACATCAGGAAACCCCGTCTCTAATAACACAAAAATTAGCCAAGCATAGTGGCTGGTGCCTGCAATCTCAGCTACTTGGAAGACTGAGGCAGCAGAATCACTTGGCCCTGGGAGGGGGAGGTTGCAGTGATTCAAGATTGTGCCGTTGCACTCTAGCCTGGGCAACAAGAGCGAAACTCCATCTCAAAAAAAAATTAAAAATTAAAAAATTAAATAAAATAAATCCATCACTTCACATAGTGTCCTTTTTGTGTGTGCCTGGTAAGAAAATATCTACTCCTTGAGCGTATTTCAAGTGTACAGTACACTATTATTAGCTGTAGTCATTGTGCCGTACTTTAGGTATCTAGATCTTATTCATCTTAGGACAAAAAGTTTGTACCCTTTATCCCAGCCCTGGTAACCACCATTCTACTCTCTGTTACCATGAGTTCTTTTTTTTTTTTTTCTAAGATTCCACATGTAAGTGAAATCCCATAATACTTGTCTTTCTGGATCTGGTTTATTTCACTTAACATAACATCCTCATGTCAATCCATGTTGTCAAAAATGTCAGGGCAGCATTTTTAAGGCTGAATAATATTTCATTATATATACAAAACATGCATGTATATATAAAATGAAATATACACACACACACACTACATTTTCTTTATGCATTCATGCACTGACTACCATTTATGTTGTTTCCAAATCTTGGCCTCTGTGAATAATGCTGAGATGAACATGAGGGTGCAGATATTTCTTCAAAATAGTACTTTCATTTCCTTTGGATATATACTCAGATATAGGATTGTTGAATCACAGGGTAGTTCTATTTTTAAGCTTCTGTGATATCTCCAGGCTATTTTTCATAAGGCCTGCACCAATTTACGTTCCCACCGACAGTTTATAAGGGTTCCCTTTTCTCTACCTCCTCACTAACGCTTAACTTTTAATGTTTTTACAATAGCCATCCTACAGGTATGAAGTGACACATCACTGTGGTTTTGATTTCTATTTCCCTGATGATTAGTGGCATCTTTACATATATCTCTTTGCTATTTATGTCTTCTTTGGAAAAATGTCTACTCAGGTCCTTTGTACATTTCTTACTGGGTGATTTGGTTTTTGTTACTACTGAGTTTTATGAGTCCTCATGTATCTAAAGATATTAATTCCTTATGGAAACATGGTTTGCAAATATTTTTCCCATTCTATAGGAAATTTCCCATTCTTTGCTGTGCTTTATGTGCCCTTTGCAACTTTTTAGTTTAATGTAGTTCTATCTGTTCAGTTTTGCTTTTGTTGCCTGTGATTTTGGTGTCAAACCAAAGAAACTCATTGTCAAGACTGTTGTCAAGGAACTTTTTCCGAATGTTTTCTCCCAGGAGTTTTACAGTTTCAGGTTTTACCTTCAACTCCTTACTCCATTTTGAGTTGATTTTTTTGTGTATGGTATAAGATAAAGGCTCAATTTCATTTGCATGTGGATATTTCATTTTCCCAGCACCAATATTTATGGAAGAAATTATCCTTTCTTCATTTTGTATTCTTTGTGCCTTTATTGATAATTCGTTTATTGCATATTTATAAATTTATTTCTGGGCTCACTATTCTCCTGGTCTATATGTCTGAGGATTTTTGGGGGGTGTAGCAATAGGATACTGTTTCATTATAGCTTCATAACATAATTTAAAATCCAGTTTTTTTGTCAAAATTGTTTTGGTTATTTGGGGTCTTTTGTGGTTCCATATCAATTTAAGAATTTTTTTCTATTCCTATGAAAAATGTCATTGGAATTTTCATAGAAATTTCATTGAATTTATAGATATTTTTCAGTTGTATGGCCATTTTAACAGTATTAATTATTTCAATCCATGAACATGATATCTTTCCTTTTATTTGTGTCTTCGTCAGTTTCCTTTATCAATGTTTTATAGTTTTCAGTGTACAGATCTCTTGCCTCCTTCATTAAATTTACTCCTAAGTATTTTATTCTTTTTAATGCTATTATGAATAGGGTTGTTAATTTCCTTGTTGGATACGTCCTTATTAGTGTACAGAAACACAACTGATTTTTTATGTTGATCTTTGAATCCTGCAACTTTACTGAATTTGTTTACTGGTTTAACAGTTTTTTGCTGGAGTCTTTTTATTACTTTTATTACTCGTCGATCTCATCACTTGTGATTGGTCTGCTGATTGTTTATTTCTTCAGCATTCTGAGTAGGTTATGTGTACCTATGTGGGTACATATAGAAACGTACCTTAAGAAATCTATCCATTTCTTCCAGGTTGTCAAATTTGTTGGCATATAATTGCTGAGAATAGTCTCTTATAATCTTATTTCTGTGGTGCCAGTTGTAATGTCACCTCTTGCATTTCTGATTTTATTTGAGTCTTCTTTTTTTGTTTCTAAGTCTAGCTAAAGGTTTGCCAATTTCATCTTTTCAAGAGCCACACCCTTGATTTCACTGATATATATATATATTTTTTTGGTCTTTCTAGTCTCCATTTCATTTATTTCTATTCGGATCTTTATTATTTCCTTCCTTCTGCTGATTTTGGGCTCCTTTGGCTCTTCTATTTCTAGTTTCTTGAAATGTAAAGTTAAATTGTTTTTTTCTTTTTTCTTAACATAGGCATTTATCACTATAAACTTCCTTTGTAGAATTGTTTTTGCTACATTTCATAAGTTTTGGTGTGTTGTGTTTTCATTTTATTTCAAGATTTTTTTAAATTTCCCTTTTGATTTCTTCTTTGATCCATTGGTTATTTAGAAGTGTTTTTACTTTCCATGTATTTGTGAATTTTCCAATTTTCTTCCTGTTGTTGATTTCTAGTTTCATATCATTGTTGTTAGAAAAGATATTTGATATAAATTCAATTGTAGCCTAAAATATGATCTATCCTAGGAATACTCCACATGAGCTTGAGAAGAACCTGTATTCTGCTGCTGTTGAATGGTATCTTCTGCATATATCTGTTAAGTACATTTTTTAAATCTTGTGTCTATTGATTAGAGAATATAATCTATTCACATTTAAAGTAATTATTGATAGGGAAGAACTATTGCCTTTTTTTGTGCCAAGAGATCCCTTTGGCCAGAACCTCCCCCATAATCTTCGCTGATGCTCACCTCAGCTGACAGAACTGTAAAGAGACAGGGGTCCTCAGCGGCCAAGGCTGCAGGTGTCTACAAAGACAGCAGTGGCTGCTGGGGTAGTGAAGGATGCTGGGCTCTTCCTGATCTCTTCTTCTCCCACAGATGAAGTTGGACAGATCCCTCTTGAACCCAGATCCAGCTCGCAGGCATGCTCATGGTTGCAGTGGCACTATGTCCAGTGTGCAGCACCTGTGAGGTCACCACAGAGCCAGGATTGGGAATTCAGGTACCTGTGGAAGAACCATGGCCCCTGGGTTTGAGGCAGCAGTGGCACTGGTGCCTGGGATGCAGGCACCACCCCCATCCCCGTTGCAGTGTTGGTGATGGTGTGCCAGGAGTGGGCGTTAGTACAGCAGCTGTGGAACCAGGGTATGGAGTCTGGGCTATTTATAGTAGTAGCCATGGGTCTGGAATGCAGCCTATAGCCCACTGCGGCAGTGGTTCTGTTGTCTGAAGCACAGGAATGCATAAAGTGCCCATCATTCTGGGACCCAGGGCATGCGTGGGGTGTGGTGCGGGAGCAGTCTCAGTTCAGGAGGGTGTAACACCAGTTTCTTTGGGGCGATGGTACAACACCAGTTGCTTTTCCTCTCTTGGAGTTGGGGGTGATCCACTATACCACTGGCTGTTGGCTACTTCCGTGGCAAAAGCTGTCAGTGTCCTCTTTGAAGCAGGCTGCTGGGGACTATGCAGCAAGCACTGTCCCTCTGCTGGGAAAACTTCCGGGCATTCACAGCTGCTGCAGGAACTGTTAAGGTCCTCAATGGTGAAAGCTGTCAGTGTCTCCACAGAGCACAAAGCCTGGAGACCACAGTGGCACCCACGGGGGGCTGATACCCACAGCCCCTACCCTTCTTCTTTATTAATAGTGATCTCCAGCTGTCTCCCGCATACCGATCTCCCCACCCATCTTTTCTGTGTGGTTATTCTTCATTTTTCACTCCACTATGTCGCTGCAGGTTTTTAATTGGACTCTTGAGCCCTGCCGGTGCTATTTTTGTTCATGGATAACCCTCTAATTATTGTTGGAGGGCAAAGGCCAGTATTGCCTACTCCACCATCTTTATGACATCACCTCCTATTTAATTTTTCAACAAATATTTATTGAACATTGACCACATGTCAAGACTTTCCAAGGCGTCAAATACAAAAGGAAGCAAGACAGGCAAGATGCCTGGTCTCATTGAGTTTCCCTCTTGGGCAGAGAAACAGACAATAAATATGTAAACAAATAGCTCAGAGAACTTCTGATTGTGACAAGAGATAAGATAGAAATAAAAGGAAAATATGGTAAAGGGTGACTGCAGCTGGGGGTGTGGGGCCACATTAAACGGGGTGGTCAACAGTGACTTCTGAGAAATGCAAATCAAAACCACAATGAGACACCATCTCACACCAGTCAGAATGGCTATTACTAAAAAGTCAAAAAACAACAGATGCTGGCGAGGCTGTGGAGAAAAGAGAATGCTAACATACAGTTGCAGGGAACATGACTTACCTTAGCCAATGTGTAAAGCAGTATGGAGATTTCTCAAGGAACTTAGAGCAAGCTCACGACTAGGTAGATATCCAAAAACAAATAAACTGTCTACCAAAAAGACACATGCACTCGTTATGTTTATTGCTGCACTATTCACAACAGCAAAGACATGGAATCCACCTACGTGTCCATCATCGGTGGACTAGATGAAGAAAATGAAGTACATATACACCAGGGAATACTATGCAGCCATTAAAAAGAATGAAGTCACATCCTTTGCAGCAACATGGATGCAGCTGGAGGCCATTATTAATGCAGGAGCAAAAAGCAAATACCACAAAGTCTCACTTCTAAGTGGCCGCTAAATGTTGGGCACTCATAAAAATGGCAACAATAGACGCTGGGGACTAATACGGGGAGAGGAAGAAGAAGGACAACGGTTGTAAGACTAACTATCGGGACTATGCTCACTACCTGGGTGACAGGGTCAATTATGAACCCCAAACATCAGCATCATGCAATATACACAGGTCACCAACCTGTACATGTACCCCTGGAATCTAAAATAAAAGTTGGCTTTTTTTTTTAACTATCACCTCTGAAAAGGTGTACTTACATGTGAGCTGATACTTGACTTTTGCTGAGAGGGTGGGATTGTTTTTTTGTTTTATGTGTGTTTTTCTGAGAGTCTCACTCTGTCACCCAGGCTGGTGTCCAGTGGCTCACTGCAGCCTCCACCTCCCAGGCTCAAGGGATCCTCTACTTCAGCCTCCCAAGAAGCTAGGACCACAGGTCCATGCCACATACCCACCTAATTTTGTAGTGAGGGGGCTTCTTCGTATGTTTCCCAAGCTGGTCTCAAACTCCTGGTCTCAAGTGATCCTCTAGCCTTTGCCTCCCAAAGCACGGGACACTGGGATTCCAGTGTGAGCCACGGCACCCAGCTGAGCTGATATCTTAAGGGTGAGAGGCAGGCACATGAAGAGCTGAAGCTCTAGGAAAAGAGTTGCGAGCAAAGGGAATCACGAGGGCAATGGCCCCGAGGCAGAAAAAGCCTGGGGTGTTCCAGGAAAGAGAGACAGAACTGGAGCTGGGGGCCAGGGAAAGGACGTATAATGAGGTCTGAGAGTAGAAAGTGCCAGGTTGTGCAGGGCCGTGAGCCCATGGCAAAGAGTGTGAATTTATTCCACGTGCAGTAGGCAGCCCCTGAGGAAATCAGGGTGGGGGTGAGAGTGACAGAATCAGATCTGCATTTTTAAAATATCAGGTCTTTTAAATCTTCCCTATTTCTGTGGGATGGATTTATTAGTAAAACCACGAAACACGTTAAAAGGCTATGGCTGTGCTTGCCTTGGCAGTACATGAACTAAAACTGGAACAAGACAGAGATTAGCATTTCCAGAGCCAACGCCCTTTCCACCTGCTCTGGAAGACGGAGCTCCTTGCAGGTAATTCCAACCTAAAAGTGTGACCGCCCATTTATACGTGCTGGACAAAAAATGTTACTCTTATTCCAAATCAGAAGAATAAAAACTGCTACACAGGCAGGAACAGGGTTTTTTGTTTGTTTGTTTTGCCTCTACTTTTTAACATCATCAACGCAATATGCTCAAAAGCCTGCAAGTCTCACCAGAGGTACTTTCTGGTGAGCACATAGATGGTTTACTCTGCTGCACAGAGCAATGTTGCTTGACATTTGCAGTATTGGCTCATCTTCGCAAACGAATCGACATGGCAGTTATGTTTAAGTGTCTGTGACATGGTGGTCTGCATGGTGTTGGGCCGTCTAGGCTGGCTCTGATCCTCTGGATGTAAGAACATGACTTTTACATGGGACCAGAAGATCAAGATAGGTAAGTCCTACCAACTCACAAGAGGCCATTAGTCCACAAGAAAGGGCACAGAGCAGGGTAGGAATCCAGGAGAAAGGCAATCTTTAAAGTGTCCTTTGCTCCTGGACCAGCCCAAACTATTCTGGGTATTTCTTTTTCTTTTTTTTCAGTAGAGGCAGCTTTGTGATGCAATCTTCACTGGTACAAAAACATTCTTGTGTGTTGTTGAGCTTGAGTGATATACTATATGGAAAAGCCACCAGTACAAGGAGGGTACTAATTCTTACACACCCTATGAAGCAATTTCATGCTTTTATAAGTTTAATGTTCTTACAATTGGGTCCAACTTTTGCTGTGATTCTTTTCTCAGAAGGGGCATTATAATGTGCGATCTGGGAGCCTATTTTCTCCTGTAGCCATTATAAGCTAACTGAACTACATTAAGATCCTGTTAGGACTGTATCTAGTGACTTCCCCCACGATGGACAAATAGGAACAGCTCCGGAGCGCAGTTCCCAGGGAGAGCAATGCAGAAGGTGAGTGATCTCACATTTCCAACCAAGGTACCAGGTTCATCTCAATAGGGCTGGTTGGACAGTGGGTATAGCCCAAGGAGGGCAAACTGAGGCAGGGTGGGGTGCTGCCTCACCCGGGAAGGACAATGGGCTGGAGGGCCCTCCCTCTTACCCAATGGAGGATATCAGGGACATTTCTGGCCACTCTGGAGCTCCAGAGCAGATGCTGTGCTCCTCCCACACTCTTTGCAGCCCACAGACCCGAGGTTCCTGCCTGCTGACAGGTGCCACAGATTTCCAGGGCAAATCTGAGCGGCTGATTCAGCTGGCACTGTGAGTTCCCAGCACAAATCTGAGCAGCCGTTTTGACTGGCGCCTGGAGCACCTGCGAGACAGAGTCGCCCACACCCCTGAGAGAAAGGGAGCTGAAGGCAAGGAGCCAGGTGATCTGGGCTGTGGGTCCCATCCCCATGGAGACCAGCAAACTGAATCCCACTGGCTTGGGATTTTCGCGGCCAGCACAGCAGTTTGAGCTGGACCCTGGATGGTCGAGCTTGGTGGGGGGAGGGGCATCCACCATTAAAAAGGCAGCTCTAACCTTACCTGTGTAAACAAAAGCACAAAGAAGTTTACACAGCAGCTGGGGGGAGCCTGCGGCAGCTCAGCAGTGCCTCTGCAGGAAGACTGTGACTAGGCTCCCCCCTTGCTGGGTGGGGCATCTCTGAAAAAAGGCAGCAGCCTCTCAGGGACTTATAAATAAAGCCCCACCTTCCCAGGACAGAGCACTTGGGAAAAGGAGCAGTTGTGAGTTCCACTGCAGCAGTTAAACGTCCCTGCCCAGCAGCTCTGTAGGCAACAGAGGTCCCAACACGGCAATTGAGCTCCGACAAGGGACAAACTGCCTCCTCCAGCAGCTCTCTGACCCCCGTATATCCAAAGAGTCACCTCATACAGGAGAGCTCTGGCTGACATCTGGTGGGTACCCTTCTGGGACGAAGCTACCAGAGGAAGGAACAGGCAGTAATCCTTGCTGTTCTGCAGCCCCCGTAGGTAATTCCCATGAAAGCAGGGTCTGGAGTGGACCTCCAGCAGTCCTGCAGCAGAGGGGCCTGACTGTTAGAAGGAAAACTAAAAAACAGAAAGAAATAGCCTCGAAATCAACAAAAAGGACATCCACTTAGAGACCTCATCCGAAAGTCACCAACTTCAAAGACCAAAGGTAGATAAATCCATGAAGATGGGAAGAAACCAGCTCAAAAAGAATGAAAACACCAAAAACCAGAATGCCTCTCCTGCTCCAAGGTATCACAACTCCCCACCAGCAAGGGAACAAAACTGGATGGAGAATGAGTTTGACGAACTGACAGAAGCAGGCTTCAGAAGGTGGGTAATAACAAACTTCTCTGAACTAAAGGAACATGTTCTAACCCAATGCAAAGAAACTAAGAACCTTGAAAAAAGGTTAGATGAAATGCTAACTAGAATAACCAGTTTAGAGAAGAATATAAACAACTTGATGGAGCTGAAAAACACAGCACAAGAACTTTGTGAAGCATACACAAGCTTCAATAGCTGAATCTATCAAGCAGAAGAAAGGATATCAGAGACTGAAGATCAACTCAATGAAATGAAACGAGAAGGCAAGATTAGAGAAAAAAGAGTGAAAAGAAATGAACAAAGCCTCCAAGAAATATGGGATTATGTGAAAAGACTAATCTACATTTGATCAGTGTACCTGAATGTGTTGGGGAGAATGAATCCAAGCTGGGAAACACTATCCAGGATATTATCCGGGAGAACTTCCCCAACCTAGCAAGGCAGGCCAATATTCAAGTCCAGGAAATACAGAGAACACCACAAAGATATTCCTCAAGAAGAGCAACCCCAAGGCACATAATAGATTCACCAGGGTTGAAATGAAGGAAAAAATGCTAAGGGTAGCCAGAGAGAAATGTCAGGTTACTTACAAAGGGAAACCCAACAGCTGCACAGCAGATCTCTTGGCAGAAACCCGCCAAGCCAGAAGAGAGTGGGGGCCAATATTCAACATACTTAAAGAAAAGAACTTTCAACCCAGAATTTCATATCTAGCCAAACTAAGCTTCATAAGTGAAGAAGAAATAAAATCCTTTATGGACAAGTAATTGCTGAGAGATTTCATCACCACCAGGCCTGCCTTACAAGACCTCTTGAAAGAAGCACTAAACATGGAAAGGAACAACCAGTACCAGCCACTGCAAAAAAGTACCAAATGGTAAAGACCATCGAAACAATGAAGAAACTGCATCAACTAATGGGCAAAACAACCAGCTAGTATCAAAATGGCAGGATCAAATTCATACATAACAATATTAACCTTAAATGTAAATGGGCTAAATACCCCAATCAAAAGACACAGACTGGCAAATTGGATAAAAAGTCAAGACCCATCAGTGTGCTGTATTCAGGAGACCCACCTCATGTGCAAAGACACACATAGACTGAAAATAAAGGGATGGAGGAAGATTTACCAAGCAAATGGAGAGCAAAAATAAAAAGCAGGGGTTGCAATCCTAGTCTCTGATAAAATGGACTATAAACCAACAAAGATGAACAGAGACAAAGAAGGTCATTACATAATGGTAAAGGGATCAAAGCAACAAGAAGAGCTAACTATCCTAATTATATACACACCCAATGCAGGAGCACCCAGATACCTAAAGCAAGTACTTAACAACCTACAAAGAGATTTACACTCTCACACAAAAATAGTGGGAGACTTTAACATTCCAATGTCAATATTAGACAGACCAACAAGACAGAAAATTAACAAGGATATCCAGGACTTGAACTCAGACCTGGACCAAGCAAACCTAATAGACATTTACAGAACTCCCCACCCCAAATCCAGAGAATATACATTCTTCTCAGCACCACATCACATCTACTCTAAAATTGACCACATAATTGGATGTAAATCACTCCTCAGCAAATGCAAAGGAACAGATATCATAACAACCAGTGTCTCAGACCACAGTCCAATCAAATTAGAACTCAGGATGAAGAAACTCACTCAAAACCACACAACTACATGGAAACTGAACAACATGCTCCTGAATGACTACTGGATAAATAATAAAATGAAAGCAGAAATAAAGATGTTTTTTGAAACCAACGAGAATGAAGACACAACATACCAGAATCTCTGGGACACATTTAAAGCAGTGTCTAGAGGGAAATTTATAGCACTAAATACCCACATGAGAAGTGAGGAAAGATCTAAAATCAACAGCCTAACATCAAAATTAAAAGAACTAGAGGAGCAAGATCAAACAAATTCAAAACCTAGCAGAAGACAAGAAATAAGTAAGATCAGAGCAGAACTGAAGGAGACAGAGACACAAAAAACCCTTCAAAAAATCAATAAATCAAGGAGCTGTGTTTTTGAAAACATCAACAAAATAGACCACTAGCCAGACAAATAAAAAAGAAAAGAGAGAATAATTGAATAGATACAATAAAAAATGATAAAGGGGATATCACCACCAATTCCACAGAAATACAAACTACCATCAGAGGTTACTGCAAACAACTCTATGCACATAAACCAGTAAATCTAGAAGAAATGGATAAATTCCTGGAAACTTACACCCTCCCAAGACTAAACCAGGAAGAAGTTGAATCCCTGAATAGACTAATAACAAGGTGTGAAGTTGAGGCAGCAATTAATAGCCTACCAACCAAAAAAAGTCCAGATCCAGATGGGTTCAGAGCCAAGTTCTACTAGACGTACAAAGAGGAGCTGGTGCCATTCCTTCTGAAACTATTTCAAATAATACAAAAAGAGAGAATACTCCTAACTTATTTTATAAGACCAACATCATCCTGCTACCCAAACCTGGCAGAGACACAACTTAAAAAGAAAATTTCAGGCCAATATCCATGAGGAACATCGATGCAAAAATCTTCAATAAAACACTGGCAAACCAAATGCAACAGCACATTAAAAAGCTTATCTATCATGATCAAGTAGGCTTCACCCCACAGATGCAAGGCTGGTTCAACATACGCAAATCTATAAATGTAATCCATCACTTAAACCAAACCAAAGACAAAAACCACGATTATCTCAATAGATGCAGAGAAGGCTTTCAACAAAATTCAACAGCCCTTTATGCTAAAACTTCTCAATAAACTAGGTATCGATGGATCGTATCTCAAAATAATAAAAGCTATCTACAACAAACCCACAGCCAATATCATACTGAATGGGCAAAAACTGGAAGCATTCCCTTTGAAAACCGGCACTAGACAAGGGTGGTGTATCTCACCATTCCTATTCAACATAGTATTAGAAGTTCTAGCCAGAGCAGTCAGGTAAAAAAAAAAAAAGAAATAAAGCGTATTCAATTAGGAAAAGAGGAAGTCAAAATGTCTCTATTTGCAGAAGACTTGATTGTTGTATATTTAGAAGACCCCATTGTCTTAGCCCAAAATCTCCTCAAGATGATAAGCAACTTCAGCAAAGTCTCAGGATGCAAAATCAATGTGCAAAAATCACAAGCATTCCTGCATACCAATAACAGACAAAGAGAGAGCCAAATCATGAGCAAACTCCCATTCACAATACCCACAAAGAGAATAAAATACCTAGGAATACAACTAACAAAGGATGCAAAGGAACTCTTCAAGGAGAACTACAAACCACTGCTCAAGGAAATAAGAGAGAACACAAACAGATGGAAAAATATTCCATGCTCATGGTTAGGATGAACAAATATCATGAAAATGGCCATACTGCCCAAAGTAATTTACAGATTCAATGCTATCCCCTTCAAGCTACCATTGACCTTCTTCACAGAACTGGAAAAAAAACACCTTAAACTTCATATGGAACCAAAAAAGAGCCTGCATAGCCAAGTCAATCCTAAGCAAAAAGAACAAAGCTGGAGGCATCATGCTACCTGACTTCAAACTATACTATAAGGCTACAGTAATCAAAACAGCATGGTACTGGTACCAAAACAGAGATATAGACAAATGGAACAGAACAGAGTCCTCAGAAGTAACGCCACACACCTACAACCATCTGATCTTTGACAAACCTGACAAAAACAAGCAATGGGGAAAGGATTTCCTGTTTAATAAACGGTGTTGGGAAAAGTGGCTAACCATGTGCAGAAAGCTGAAACTGGACCCATTCCTTACACTTTCTTACAAAAATTAACTCCAGATGGATTAAAGATTTAAACATAAGACCTAAAACCATAAAAACCCTAGAAGAAAACATAGGCAATACCATTGCCGACATAGGCATAGGCAAGAACTTCATGACTAAAACACAAAAACCAATGGCAACAAAAGCCAAAATAGACAAATGGGATCTAATTAAACTTAAGAGTTTCTGCACAGCAAAAGAAACAATCTTTAGAGTGAACCAGCAACGAACAGAATGGGAAAAATTTTTGCAATTTACCCATCTGACAAAGAGCTAATATCTAGAATCTACAAAGAACTTAAATAAATTTACAAGAAAAAAACAAACAACCCCATCAAAAAGTGGGCAAAGTATATAAACAGGCACTTTACAAAAGAAGACATTTATGCAGCCAACAAACATGAAAAAATGCTCATCATCACTGGTCATTAGAGAAATGCAAATCAAAACCACATTGAGATACCATTTCATGCCAGTTAGAATGGTGATCATTAAAAAATCTGGAGACAACAGATGCTGGAGAGGATATGGAGAAATAAGAACACTTTTACACTGTTGGTGGGAGTGTAAATTAGTTCAACCACTGTGGAAGACAGTGTGGTGATTCCTCAAGGACCTAGAAATAGAAATACCATTTGACCCAGCAATCCCATTACTGGGTATACACCCGAACGATTACAAATCATTCTATTATAAAGACACATGCATACGTATGTTCATTGCGGCACTGTTTACAATAGCAAGGACCTGGAACCAACCCAAATGCCTATCAAGGATAGACTGGATAAAGAAAATGTGGCACATATACACCATGGAATACTATGCAGCCATAAAAAAGGATGAGTTTGTGTCCTTTGCAGGGACATGGATGAATCTGGAAACCATCATTTTCAGCAAACTGACCCAAGAACAGAAAACCAAACACTGCATGTTCTCACTCATAGGTGGGTGCTGAACCATGAGAACACGTGGACACAGGGAGGGGAACATCACACAGCAGGGTCTATTGAGGGGTGGGAGTCTAGGGGAGGGATAGCAGCGGGTGGGGAGGTTGGGGAGACATAACATTAGGAGAAATACCTAATGTAGGTGACGGGGGGATGGAGGCAGCAAACCACCATGGAATGTGTGTATCTATGTAACAATCCTGCAAGATCTGCATATGTACCCCAGAACATAAAGTATAATTTTTTTTAAAAAAAAGAATATAAAAAAAAAAACGAATGCATCTAGTAATGTGAAAAACAAAACCAATAGCAGAAAACGTCTGCTCTAGATACTGAAAGTTACCATGAAGTACTTTGCCACCTCTTTCAGCAAACACACACATACACACACTGCAGGGGACTTTTACTTCCATTTCATCAATAAATTGAATAATGAATTCAGTATTTCCAATAAATTGAAAAGTAAATTATAATGAAACTGGGTATCTGTTCCCCCAAAGGTTGATGAGTACTCACTTAGAAGAGGCCACTTAGTTCATCCTCTGCCTCCAGAGAGAGTTCCTCCATGTCTAAGGGTCTCAGTTTCCATCATTAATCTGTCGGCCTTTGCTGAAAACCTATGACGTGACTCTCAGGCCCTATGTGGTCCCTGTCCCACCTGTGCCACAGTAGACAAGCCATGATGAGTGAGCACCGCTGGCTACAGGAGCTGCAGAGATGCCCACGGGGACATCCCCCACGAATGACAGACATTGCGATTCCCTACAACAGAAGATCATTAGGAAGTTTTTGTTTTGTTTAATTAAGGAAAAAATGATGCTGAACACAAAGCATCCTTCCTGTGGCTAAAGCAGGTATGCCATAGAGAGGCAGCTGAATGTGGGTCAGAGATGAGAAAGGAGTGGCAGGCCCCAGGAACGCGTGTTGTTTTATTTGTAGAGCCATTCCCAGGTTATGCGACACTAGCAGCAGCCCTGGGCGGTTAAGTCAGTGAACAAAGATCGAGAGTAAGTGGAGGCCGAGACTTTAATACACATGACAACAAAGGCTCGAAAGGAGGAAGCAACTTGCTGTGTGAGATCAGCACAGAACAGGATCGCTCCCAAGTCAGGGAGCTCGGGGAGGAGCAGGCTCAACAGGATCTAGCCAAAAACCATGCCCAGCCAGGATGATGAAGGCGCCCTCCAGCTCCCTCATGAGAGATGGAAGGTGACATGCAAATCCCACTGTGTGTTATGGTTTGCTGTGTCTAATTATGCTTGAGAGTGTGCGTGCGTGTGTGTGTGTGTGTGTGTGTGTGTGTGTGTGTGTGTGTGTGACAGAAACTGCAAAGAGATCTTATTTCCTAGTGTGGATTCTGTCACACTGAAGTAATTTTTCCTGTGACTTTATAGAGTTCTGAGGTTAAAACCCATCCAGGTACTGTGATAAATGACTGCCTGACCTTGGGGACCTGCAGGGGACCCTGGTGATGGCAAGCCTGTTTTTCTAAGAAAACCCACACAGCTAGATGTGTCCAAAGGGATGGTTCCCACTGGTCTGAACCATGGTAGGTTACCATGGTATTAAGATGCCAAAAATACAAAAAAAAGACAGGTAAACTTTATTAAAACTAACAACTTTTGTGCTTCAAAGGACAACATGAAGAAATTGAAAACACAATGTAAAAACAGGAGAAAATGTTTGAAAATCCTATTATCTAATAAGGGACTTATTACTAGAATATAGAAAGAACACTTAGAACGCAACAAAATAACCTAATTTTAGAATAGGCAAAGGATCTGAATAGACATTTCTTGAAAGACACATATAAATGACCTATGAACCCATGAAAAGATGCTCAACATCATTAGTCATCAGGGAAATGCAAATCAAAGCCACAGCGAGACAACACTTCACATCCACTGAAATAGCCATAATCAAAAAGAGAGACGATAATAAGTGCTGACAAGGATGTGGGAAAATCGAAACCCTCATACACTGATAGTGGGGATGGAAAATGGTGCAGCCTCTTTAAAACGGTTTGGCAATTCCTCAAAAATTAAACATAAAGTTTCCATATGACACAGCATTTCTACTCTTAACGTATACACTCAGGAGAACTGAAGACATTTGTCGACACAAAGCTTGTAAATGAATGTTCAGAGCAGCCTTATTCATAACAGCTACAATGTAGACAAACCAAATGCTCATTCATTGACGAAGGATAAACAAACTGTGATTCTGACAGATTGAAGAGTGGCCTCAGTGGCCCTAATTCCTGGAACCTGTGGTTATTATCTTATACGGCAAAAACCACTCTGCAGATGTGATCACATGAAGAATTTTTTTCAGACAAAATACTCTGCCACCCAAGGCTGGAGTGTGGTGGGGCCATCTTGGCTCACTGCAGTCTCAGCCTCCTGGGCTCAAGCAATCCTTCCACCTTGGCCTCTCAAGTTGCTGGGACAGCAGTTGCATACCACCACACCTGACTATTTTTTCTTTCCTCGTAGAGACGTTTCCCAGTCTGGTCTTAAATTCCTGGACTCAAGTGACCCTCCTGCCACAGCCTTCAGGCATGAGCTGCCATGCCTGGCTACCTTAAGGCCCTTAAAATAGGGAGCACATCCTGAATTATCCAGGTGGAACCAATGTAATCTGAAGGGTCCCCATATGAGGGAGGTAGAGGAGGGTTTGACTACAGAACAGAAGGCAATGTGACAACTGAAGCAAAATGCTACATGCTGCCTTGGAGGATGGAGGAAAGGGCTGTAAAAGCCAAGGAATGCCGGCAGTCACTGGGTGCTGAAAAAGGTGAAGAAATGGACTCTTCCTCAGCCTGTAGAGGAAGGATGGCCCTCTTGACCCTTGATCTCAGCCAAGAGAAATTGATTTCAGATTTCTGACCTCCAGAACTGTAAGACAATAAATGTGTGTTGTTTTAAACAACCAATTTTGTGGTAATGTGTTCTAACAGCCATGGGAAACTAATGGAATGGTACATCCATACAATGGAAGTATTGATACAGGCTATACAATACGGACGAATCTTAAAAATATTATGCTAAGTGAGAGAAGCCAGACACAAAAAACCATGTATTTTATGATTCCATTTATATGCTATATTCAGAGTAGGCAAATCTATAGAGGCAGAAAGTAAATTAGTGCTTGCCACAGGCTGGGGGAAGGGGGAAGTGAGTGTGAGTATGAAGTTTCCTCTACAGGTGATAAAAGCGTTTTGAAATAAAACTGTGGTGATCAATGCAGCATTCTGTGGATACATGAAAATCTACTGAACTGTATATTTTTCAAAAAGTGAACTTCATGATATTAAACTGTTATGAAAAAATCAAAACACACAGGTTGCCCATCCCACGCTCAGCATAACAAAAATTAACTAGGACTAATTGGACTAAACAAACTGTTTTCATTATGATTAATATTTTATTTGAATCTACATTAGAAAAAAGTTTTTAATCTATCCTTCACCCTCAATTTAACAGGTTATACCTACTCACACACTGGAATAAAGCTCTCTTTACCTGGTATTTTGTCCCAAAGCAACTGTCAAAATTCAGAAGAAAAAAAATCCTATGAGTGATCTTATTCCGTGACATATAAATTATAAGCTAATATGTTATCAAGACAATTTTAAAATAACAATTTTGTAGAATATGACATATATTGATTGGCCTTGTCAACAAAACAGTAACAAAGGTTAAATAATATGAATAGTGCCCTTACTAATGTCTTCATTTTTCACAATGAAATTTTCTATTTCATAAATTTGAAAAAAATAGCTGAAGAAATTGATATCGCTTATTCACCGGAGGAGATAATTAATACTTATGATCATTTCCTTTCTTACCAGAATATAATTGGGTATTGCCCATGCCAAAAATTCCTTTTAATTAGATGTGATAAGCTCACTATTAAGGAACAAAGCCTATATTTTACATGTGGGAATGACATCTACAAAGTCTTCCTAGGAAACTCATCTACTTGATGACCTGTGACATTAGGCCTCACAGACAGTAAATTCATTTCCTAGCAGGCCAGAAATATTAACAAATATGAAGATCTCAGAGAAAATCATGCTGATAACAATGATAAAAATTCTTCTCACACATATAAGTAATTTACTCCTCTAGGGGCTATGCAAAGCCTCCAGAGAGAAGTTCATTCCAAAGCTTTAATATCATGTGGCTCTAGCTTTATCAGCCACACAAATAAAAAAAGGTTTTCAGGTATTAGTCAACACCTCTTATTATGCCTATATGAATAAACTGGTGACACAAAACAGGACAGCAATTAAATAGGAGCTTACCAGTAACTGGTAACTGGTGAGGGTATGGGCATCAAAATACTAATAAAAACCTGGTCATCAAAATACTAATAAAAATCTGGTGGTCGGGGAAAGCAATACAGAAAAGGATTTTTTTTTTTAACCACACACACACACACACACACAGGAAAATTGCCCTTCTTCTGCTGACATGATCACAATTACATGTGATGACTGAACTGCTGCAGTCATTTTGCAATGATGAGGACAAGCAAGGATGCTGAGAGGTTTAAACTTGGATTATTACTTATTAGCCACCCGGGGTTCTAAAGGATGTCTTTAGCTCATGAGTCAGTCGACACTGGAGCCAGACTTCTTGCTATATGTGATACATCTTCTTTTTGTGTACGCCAATTGAGCTGGGAGTTGTCTTTTTCTTGTAGCCAAACCAGACTTTCTATTAAAGACCCCAGTAACTACTCTATTACCATCAAGATTCTGGTGCTCAGAGCATGCAAGCCAGGTAAAGAGCACCAATAATATAAAGTGTCCTGGATATTTATACATGCTCTTGGAGATTTTACAAAAGATAGATATGGACATAGATATAGAATTAAAAGGAGAGAGTGTTTCCGGATACATATATGGCGTTAAAATAGTGTGGTCCAAAAGACAGCCAAATCCATGTAGAAAAGATTCCCAGCATCCCCAGGGAAGAGGGAAGAGGAAAGGTAAACTAACAAATTATCCCAAGGGTCGTGGTTAGAGGAAAACTTCTGATGAGAAAGTCATGCTACAGAGAGGCATCTTCAGAAACATATAGCACTTCAACCCAGGTCATGAGTCATGAATGCCAAGGTCATGAGTGACACGAAGCTGCACCTCTGTAATGCATGACAGCACGGTACAGCCCAAAGCCTGAGGTTCCCACATGGTATAACAGTTTCACTCCTCAGGATAGCCAACACATTGAGTGCCCAATGGCAAGAAGGTGAAATGTAGAAATGTTCAGCAACTCTTGAAGACGTCCGCCCACATCATTTTTCATCCACAGGATTGAAGAGCAGAGTGATTCAGAGGGACACAAGTGGGCATCTAATGAAGAGAGTTGCCGTATGGCTGCATCTCAGCACAAGAACAATCTTCTTTTATGTGATGTGGTCATCTCGTGTACCACTAGGAACCCTAGCAATTCTTCTGTATTTTAATGTAATGAATCCTTTCTCTGTTTTGCTTCGGAGAAATCATTTTTTCTTACTGGGAAGATACATTACAGACTACCAGGTCTCATCAGCCATTTCACACATAAGGAAACTAAGGCCAAGAAAGGTCTGGCGAATTTTTCAGGATCTTTTCACTCTTCATCCATGGCTCTTTTCACTACCTTAGGCTTTCCACTCAAATATACTCTTGTTCCCAATAAACATAATTTAACTTGTTTTGCCAACAATTCATCTTTTTGATATTTTGAATGTGAATTTGAATTTTATATTCAAAAATGCTAACAACTCTACTTCTAACCCACTGGAAATTAGTTTGTTTCCAGATCTTCTTTTTTTTTTTTTTGTTCAGTAATAAAGCAAAGAATGAAAACCTGATAAATAAACACAAAGCAGCTAAACCTAACAAAAGCTCTAACTAGAAAGAAATGTGTATTCTCTTTGCTATGCTCTCACAATGTCAAGGTCTTTAAAACTGATTTTGAAGGTTTAAAACCAGAAAATATTCACAGCAATTATTCCTATTAACAGCAGGGTTGTTCTGACCACACATGTACTATTTGTAATCAGAACATTAATTCTCTGGGTCCACAGAGATTAGACAGCAATCAATGTTCATATCATGTTGACACAAACTTAATATTCTAATAAGTAGCCCAACAGAGTTCATGTAATTAACCAAGCTGTTGCTTTCTGCTAAAATCTAAGGATGTCTCCAGACTTCCTGTGGTAAAAAGGTGACCTCACAAAAGGCAAGTTTTAAACAGCCAGCTATAATTGTCTGAATGGTGAGACTGCCATTTCAGAGTTTCACTGTATTGATCTGACGATCTCAGTTCAAACTGATCTAAGAAAACCGAACTCTGAAAGGCCATGTTGCCTGTTGAAGACAGTAGTGCATCCTTACATTATAGGACAATCGATGGCAACAATCTCTAAAAAATGCTTCAAAATTTTCATATTTAGATTATCATCGCCTGACATAAGTGACTATTGTTAAGGCTTGACAATCATTAGCTATGCAGAGATTTGCATTATTCAATCAGATTGAATCTGCATCGTTTGAATGGAATGACACACTTAAGCTTTTGCCATCAGAATCAATTAATATGTGCTCAGCCTCTCTTGGGGTCTAGCATCACATTATGTTCTCTTTATGTGTAAATATATTGAGGAGCAAATAAAATACCACTTTCAATTTTCAAATACGCTTACTCAGTTTATAATTAAATTTTCTCAGAGCAGTTTGTCAACCTTGGCATTTACACATAAAACACTAACAATTGTGTAAAGATTCTTAAGAGATTTGTTTAGAATATGTTAAGAAGCACAATACCAGAGAAAGGGCAAAATTAAAACACTAAAATAGTCGTATTCACATCACAGCTCTGGGAACAAAAGCGGTACAGCGGAGCATACGCCAGCAGACGTGATTCATGCCCACTGAGGCCGAGGCAGCGTGAGGGAGCCAGAGGGGAGAGAGGGCACGGGGAAACCAAGGCCAGCACAGTCTTCCTACTCAAAGGACGGACGGAGATGGGAAGAGAGGGAAGAAGAGCTAGATACAGAGGGATAGAAACAGACAGAGAGAAGCAGACAGGGAGTTATGATTCATGCTGACACTGTATGACCCAGTAAACAAAAATACAGCATTTTAGAAACCTCATTCTCTTAAACAGAAACGTAACCTGGGTTGTGGATATAGACAAGGACAGAAGATTAACTGTCACCAAGTAACTCAAAGCATTTCCAAGGGTCTTTCTCTTTTCTTGTTATTATTTTTTCTCCAGCTTTATTGGGGTATACTGGACAAATAAAAAGTGTATACCGTTGAAGTGTACAATGTGATGTTTTGACATATGTATATATTGTGAAATGGTTGCCATAATTAAGCTAATATATCCACGCGTCATCTAGTTAGTGTGTGTGGTGACAGCACTTCATCTCTGCGCTCTTAGTAAATTTCAGAATATATATAGCACAGTATTATTAACTATAGTCACCATGCTGTATAATGACTCTCCAGAAGGCATCCATCCCACGCAACTGAAACTTTAGATCATCTGACCAATGTCCCCTTATTCCCCTCTCACCCATCCCCTGGCAACCGCCATTCTGCTCTCTGCTTCTGAGTCTGATTTCCTAGATTCCACATATAAGCGAGATCATACAGTATTCACTTTTCTGAGTCTGGCTTATTTCATTTAACATAATGTCCTCCAGGTTCATCCATGTTGTTGCAAATGGCAGGATTTCCTTCTCTTCTGTGGCTGATTAGTACTCTGTTTTGTGTGTGTATATACATATATAAATTAATTGTATATATGTATATATTAATTGTATATATATATGTGTGTGTGTGTGTCACATTTTATTTATCCATTTATCCATCAACAGACACTTAGGTTGTTTCGATATCTTGGCTGTTATGAACAGCACTGCAATGGGGGTAGAGATATCACTTTAAGATACTGATTTCCTCTCCTTTGAATATATGCCCAGAAGTGGAATTGCTGGATTATATGGTAGCTCTGTTTTGAAGTTTTTGAGAAACCTTTATACTGTTTTCCACAGTGGCTGTGCTCATTTACATTCCCACCAACAGTGTGCATTTCCTTTGCCACACACCCTCACCAACACCTGCTATTGTTTGTCCTTTTGACAACAGGCATTCTAACAGGTGGAAGGTGTGTCTCATTGTGGTTTTGATTTGCATTTCACTGATGAATAGTGATGCTGAGCACCTTTTTATACACCTGTTGGCTATTTGTATGTCTTCTTGAGATAAATGTCTAATCAGGTCTTTAGTCTTTTTTTTTTTTTTTTTTTTTTTTAGCTATTTGGGTTTTTGTTTTGTTCTGTTTTGCTATTAATTTTAGGTTTCTTATATATTTGAACATTAACCCTTTATCAGATGTATGACTTGCAAATATTTTCTCCCATTCCCTAGGTTGCTCTTTTGTTTTGTTGATTATTTTCTTTGCTGTACAGAAGCTTTTTAGTTTGATGTCATCCCACTCACTTATTTTTGCTTTTGTTTCCTGTGCTTTTGGTGTCACATCCAAAAAATCACTGCCCAGGCCAATATCAAGAATATTTATCCGTATGTTTTCTTCTAGTCATTTAGTTTCAGGTCTTATGTTTAACTCTTTCATCCATTTGAATTGATATTTTTATGTGCTGTGAGATAAGGATCCAATTTCATTCTTCTGCGTGTGAGTATCTGGTTTTCCTAGCACCATTTATTGAAGAGGCTGCCCTTCCTCCATCGTGTGTTCTTGGCACCCTTGTCAAAGATCAGTTGGCCATATATAAGTGGGTTTCTTTTGGGGCTCTTTATTATATTCCAATGGTCTACATGTCTGTTTTTTATGCCACTATCACACTGTTTTGATTAGTGTAAGTTTAAAATCACAAAGTGTGATGCCTTTATTTCTCTTACTTGTTCTTGTGGATACACAGGATCTAGTCTCATGCAACACTACCTGGGCACTGAGCCTCTACCCAGCAGAGTTCCATTGGCACCTAAAGTGTCCAAGGGGTACTGTCACACGGAAGAGGCATGAGGGCCACTTCCCCAGACCTGTGCCCTCCTGTTAGGGCACTGTGGGTTTCCACTTCCACCTCAGAGACCTCACAGTGCACTCAGAGCTCTGCAAAGAGAGGGAAGCCTGTCTTGTCTTTTAGATGATATTCAGTTAGAGGTGTTCCAAATCAGGCCAGCTTTTACCCCAGAGACTTATGAGGTTTTTGACAACAGACCTTTTTCTCTTTGCTTATAGGCCTCTCTCTCTTTAGGACACAGATATGGGCTAAGAGCAGATCAAGTGAGAGAAAACTATAAGCCTTACTGAAAATGCCTCTTTGCTTTTGGAACCCTAGGCTCTGATGTGAGGGTGCAGGAGGTGGCTCATTCTTCTTCGGGTGGAAGGGCCTCAGACCCTAACGCTGAGGGTCTGAGCTCTTGTAAGCTGCCTTCCCCGTTCTACCCACCAAAGCCACCTGATATGCACAGTTACATCTGTGTCCAGAATTAAAGCAAGCATTTGTCACATGTATCTTATTTAATGCATTTAATAAACAAGAATATATGCAATGTGTCACACAGCCTAATAATAAATGAAATGCCCATTATTAAGCCATGAAATTTAAGCAGCAGAACAGAAACACTACCGTTGCTTCTATGTATGTAGTCCTTTTATATCCCAATCTTATGATCCCAGCAGGTATAACCTCTTTCTTGAATGTTAAGTTTTATCATTTCCTTTTTTATATATACATATACAAAGTCATATACATATACACTTACATATATAGTTTTATAACATATGCATCACTAAACAATATAGGGTTTCGTTCTTCTTGTTGAACTTCATAAAAATCTCTCCTTAGGTATGCAGTCTTCTGAGACTAGCTTTTCTGACTCAACATTCTGGTCCTAAGATTCATCCATGCTCACTCATTTTCACTATTTCATGCACAGGTTGTATTAAACATTCTCATATTTCATGATGCTCAGGTACAAGAGTTTCTCTAGAGTGTATACTAGGAGTTGAACTGCTCTGTCACAGGATATACAAATGTACAACTTTACAAAATGATGTCAAGTTTTTCCAATGTACCAATTCATTTTCTCACGGGTAATGCATGTGAGTTTCTTTCATTTATATCATTTCCAAAACTCAGATTGGCAAACTTCCTAATTTTTCCAATCTGCTGGGTATAAAATGTTTTCCCGTTGAGATCTAGATTTCCCTGATTTCTGATGAGGTTGAGCGTGGTTATTTACCATCTCTGTTTCCTCTGCGTGAAACATCTGTTCAAGTTTTTGGCCTGTTCTTATGCTGGGTTGTTTTGCCCTTGCTATACAGGAGTTCTTGATAACTTTGGATGTTAATCTTTATCAGTTATATGTGTTGCAGTTGTATCCAAGATTGGGGCTTGATTCTTCCCTTTATGGTGTCCTTTAATAAACAAATTTTTAACATTAATATAGTCAAATTTAATATTTTCCTTCATGTCTTAGTTAAGAAATCCTTATTCCAAGGTAATAAAGACATTGTCCTCCATTTTCTTCTAAAAAATTTTTTTCACTTTTTTTCTTTCTTGAGGCAGGATCTTGCTCTGTCACCCAGGCTGGAGTGCAATGACACAATAACAGCTCCCTGCAGCCCGGACCTCCTGGGCTAAAGCAATCCTCCCACCTCAGCCTCCCGTGTAGCTGGGACTACAGGCACACACCAGCTGGCTAATTTTTAATTTTTTTTGTAGAGACAAGGTCTCACAATATTTCCCAGGCTGAAAGTTTTAAAATTTTTATTTTCACACTTAAACACTTAATCCACTGGGGATTTATATTGATGTATGATGTGAGAGATACAATTTCACATTTTTCTATGCGGATAGCCAATTGTCCCAGCATCACTTACTGAACAGCTCCTTCTCTACCACTGTCCTCTCCATTACAGATCAAATTTCCAAAGACTGACATGTGCATTTCTAAGTACATTAATCTGTTCCATTAGTCAATTTTCTATCCCTGCACTACACCATATTGTCTTAATTAGCAAAGTTTCATCCTAAGCCTTGATAGGGCAACCATTCCCATCCTTTTCTTCTTCTACATTGCCTTGGTTATTTCTCTTTGTTCTTCTACCTAAATCTTAGAATTGTCAAATTTCCTGAAAATACAAATGAAATTTGGATTCAAATTGTTTTGAATTTGGAGACAAATGACATTTTTTGTTATTCTTCCTATCCATTAATATGACATATTTGTAATTTACATCTTAATGTTTTTAAATGAATTATATTATTTTCTCCATATTTTGGCAATTTTTCTTAGATGTATTCCTTAGAATTTCTGTTTGTGTGTGTGTGTGTGTGTGTGTGTGTGTGCGCGCGCATATACAGCTTTATTGAAGTATAATTCGTATATCGTACAATTCACCCATTCAGTGTGCAATTCAATGGATTTTAGTGTATTCACTAGTTAATTGCCTGAACTAGAGACTAAGTGTCCTCTTGGGAGACTTCTTTGGTGGTGACCAGAAATGAGCAGAGAGGATGATGAGCTACCCCTGGACAAGAATGCTGATGAATGCGTTCATTCTCCCACTGGACACCTATTTCTCCTAGGCCTTGGTAGAGTAGGCATTTGCCTTGGTGGGGTTCTTTCTGGAGATTTCTGCCTTCTAGGAATGATCTTGATTGGGATCTCTGGCACCATCTAAGTTCAGGATGAGAAGGTGAGCCAGCTGTGTGGGGGATCTTGATTTGGAGTGTGACTGACATCTTGGTGGGGGTATTTTCCTTTCTTTTTTAGGATTTTTTTTCATTTAATCTTCTAGCTGTGGCTCCATGTCCTTGAGCTCAAAACAGCTCTATATCACTGACTGATCTTTAAACACATACATCTCTGAAGGAAGCTCCCTATTTGAAATCCTTCTGCCAAGTAAATAAACCTCATCAAATACAAACCATTTTCTTTTTCTTTTTTTTTTTGATATGGAGTCTCACTCTGTTGTTGCCCAGGCTGGAGTGCAGTGGTGCGATCTTGGTTCCCCACAGCCTCTGCCTCCCAGGTTCAAGCAATTCTCCTGCCTCAGCCTCGTGTGTAGTTGAGATTACAGGCATGCGCCACCATGCCCAGCTAATTTTTGAATTTTTAGTAGAGATGGGGTTTCACCATGTTGGCCAGGCTGGTCTTGAACTCCTGGCCTCAGGTGATCCACCTACCTCCCACCTCTCATAGTGCTAGTATTATAGGCGTGAGCCACCATGCCTGGCCTCAAACTATTTCCTTTTAAATTAATTGCTGTAAAGACGCAGATGAGGTTACTGAGCCAGAGAGACTTACCTTCAGATCCAGCCTTGACATTTTCTGTGTGGCCCTTGGCAAGAGTAACAGTATTAGGTGCAGCTCTTCCAGTTGTCCCAGAGTTTTGTCTAAAACTCCATGGCAGAACAAAGTATTCTGTGTCCCATGAACCATCTGGAAGGCAGAAAGCACCTACCGGGATCCCTAAGAAGCCCAGGTTCACACACTTAGGCTGGTAGGGAGAGGACACCATGTTCCATTCTCTGCAAGTCAAGTGGGGGACGGAAGGGGAAGAAGGAAGGGAAGGGAGCTCTAGTGGTGTCTAGGAGTTAGAGGCACCAGGGGACCAAGCTGTGAAGGTGAGAAGGAGCCTCTCTGTGTGACCCAGGAAAACTGTGGGACCTGTAACATACCCTGGTGGGAAAGAAGAGAGTGGGTTTGAAGTGACAGGGGAGGAGAAAAAAACAAAGTCATTTTCTCCTTGTTCCCTACTAAGCTTGGAACCTGCGATAAGCCTATCACATTTGTTACTCAAAACCCATTGAGACTCAGTTTCCTCATCTGTAAGGTGGAGATAAGAACAGTAGCCATCCCACAGGGCTTCTGAGTATTTGAGATAATAATGAATTTAGCACGCAGAAGGCACCCAGTTGTTTCTTCCCTTCAAAATTAGAGTATTGTATTGTAGAAACAGTTTGTATTCTGTTTGCTAATGGTTTTCTTCCATTTATTACTGGATTAAACCATGTGAAATTGCTGATATTCAACCATTTTGTCATACGAAAACAGCAGTTTCATGTTTTGACATCATGTATCAGGTGTGCTTTTCATATTATCAAATATCTTCGAAAACACAATTTTTAATGACTGCATCTTGTTCCATCATATGAATAAACTCCGACTTACTCAGTTCTACTCCCTGTTCTGTACATTTAGGTTGTTCGAATTTTCCATTGTTTTCTACAGGTTTCTGACTTGAACATATGTCATTTAATGAGATTTAAAATGTGTTGTGTAATGTATGTATGCATCATAGAAATTTCCAGAAGTGCTAACATTTTCTTTCTAACCCATATGGCCTCTATTAGTCTGCACTCTCCCTTCTTGGCCCTGGCCCACCACTGCACAGAGCACTGGACTGGCCCTTCCCTCTGCTTCTCTCCAGCTTCACTGAGTCTTTCCTGAGAACCATGGGAAGTGGGACTGTAGGAGCCCAAGGGTCTGGGTGCAGCCATAGAACAATCTTACCAAAGTTCTTGTTACCAGTACACTGATGTGGCGTAATTCCTGAGGTGCACTCCAAATCCATGTTTATTCTTCTTGTTTTCCACTCTGCATTATAACCTAGACAGTGAGGGGAGCATTGCCCTAACCTCAGAATGGGAGCAAGCCCATGGCCTTTCTCACCACTACTAGGTATACAAAACTCTACGGTTACTTGAAGCCCTCCATCTTCAGTTCAAACTTGCAATGTTTGGTCCAATATATTAATGAATATTTCACTCACCTCCCTTCCCTTTGCCGTCCTCCATCAAGCTAAGGCTGGCAGGTGGGTGGCCTCCTTTGGGGAGACGATGTGCTGTTTTCTCTCTTCCTACACACGTCCACAATGGCTGAAAGCCATTTCTGAAGGCTCCATGGCAAATCCAGAGGGTGAGATAAGGAAGGAATAGATCCGGGAAAGAAGGCTCCTACCTGTGTCTTGGTGGTGGGCAAGCTTTCTGGGCTGGGCAGATGCTTCTGGCAGATTCTTTCCCTCTTAGGCTTTCCTTTCTCCCCTGCTGGGCCATGTACCCACCCCCAACTCCCCTCCAGGGTGGCTCTCCTTCAGTCAGCCACTCTAGAATCCCCTCTTAATTTGGGAATCCCCCACAACTCTGAGCAGTCCTCATCCTGAAAGGCCACAGTCTGGGACAACATCTCTTTCCAGTGACCCCAGGACTTCCTCTCACCCAGGTTCCACATCCACTGCACAGGATCCAAGATTGCAGACCAGTCAGGCCAGCAGAGGGGAGGGTAGCACTTCCCAGGCACTGCCCAGACTGGCTGCTCTCCCTCCACCTTCATGCCCACCCCACCCCGGCCCCTCTCCCCTGACCCCTCAGATCTTGCTAGGTAGGCCAGGCAGCAGGATGCTGAGCAAGCCACTCAGCACACTATGGGGGAGAGGGGGCTCACAGCACAGCATTTTCCCAATATATCCCCTCCCCTCTCCATATAGTCAGCTACTTTACATCTTCCCTTATGTGGAAGATCCCTTATATCTTCTCTAACCAGTTCTCAAATTCATTCACACTTTCCAATTCACAATCATACCATCTTCTACTGGCTGTGGCTCCACATCCTCCAGCTCTGAACAGCTCTGCCACTCACTCGCTTATCTCTAAACACGTAAATCTATGGAGGACGCCCATACTTGAAATAATCCTTCAGTCAACTAAATAAATCTCTTCAAATGCAAACCATTTCCATTTAAATTCATTGCTCTTTGTATTATAATTAGCTTTAGGTTTTGTGGGGGTTTTTTGAGCAGGAGTAGGGGAAAGTTGTCTGCCTGTAGAAACTTTACGGGCAGAGGGATGAATTACTTCTGTTGTACTTTCCTTTGTATTAAATTACTGTAATTGCAAGCAATACTTTTCCTTCCTAAGATCTTTGGGTGTATTAAAGTGTCCATGATGCATGAACTGAGGGTAGCAGCAAAGTTCAAGAAAGAAAGTCACAGGGAAGGGGGCTGCCACTGGGATGGGACAGGAGCCAGTGGCTCTGTCCCTTTTCTGACAGGGTCAGAAAAGCCAACATTTCCAAAGGCTATGAAGAGCACACAGGACAGAGGGAGTGAGGAATCAGAGGCCAGGCAGGGAAGGAGGGCCACGCAGCTGAAGGAGGCAAGCCCATCTATTTCGTCACTCACCTGTGGCCAACTGAGTCCTCCAGGGAGCCACACCACTGTTACTGGCACTTCTTAGAGAAATGGGGTCTGCGCTCCCAGCCAAATAACAATCAAGTGTGAATGTAGAATAAATGTATTTTCTGACATCCAAGTACCCACAAAATGTACTTCCCGTAACCCTTTCTTAAGAACTTACTTGAGGATGAGTTCCAGCAAAATGAGGAAATAACCTAAGAGGGAGACATGAGATCTAGGAAACAAACAGTAGAATCGACGCAAGAGAGGGAAGGTCACAGAATGAGAGCCGTGTATCGGTCCTGGAACAGAAAGACAGAAAGCTGAAAGAGCCAGGTTCAGGGGAAGGCATGGGCGGGGCTGGGGTGGGGGTAAGGATTCAATAATATACTATCCTTGAGAGTCTGGGACATTTCATTACAAAACATTTTATTTTTTCAATCCTATGAATATATTACTTCATAAAAATTATAATTATCTTAATAAAAAATAAAGCACTATTGGTGTCACTAACAGTCCAGATGCAGCCACTGAGTCAGCAGAGAAACGCTTTGTATTTGGGGGCCTTGTTAATGATACTGGCAATGCAGGTTAGGATTAGACTAGACTAGTGATGCAATGATCTAAATCAGCTATTAAGATAGAAACAGGCTATGCGCAGCGGCTCATACCTGTAATCCCAGCACTTTGGGAGGCTGAGGCGGGCGGATCACTTGAGATCAGGAGTTTGAGACCAGCCTGATCAACATGGAGAAACCACGTCTCTACTAAAAAAAAAAAAAAAGAAAATACAAAAAATTAGCCGGGTGTTGTGCATGCCTGTAATACTAGAGAGGCTAAGGCAGGAGAATCGCTTGATCCTGGGAGGTGGAGGTCATGGTGAGCTGAGATTGCACCATTGCACTCCAGCCTAGGCAATGAGAGCAAAACTCCACCTCAAAAAAGAAAAAAAAAGAAGCAACCTTAGGAAGGAGAAGACAGACTTTAAAATGAAAATTAAAATCTGTATCTTAAGCTTTAATTAGCATATATAGATGTCACTATAGCAAGGAAAATATTTATGGTCTGGTTACAACACAAAGAGCTTTGAACCAAGAGGGCTCCAAGGTTCTACTCCAAGCTCTGTCACTAACTTACTGTGTAACCTGGAAAAATGCCTAACTTCTCTGTTCTCCAGTTGCAACATTTCTAAAATAGAATTCTTTTATTTAGCTTATGTATTGACTGTCTGCCAGTAGACAGTGTGCTAGACCCTGAGATTGCAACAGAGAGCAAACCCACTGGGCCACATTCTAATGGAGGGGGCAGACAATAAGCACAACGTGAGTGTCTATTTTACTGTACCAGAAGTAGGTGAGTGCCGCGCAGAAAAGTAAAGCATAAGAGAGCAGCACAGAGTGCTGGGGTAGGGGGTCATTTTAAATAAGAAAGTCAGGAAGTCCGTGTTGAGTCAGAAACATCTGATCGGACTTGATGGAAATGAGAACAAGACTCACCTCCACCTGGGTGAGGAATATTCCAGAAAGAGGAAATACTACATATAAGCACTATGATATGGAAGGAAACTAGCCTGGTAGGTTAGAGGGGCCGTGAGGAAGCTTGGAAGCTGAAGCACAGCATGTGAGGGGGCAGCACTGGAGATGAAGTCAGAGATATCATGGAGACCGGGTCACAGAGGCCATTGTAAGGACCTTGGCTTTCACTCCAATCTTGATGCATTGGGGAATTTTTTTTTTTTTTTTTTTTGAGACGGAGTTTCGCTCTTGTTACCCAGGCTGGAGTGCAATGGCGCGATCTCGGCTCACCGCAACCTCCGCCTCCTGGGTTCAGGCAATTCTCCTGCCCCAGCCTCCTTAGTCGCTGGGATTACAGGCACGCGCCACCATGCCCAGCTAATTTTTTGTATTTTTAGTAGAGACGGGGTTTCACCATGTTGACCAGGATGGTCTCGATCTCTTGACCTTGTGATCCACCCGCCTCGGCCTCCCACAGTGCTGGGATTACAGGCTTGAGCCACTGCGCCCGGCCGCATTGGGGAATTTTAAGCAAAAGAGAGATGACCTGAATTCTATTTTACAAGGATAACTCTGGCTGCTGTGTGGAGAATGGGCTCTGGGAGACAAGAGAAGCAGCAGAGAAACCAGGTAAGAAGCTTCTGCAACAATCCTGATGTTATGGGTTGAATGTGCCCTACTCACCCAAATTCATACATTGAAGTTTTAAACCCCACTACCTCAGAATGTGACTTATTTGGAGTTAGTCTTTACAGAGGTTTTAAGTTAAGGCAAGGTCATTAGGGTGGGCCCTAATCCAGTATGACCGGGGTCCTTATAAAATGGGGAAATTTCAACACAGATACCATAAGATGATATAAACAGATGCATGGATGAGACGGCCATCTACAACCTAGAGAAACCTGGAATAAATCCTACCCTCAGAAGGAACCAACTCTGCCAACACCTTAATTTTGGTCTCCGGAATTTCTGGCCTCGAGAATTGTGAGATAATAAGTTTCTGTTGTTTAAATTATCCAGTTTGTAGTACTTTTTATGGCAGCCCTAGCAAACTGATAAACCAGGTAAGACAAAACAGTGGCTTGGATGGAAATAGCAGCGGAAGCAGTTAGGTCCTGGATATGGTCTGCAACAAGAGTCAACAGGATTTCCTGACAGATTAGAAAGGATGTGTGAGGGAAATGGAGTGGACTTCAGGGTTTGGGCATGAAACACTAAAAGGATGAAATTGCCCCCGATGGAGATGGGGAAAGCTGAGGCTGGAGCGGGTTTGGAGGTGGGCATGGGTAGAAAGCCCAGGAATTCAGTTTTGGATATGTTATTAGAGATTGAATCAGGGATGATTACGACACAATTGTGAGAATCAGATGAATTCAGTACATACTTGTTTGCTACATGCAAAGCACTGGGGCAGTTTTATGTAGTATACTTAAATGTTTAAAGTCTCTGTTTCATATACAGAAGCATAGGCAACAAATTGCTTGCGTATGATGTTCCACCTCAAAATGGTGAAAACACCAAAATTAAGTGGCATAGGCTATGCATGGGCTGGCCATAAAGTAATCAGTTTCTTTACTGGATTGTTAACTTCCTCTACAGATAATTTCACAGCTGTAGTTAGCAGGATGATAATGACAAGTCGTTACAGTTAATACTGAGGTATTCATTTAGAGTCATATGCTCTAATATGGCTGGTTTTCTCAGTTCTGTTACTATCAAGATATGCATGCTTTGTGGGCTCAAGAATCAGAAAGATCGGGGAAAAAAATAATAATAAAAACAGACATTAAAAAAAAATCAGAAAGATCTAAATCCAAATTCTGGCTTTGACGCGAGTCGTCTGAACATGGCAAGGTACTCTCTGAGGGTTGGTTCCTTTATCCGTAAAATGGCGATAAAAATACCTCATTGGATTGGTGAGAGGAGTAATTACATGACACACATAAAGTGCTCACTCTAATGACCAGTTCACAGCAAGTACTCAATTAAACTATTACTATTCATTTCTCATGGGGCTATCGGAATCCAGGTTGAGGCGAACCACTATCACTGTATGGTCAGAAAAAAATATAATGGGACAAGTAACCCCTAGGCTAGGACTTAAAGCAGAAGGGATATTGGCACAGACAGCAGAGACCAAGGCTTCTCAAGTTTTAAGCAGAATTTCAATTATCCAGCGATCTTACTGAAAATCAGATTCTCAGGAGGTCTGGGATTGGCCCTGAGATTCTGCATTCTTAACAAGCTCCCAGGTGATGCCCATACCGCTGCTTGACTCACATTCTGAATAGAAAGGGCCTAGATCACTGGCAAGTAGAATGATGTAAACCAGGCCTAAGGGTGTAGATATACAGTGTGTTAATGACAGGTACAGTCAGTCTGCCAGAAGTAAAGGTAACAGAAAATACCAAGAAAAGTTTGGAAAGTAGGATGAAACTATATTCAGCAGGCTGTGAAGGGCTTGTTGATTTTATATTTCATTGTGTAGCAGACAGCTGTGAGCAGGACAACAATAGCTTGGTGGAGGCCAGGCATGGTGGCTCACACCTGTAATCCCAACATTTTGGGAAGCTGAGATGGGAGGATTCCTAGAGTCCAGAAGTTCAAGACCAGCCTGGGCAACATAGTGAGACCTGGTCTCTACAAAAAATACTGAAAAATTAGCCAGGTGTGGTGGCACGCACCTGTAGTCCCAGCTACTCAGGAGACAGAGGTGGGAGGACTGCTTGAGCCCAAGAGTGCAAGGCTGCAGTGAGCTGTGATCATGCCTCTGCACTCCATTCAGGGCGACAGAGCAAGACCCTGTACCAAAAAAAGAAAAGAACAGCATGGTGGAGACAGCACCTTCACATACTCTGGTATTTACCTGTACAACACATCTGAGCAAAAAGGGGCCAAAGATGAAGAGGTCCAAGGAAAATTGCTCCAGGCAGAGTCCTTTCATCTGGGAAAAAGTGAAATCCTTTCAAACCAGTTTGAGTAACAGTAAGGGAAGAGGTGGTTACTGCAAGGCCACAGGGCTCAGAAGGCGCAGGGGTGGATTCAGATCGAGGCCTCTCACAGAATCTCTAGGGGCTTCTCTGCTTCTCTCCACACATCTGCTGCACCAGCCTTTGTCCTGCAGTGGGCTTTCCCTTAGCTTCCTCTCACATATGGCCCAGAGTAAGCCATGGATTTTGTATTTACTGTCCACAACTCACTGGAAATGGTTGTCTGTGTCTTTTGATTCAAATTCCTAAAGGAAAATCCAAATGGGCTTAGCTCATCTCTTGAGACAGGTCACACAGTGCATAGGTCATGGTGAACGGGCTACTCTTCCCTGTGAGGTAGGATCAGAGGGAGGACAGATCATGCAATGCAGTAGAGGCAAGAGGCCAGGGCAGAGTTTTTAAAAAGGCTGTGGGCAGGTACCCCAATATATGTATAAAGGGAAAAAATGTTCAAGTATAGTTTATCCTTTAAAAAAAAAAAAAAAAAGACATCTTGTCCCTCCTCCTCAAGACTTCTCCAAATCAGTCTCCACTACCTCCATTTCCTGACTTCACATTTGCTCACCACACTGCAGTCTGGCTTCTGCTTTCTTTTTCCCGACCCCAACAGTGCCCTAAATCTGTCCTATCAAAAGTCACCTGTGATTTCACGAGTTAATAAATACCAAAAACCACAATGCCAGTGTCTCTGTGGCTCCGATTCTGCCTTGTGTCTATTAGCACAGAAAACCTAGTTTCTCTACCAAATATGCCCAAACAAATCCAATCACATCAAATATATCGTTTGAATGATGTAGTAATAAGGTGAGATTACACAATGAACATAATTTCATTTGACAAATTCTTTCCTCTGACATTTGCCTTTACCCAATTTGCTCCTCTCCATATTCACCAAGGATAGCTCCTAGTCCCTCTTTGAAAGCTTGAGGCCAGCTGATCCCCAGAATCAAGGCTCAGTATTCTCCAACTTGAATGGCGATCTCACAAGGAGGAGTTCTCATCCCATACTCCTACCAATGGAGAAAGTGTCACCTCTTGGTTTCTTATAGCACCATCTGCCAGATGCGCATGACTGTCCACTGTCCAATTATTTGAAGATTCCTCTAGGCTGGGGGCTATCGTCTCATGAACAAGGTGAATAGAGGTTCCCTGGAGTCAGCTTAGGCTCCGGTCCCACTGAGGTCACCTATGAGTTAAGTCCAGCTCATAACTCCTTGGAGATTTCAGAATCCAACCACATTTAGGGAAAACTATTTATTCTCTTACTTTGGTTTAGCCTTGTTTTCTGGTAGTAACAGGTATCCCACAGTTGATGGCAGCTCCTCTCTCCAGTGCTTGGACGGTGCTTTCTCTCAGTCCATAGCCAATGTATCAGCAAATTCTGTTGGCTCTACCTTTAATATATATCCAGAACCTAACCACTTTTCACTACATCTATTACTATCATCCCATCCACCAAGGCCATTCCAGTCACAGATAACCCAGATTAGTGCAACCACTTAACTAGTCTTTCTGCCTCAGCTCTCCTCCCTCACACTAGCCAGAGGACCCTTTTAAAATGGAAGTCTGAGAATATGACTCCTCTCTTCAAAACCTCAGGTGGCTTCCCATCTCACTCAAAAGCCCAATGGGTTTTGCTTACAGTCCTTGTAACAGCCTAAAGGTCCTTCATCTGTGCTTCCATGCCTCTGACTTCACATAAAGCTCTCCCACCTTTACTCCATTCTAGCCACACTGGCCATCTTGGAAAATAGTAGCCATGAGTAATATTTTTTGAACACTTACTACATGCCACGTACTTCTTTACATTTACATAATCCATTAGAACTGAGACTCTGAGGGGTTATACAACTTGCTCAAGGTTGCACAACTGGTAAGCAGCAAAACTGAGGATGAAACTGAGTCAGAGTACGGCTGTAGAGCCGCAATCTCAACTGTATTTATAGTATAGCTATGTAAGTGACATGCAGTATTTTTATTAGAGTCACTTTCTAAATATTTATTTTTCCTTAACCTGAGAACATTTTTAAAAATTCCAGGTAGGTATTTTATTTTTAATTTTGGAATCTGAGATTCTTTTGGCTTCATAGTCAATTTCCATACATGACTTAGAGTTTCTTGAAAAGGTGTGTTTCAAAATTACGATATTTAACATCTCTATTAGACCTACCTTATTTTGATCCCTTATATACTTTAACTTTTTGCAGAATCAGTTCTCATCTTTATCTCATCATTAGTTCTTTGAGGTCTTTTTCAGAATTCAAGTTCTCCAATTTCTTTGAAAGTATAGAGAATATCTGAAGTCTTTCCTGGGATATTGTTTTGATACCTATTCTTATTTTTTTTTTTTGTAAGGGGACAGAAGTGGGTAGGAGGGCAGACATATTGGCTTGTGGTGACCATTCATAGTTCCCCTGCTGGTTCCTTTTTGCCATTAGTCACCTCCTGAGAAGGGCAAGTCTGTCCAGGCCCTCTGTTTACAATATCCACGTTGCAAGAGATACTGGCCACCTGAAACAGCTAGTAGCTTCAATTTGGGTTTTATGATATACTCTCATTGAGGAGTAGGGGGCAGATCCCATCCTTAGTTTTTGCCTTGCCTCTGCAGAGCAAGAAGCGGGCATGGCTGGCAGTGAAGTCTGTCATGGGTTCTCTAGAGACCCATCTGGTGTTTCTCTCAGCTGAATTCAGTCTCCACCTGCAAGTGGTTTGTGCAGCTGTGTTTTCCTTAGTGATTTCTCACTTCAGGATCTATTTGAAGGCTAGAATGCAGAAAGTGCAGTGTTTCAATGAGATTTCTCATCAATTTCACATCCCTTGTCACTAATGAATGAATGGAAGTACTGCAGGGGTGTCCAAAATGTGTCTTGGGCCCAGTGAAGCCCTCTAATAATCTTTGTCACACCTAGGAGAGGATCTTGGGTTTTTCAGGGTGGTGACACTTTCAGAGAATTCATTCTCAAGCTTGTAAGTTCTATCCCAATTGATTTTGGTTTTAGTCCAAAAATATTTAGTGGATATTCTTCCTACTTTGTGGTATGAACTTAAAGAGTTTTGTTTGTTTTTGCCCTTAACTGAAGTTTCCTACTTATTTAAATCCTCCTGTTTTCAACAGTTGCAATATCATGGAAAGTTAAATATCTTCTGGTTTAAATGTGAAATAATCAGGACTCTTTGATATTCTATATCCCAGGTAATTGAAAAAATGATGTATCACAATGATGATGGTGGGCAGAAAGGCTATAGTGGGAAGAGAAAAGGAAAGTGAAGTCACAGGAAATCCAAATAATCAGTAATTAATCCAGGCATGCTGGCTTATGTCTGTAATCCCAGCATTTTGGGAGGCGGAGGCAGGAGGACGGCTTGAGGCCAAGAGTTTGAGATCAGCCTGGGAAACAAGAGAGATACCCTGCCTCCATGAAAAATATTTTAAAAAATTAGTTGGGCCTGGTGGTATGTGCCTGTAGTTCTAGTTACTTGGGAGGGTGAGGCAGGAAGATCGCTTGAACCTAGGCATTGGAGGCTGCAGTGAGCTATCATCACACCACTAACTCAAGACTCTGTGACAGAGCAAGACTGTCTCTAAAAAATAAAAATAAGTAAAATAATCAGTCACTAGAGATCATAATTAAAGTGCAGAAGTCAGTAAGGGACATAGACTGGGAGTTACTCATCAGAGTTGAAGCTGCCAATAATTTGTAGCACAAATAAAGTTTATTTTTTCTAAGAGTCACAGTAGTCTTCTCTACAGTGTAATCAAGTTGGGCCATTTAAAATGATATGCTCAAGTTTAAAAGGTCCTAAGTAGAAGAAGGTAAGGCAAGGAGACACAGAGCTTGGTCTCAGAATCAGGTTTGGATGAGATTACAGCCTAAGACATTATAAATAGAAATCAAAACCAAACCAGTTGGCAAGAAGAACTGCAGTTTAGGCGATCAGCAAAGGTCCAATATTTGAGAGCCAATGAGAAGTGGATATTAGAAGATGGTAACATGGCTTGGATATTCTCTACCTTTCACTCACATAAATCTCAGTGAGATATATCTATACCTACATATCTGTATCTTACCTCTGCAGTTAATGTTTTCTTTAAAGACCAACTATTACCCTCTTGTCCACAAGTGGGCAAGGATCCCATGAATTGAATTCATGACATATGTTTTGATAACTAAAGGCTAACAATTTTAACTGTTATTTGTAGTGTCCTTTATCCTTTAGAAAAATTTTTTACACACACATTTTAGTTGACGGCTCTTAAGTATTTAAAAGCTATTTTTGCCTATCTGACAGGTGAGGAAACTATAGTGCGGGCAGGTAAATGCCTTGCCTGCGATCGTACACCTTTTACATATGCAGAGCCAGGAGAATGAAGGCTCCATCGGCTATTTACACTTTCCTTTACATCTGGAGTTAACACAAGTAATAAACACATACACCGATATGAAGTGTCAAATATTTTTCCCATAATGTAATATCAGTCAAATGTACGTGGAGAGGAGTAAAAACTTTACAGACCATGGCAAATCTAAAGCTACTGCCTAAGTTTAGGTACAGTCAAAAGTACCCTTGAGGCCAGTGCAGTGGCTCACGCCTGTAATCCCAGCACTTTGGGAGACTGAAGTGTGCAGATCACTTGAGATCAGGAGCTTGAGACCAGCCTGGCCAACATGGTGAAGCCCCACCTCTACTAAATATACAAAAATTAGCTGGGCATGGTGGTGCATGCCTGAAGTCCCAACTATTTGGGAGGCTGAGGGACGAGAGTCGCTTGAATTCAGGAGGCAGAGGTTGCTGTAAGCCAAGATCCTGCCACTGCACTCCAGCCTGGGTGACAGAACAAGAGTCCATCTCAAAAAAAAATAAAGTACCCTTGAGAATAGGTAGATTTATAAAATGTTATTGCTTCTTTGCAAGATTTACTTCATTTTGTTATTTGCTTTATATACTTATCCGATCATACTATATGTTATGATGATTCAGATCTTTCAAAGGAAGTGTTTTCAAAATCAGTGCATATTAATTATATGGCTCTACCAAAGTATTATGACTATATCTATATACATATATATTTTCTAGAGGGATAATAAAAGTACAATTACTATTGTACAAAAGTCAGCAAAATTATTTTTTACCTTTAAAAAGAGGACGAAAGGCTGATGATTCTTATCTTAAGCTGCAATGCCAATTAAGTTATGAGTAAAGAAAAACCACCAGTGAAATAAGGGGCATTCAGAAAGGAAGAACACTCTATTAAAATAGTGTCGCAGGGGCCAGTAAAAAGCAAGTGATATACAGAAGTCATGAACAGAACCTAGAAAAAAGGACAGGACACAGTCACTGAAACACTCCAAAAACAGCTCCAAAAAATGAGCTGCTCTGCATCTGCGGTGGCTAGCAGAGCCCTGAGGAACTGAAGTGACTCCAACTTATGAGATGAACAGTAGTAGCATAATGACACGCTATAAGGTAAAAGCCTTTTAAAAAGCAGCTCAGGAAGGCTCAAAGATGATGGATTGAATACAGGTTTATGAAACTCTTGTTCCCCAAACAAAATAGGTAAGAATAAGACCTAAGTGCTGGAATCAGGGAGGGACACCAAAGGATCGAGACAGAACAATGATTACTGGCAACTACCCTCCCTCATAAAATGATGGGAGATAATACAAAAACATAGACATATACTAGATAAATCTACTATGGTAAGAAAAAGAAATGTAAAAACCTTGACAAATTCTGGGGGGGAAAGTATTTCTTGAGAAAGAATTACAGCCCAAACCACACACTGGCTTAACCAACCATAAAAGCAGCTAAAAAAAAATAAAAGTTTCAGCTCCTAAAAAAAATCTAAAGTGTTGCCAATGTAAAGCTGAGATGTGGAAGACAGCTGGCTCTAAAATCTCGAAAACTCCTAAGACTTCCAGAAGAAGAAGAGAGAAAATGGAGGCAAAATAATAATAAAAATAGCTAAGTGCTATTTTCAGATCAATGGAACACAAAAAAAGGAGGATCAAATACTAATAATAAGTGTAGCAAGATTAAGACCAAACATAGAATTCAATGAAAAAGCATTCAAGAGAAAAACAGGTATTTAAAACTGCCGACATGACGCAATGCATCAAGAATGGATATCAGCCAAAGGACTCCTAAGATCAAAACTTTGAAATATATAAAGTAAAAACTGATACAAAGAGAAATATTCATAATCTTTATGGGAGACATTAACAGAACTGTCTCCCCTAAATCAGAAAGTTTGAAAGACAATAAAAACAAGATATAAAAATTTAAATTACCCAAATAAACAAGCTCAATCTAAAATACAGATACACGCAAACTGATATAAGACACTGTGAATAAAACTTCTTTTCAGACATACATAAAAATACAGAAAAATCTCAGTAATATAAACAACCAAAATTACACAAGTGACATTCTTAGCCCATAGCTATATCAGAATAACAAAAGGATAATAAAATAAAAAATACGCCCCTCTCTTCAAGTCTATCCCCAAATTTTTAAAGTCCTTAGGGAGGAAAAAAAAAAAAAAAACCACTAGGCTTAATAATCAAAACATTTAAAATAACAAACTATTTAGCAATGAGCAAAAAGAGGAACACCACCAGACAATACCTATGTGATATAACTAAGAAGTACTTAAAAGAGGAATGCATATATTAGAAAATAAGAAAGACCAAGATGTAAGTGAACTAAGCATTCAACCCAAGAGACTAAAAGAACTACTAAGTACAATTGACATTAAAAAAAAAGAAATAAAGATCACTGCAAAAATTATAGAAATAATAAATGCTCAATCAATAAAACCAAAAGCTGGTTCTTGAAAATTTGTAATGAATCCAATGATAAAGGAATAAATGTTGACAAAAAACTTAGACTCAAGAAAACAAAATATATAGAGATGTTGCAGATATTTATGAAATAAGACACCCTATGTTAAAACTTTTCCTAACAAATTTTCAAACCCAGAAATGCATGATTTCCAAGAAAAACATGATTACCAAAATTGAACCAGGGAAAAGTAACAATATGGCTCAACCAACTATAAAAGCAGCTACAAAGACAGTAAAAGTTTCAGCTCCTAAAAAAATCTAAGCACCAAAGGAGTCTCACAGTTTTTAGTAAGATGATATGGAGACGGAAATGGTTCTTATCCACCAACAACAAACAATTAGAAAGGTACTTTTAAAGATAAAAGTTACAATGTACAAAACTGTTATAAAGAAAATTGTAAAACTTTATTGATAGAAAAAGAAGTAAGATCGGTACAAAGAAACTGACCGACTAACCAGCCATATTCATATATAGGAAGATTCAATATCATAAAGATGGCCATTTTCTCCAAATACATATTTTTAAATTCAAAGTAGTTCTAATAAAAATCCTAAAGATTTTTCCCCAGAATTTGGCATCCGGATTTAAAAATTCTTCTAGAGGTATAAAAAGGCAAGAGCCAGGACAATTTTGAAGAGTATTAAAAAGGAAATGCCTTACTATAAAACTACAGTAATTAAATATACTGGTTCAGGAGTACATGCATAAGCTAATGCAATAGGAAAGTAAGCCTAGAAACAGATCTCAATCTATAACTGCCTGCATTTGTAACATGGCAGATAGAGCATTCTAAGTCAAATAGAAAGAATAAACTTCTCAATAACTAACGGTACTGAGGTGAATGGCTACTCATCTGAAAAAGAGAAAATAAGATCCTTAGCTCACAACATAGTTTCAAATTAATACAAATCTAAAAATGAAAAGCAAACAGGAGCTCTTATACATTGTTGGTAGAAGTTTATTATAAAGTAATATAACTACTTTGGAATGCAATTTGGCAATACCTAGGAAGCAGAATACCCATATACACAAAATTCAACATTTCCATTCAGAATAATTGTTTGTAAGACAGGAAGACTGCTTACTTTGGAACTGGTTATAAAAGTGAAAGTACAAATAACCTGATTATCCACCAATAAGAAAAATGATTAATTGTGATAGAAAAATGGATTATTAACTGTGGTATATTCAAACAACAGAATGCTTTACAGCAATTAAGAGGAATTAACCACTGGATTTAATCAAATCTAAGATGACATTAAATAAGGTACAGCATTATTCTGTCATTAAGAAAGAAAATGCTGCCAATTTTAAGACACCACTGGTTTAGGAAGCATCCCAATTTTAAAAGATGTTATATTGTGAAGAAATAGAGATAAACATTTGTCAACATGGCTATAGTTCAAAGACACAGTGTTGGGTGAAAAATAGGTTTCAAAATAACTATAATGTCTTTTTTCCAAATTTAAGAACACAAAATAGTCCTATGTATTTTAAATACACATATGTAAAACGAAGATGAACATATGCATAAGAAAGATATACATTATTCTTAGGGTAAAAAAAGGACTGCAGCTTGTGCACAGCTTTTGTATATGCTAAAAGTGAGCTTATCTTCACCAAGGGACAGAGACAAATCAATCACTCCACAGCCTCTGTGACACACACAATTATAGAATATTTGTCCTTCAAACACAGTGAAGAAACACAGCTTGCTAAATGTTCCTGAGATTTTACTGCTCACTCACAGAAAGTGGGTAGGGTGTGGGTGTGGGTGTGTATGCCTGTGTGTGTTGAGGGGGAGAAGTTCATGCAAACTGAAACACAGCATTGTTATTATCTTTTTAACTTGGGAAATGAGATCATGAATATCTATTAACGAGATCATCAATATCTGCTGTATTATTTACTGCATGTCTGAAACACTTTTGTACTTATAATTTTAGAAGGCATCAAATAAAATTTTTAAAAATTCTATTAAAATTTCAGGAAGCAAATAACTCCTGCAACTACATAAGCATTCATAGAAAAATACAAACACCTTTCCAACTTATTCTAGAAGGCTAGCAAAACCCCTTATATCAATACTGGAATTTTGCTAGTATGACAAATTATAAAGCAATCTCACACAGACATGAGAATACTAAGTAAAATGTTAACAAACTGAATCTAGTAGCAAGACCAAGATGAGTTAGTCCTATGAAAGCAAAGATGATTCTATATATGAAGTTTAATAATATAATTCATTAAATTAATAATTATATATCTTAAAAAACATAAACTTCCAAACATGGAATTCAACACATATTCCAGATTTTATTTTTTAATAACCCTAATTAGAAACTTTCTTAAATTAGAAAAGGCAGAATGCTTTCTATTTAACAATGTTCTAGAGGAGCCAATCAATGCTAATTAGACTAGAAAGACATTTTATATTAAATATCAGAACAATTTGAAATAATACTGATAAAACCATTTGCTGATTCTATTATCTATCTAACAAATTTAAGAGAATTAACTGAAAAACTATTAGAATTAGAGTTCAACAAAGCAGCTAAAAACAAAATAGCAGCTGAGCTCAGTGGCTCACACCTGTAATCCCAGCACTTTGAGAGGTCAAGGTGGGTGGATCAACTTGAGGCCAGGAGTTCAAGACCAGCTTGGCTAACATGATGAAACCCCATCTCTACTAAAAGTACAAAAAATTAGCCAGGTGTGGTGGCATGCGCCTGTAGTCCCAGCTACTCGGGAGGCTGAGGCAGAACTGCTTGAGCCTGGGAGGCAGAGGTTGCAGTGAGCTGGGATTGCTCTACTGCACAGAACAAGACTGTCTCAAAAGGAAAAAAAAAAAAAAAAAAGCATAGCAGCCATACCAATTAGAAAATAATGGAATAACAATGTTAGTAGTAATAAACCCATAAAATATTTTAAAAGGTGCAAAGCCTATGCTTATGAAGAAAATAAAAACTGTATTAAAAGGAAAGCCTTAAAAATTTTCAGTGTAAGACTCAATGCTGAATAAGCAAAAATAACAAGAAGAGCCAAGGAATGACCACGACATTTTTTAAATTAAGACTTGGAGAGTTTTGGGACCAAATATAAAAACTTATGAGTATAGCAAATTAGATATTGGTACAGACAAAAGAGGAAAACTAGAAAAAGAGATCAATGAAATAAAGCACAAAAATATGAAGGAAGAATTAGCTACACTGGAGTGACCCACGATGCAGAGGTTCATAGGGCACATTATCCTAAAAGTGACGGTAAATTATTGAAGGAATATAAAGTTTATATTATTTGCTGCTGCTGCTGCTGTTGTTGCTGCTGCTGCTGAGGGGTAGATGAAATAATGGTATTTCACAATCTGGCTATGTTATGAAAAGGAATTTGAGGTGGAGCAAGAGTAAATGTGAGACCAATGCAGAGGCAAAGAAATGACGAGAAGGGAGACTGGTGAAAAAAAGTAGAAAAACTCAAGGCATAATCAGGAGGTAAACTCAACAGGACTTGATGACAAACATACAGAAGTTAGGGACAGGAGTCAAAACAAATTTCTAGGTTTCTGGTTTGCATTACCAGTTGGATACCAATTCCATTTTTAGACATAGGAAGATGATCAGATTTGGGAAGGGAAGGTTATTCATTTAGTTTCAGACATGCTGAATTGGAGATATTTTAATAAATTTCTTAATAGTTACATGCTTTCACATTTTGGAAATGCCAGATGATGTAAAATGTCTACGTTTTTAAGAAGCTGTTTCCACCTTCAAACAAAAATTAACATAAAGGACTGGAATGCAAATATCTAAAGTGCCCAAAGACTATGTAAATATTGTAATAAATCACATGCGAGATAGATGAACCCTGACACTAAATATTTTATCCTGAAGAGTATGTCTCACCTAGCTTCCCCCATGTCAGTAAATGACACCACTCACTCAGTTTCTCTGGCTCAAAGCTTAGGAGTCATCTTTGATTCATCTCCCTAATACTTCCATATCCATCAGCAAGCGCTACTAACTATAACTTCAAAATACATCGTGAATCCAAGTACTTCTTACAATTTCTATCACTCCCATCGTCAAATGAATGACCAAACTGTCTAGGCTACTACTATAACTTAATAAAACTGGGGGCTTCCAGTCTCACACTCTATTAGCCATTCTCAACAATATCCAGAGTAGTATTTTAAAAAATTAAAACAAGCAAACAAACAAACAAAAAAACTTGCCACTCTCCTACTCAAAGCCTACAATGGATTCCCTCAACCTTTGAACAAAATTCCCCAAAGACATCACAGGTGTAGTCTGGCTCTTACTTATTTCCTGACTATCCTATTCCTTTTCCCTTGTTCAATTCCACTCCAGAAACATCAACGTTCCTGAAATCCCTGAGGCACAAAGTTCATTCTTGCCTAAGGACTTCTGTACTTATCTCTCTGTCTGGAATACTCTTCTCCCAGATATTCATATGGCTTGATGTCTCACTAATTGAAGTCCATCCTCAGATTTCACCTTCTCAAAGAAGCTGCCTTTGACTACCCTGTATCAAACAGCATTCCTGCTTGGGGGCTGGGTGGAAGAGCCTGAATGAAATCTGCAGCAGGCTTGCTATGCTAGTCTATAATATTAATCATGTCTTATCATTAAGACATTTGAAACAAGCGGATTAAGTCTAACTAAACTTGCAACCCAGGCTCAACAATCTCTATTAAGCAAACAACAACAAAAAAAGGCAAATCTTCTCTTTGGAGAAAAATCACATCAACTTCAACCCTTTAGTAGTTTTCATTCAATGTCGTCAAATTTTTTAAAAAGTTACAAGATCCTTAAGAGGAAGGAAAAACAAATGTAACTAGAAAATTTTGACTGACACTCAATCGAAAAAAGAAAGAATCAGATCCAAAGATGACTGAGAAGTTGTAGTTAATTGGTAAAGATTTGGACTACATAATTAAGTAAAAAGAGGAAAAGATGAGTAAAAAGAGACTTTCAATTGAGAACTGAAATTTATAAAATATTTTAACCAGACATTCTAGAACGGAGAAGTACAATATTTGGTTTTTGTGTTTTTTTTTAAAGACAGAGTCTCACTCTGTCCCCAAGGCTAGAGTGCAATGGTGCAATGATTTTGGCTCACTGCAACCTCCACCTGCCAGGTTCAAGTGATTCTCCCACCTCAGCCTCCTGAGTATCTGGGATTACAGGTGCCTACCATCATGCCCTGCTAATTTTTTAATTTTAGTAGAGACAGGGTTTCACCATGTTGGCCAGGCTTGTCTCACACTCCTGACTTCAAGTGATCCACCCACCTCGGCCTCCCAAATTGCTGGGATTACAGGTGTGAGCCACCACACCCAGCTTGAAAAATACAGTATTTGAAATTAATAACTAATTGAAAAATTAACAGGAAGATCTTACATAGCAAAAGAAATCTGAAGATGGATCAATAGAAATATCCAAAATGAAGTACAGAGGAAAAAGAAAGTAGAAAAGAACAGAAAATAAAGGCATATGGATACAAGCAATCTAACACATTTATAATTGGAATGTCAGAAAGAGAAAATAGTGTAGAATATGTGAAGAAATAACAGCCAAAAATATTTCAAAACTGATGAAAGACATGGACCTACAGATACAACCGGTCAGTAAACCCCAAACAAATTAAATGAAAACCATATCTAGGCATATCATAGTCAAACTGCTGAAAACAAGAAATTTTTTTTTAATGAAGAAAAATGAACTAAGATGACAGCACAAAATGATTCTTAAAAAATGAACACAGAGAAAATGAAAAATCTACAGGTAAATATAAGAGAACGTCAACTATTCAACAAGAATACTGTGGCATTTTTATACTGAAAATATACAACAACTATAGCACAAAGGATACAGAAGCAGATAGAGTTGAATTGTTTTAAGCTTTTTGCATTGTTCTGATGGTGGCAAAAGCATTAATCACCAACTATAATAAGCCAAACATAAATACTGTACTTCTAAAAGAATAACACAATCGGGTTTAACTAAAAAGCTAATGGAAGAGATAGAATAATAAAAAATACTTTGAGCCAAAAGAAGGTAGGGAAGGAGAAAATAGGCCTTAAAAAAAAATAACAAAATGGTAGATTTAAAATCAACTATATAAGTAACTACACTAGAGCTTAAACACTGTTAAAGAACAAAGATTCTCAGATGGCCGGGCACGGTGGCTCAAGCCTGTAATCCCAGCACTTTGGGAGGCCGAGGCGGGTGGATCACGAGGTCAAGAGATCAAGGCCATCCTGGTCAACATGGTGAAACCCCGTCTCTACTAAAAATACAAAAAAAAAAATTAGCTGGGCATGGTGGCGCGTGCCTGTAATCCCAGCTACTCAGGAGGCTGAGGCAGGAGAACTGCCTGAACTCAGGAGGCGGAGGTTGCGGTGAGCCGAGATCGCGCCATTGCACTCCAGCCTGGGTAACATAAGTGAAACTCCGTCTCAAGAAAAAAAAAAAAGATTCTCAGATGAAAGAAGGGCCAAGTATGTTTACATGATACACATTTTAACCATGAGAACACAAATAGGTTGAAAATAAAAAGCCAGAAAAAGTTTTATCATGCAAACAATAGCAAAACAAAACTCATATGGCTACATTAATATCAAGCAAAGATTAAAAATATTCATGAAGATACCAAGTGGCATTTTAAATTATAAACATATCACTTCATCATGAAGATATAACAATCCTAAATTGTATGTACCAAATAACAGTTTCAAAGTCTATAAAGTAACTTTTCCACCAATCATTCATACTCTCTATCCTGCTTTTCCTTTTTTTCACTGCATTTTTCACAATCTGACGTTTAAAAGAAAAAATTTATACATATATATATTATATGTATAATATATATATATATATGTATGTTTTTTTGGCTTATTCACCCACCTATAACACAATGAAAGTACCACAAAAGCAGGGACTTAATCCTGATCACACTTTATCCTTTGCAAAAATACGTAAAAATTTTGAGTGCTTAGTACACAGTAGGCATTCAATAAATGTTTGCCGAACAAATTAATAAAACTGTTACTGGCAACTTATTTATTTAGTGCTTATTTTTAAAGTTTATAGTATACATTAATTTTGTTCGGTTATGCAATTATTTAATTTAAATAGTACTTAGAAAAATCTCTGTCTGCCAACATTTTGCGTGAGAAGTTTAAACAAAAGGTTTGGAAAATGTTACTGAGACATGTTTCCACTTCATTAAACAAAGGCTCCAAAATTAAAAATCATCAAATGTGCCTTTCTCCATTTAGTATTTAAATATATATGTTGATTTAAACAAAATAATACAGTTATATTAGCTTTCACGTTTATTCAACTTCACAGAAATCCAAAAATGTGTCTGAAAATTGGTTATCTATTTAAATACCAATTGTTCATTATGGTGACATAATACTATGTGGTGGCAGAGATATGCCTCATTTAAACAAACTCTTAAATTCCTGACATTCTTGCAAGTGGACAACAGGAAATCTTAAAAATCAAACTTACAAGTTATAAGAAGATATAGAAAGTAATTTAACTTTTAATACCTGGAATAAGTTTTACAGCCACATTTGTAATTTACATATACAGTGGAGATCACTGAAAAAGCTTCCTGTTGCACTGCAGCAAATTTTATTATAATGTAGATTAAACGAATTTGCTACAGAGTGCAGCAAGATAACCTCACCGAGGAACAGGATTTTCATAATGGAACTTGTACAGGGAGTTAAATATTTTTTTAATGTTATACAGTACATATTTTCAAAATGAACATTATCACTGAATAGTTTGCTAACAATTGTTAGCAATTAATGTTTTATAAACACTTAATTCTGCTGTAAAGTATGTGGCTCTCCAAATGTTAGTACATGAAATGTTAAGTTTAAACGTAAAATAATCCCCTAAGATGGAGACTCAAGACATCCAAACTTTGATCATTATTGCACCTATTTTTCTACCAAAAAAAAAAAAAATTACATTGTAATCCACCCAAAAAAAGAACAGACAGGTTGTAAAATTACAGACTCATTGGCATTGAACATAACAAAATCTACAATGAACATTTTTTTTGTGAACTAGCATTACAAAAATGTGCAATGAAATCTGGTTAACTATGATCATGCAAATAAAAATCCTTCACAATCATTTTATCGTATGTTTTATAAAATGGTCTTAAAGATATATTTCCATAAACATTTCTGATGCAATTTAATCAATGACAAAAATACAAAGCTATTCCTTATTCTTTATGTTATAGATTTTAAAACATGCCTTTGTACTGCTGAAATAGAAATTATGTGTTTGGGAGAACCGAGCCAAGGAAACATTTAAAAACCAATGTATCTTGATCCAACCTGAGCTGCTTTGATATACAGCAGTCTCTCATAATTACTGTTATCAGTATTGTTGTAAATGAAGAATAGCTAAATATGGAGAGATTAAGACACAATTTAAAACACTTTTTTAAAAATAAATGGCTGTTTCATAAGCTCGAAGAAATCTTTAAAAGAAAAATAATCACATCAATTGCAATATACATTGGCAAATAGTAAAATGTCATTTTCCAAAATAGTAGCTTCTTTATTATATGCCCCATCTATTCTAACCAATCTTGGAAATATACCTTAAACATAATGGTGTATCATATGAAAATGTTCCACTATTCAATGTGATAAATCTAATAAGTTAGAATATGATTTTTTCCCTCTGGTGTTAACCGTGAAAAAACATAACAGCACCTAAAACACTAAAATGAATTTAGGTAAGCATTAAGTAGTAACCTATATGTTTTGGTTCAAAATACAGTTTATACAACTGTATAAATGATACTGCTGTAAGTAATTTATTTCTATATTTTGCAGATTACAATGAAGAAAAAAAAAGACCTGCTCTAAACCCAAATAAATTTCCTCTTCTCCCAATCTGAACAAAGTGGAATTTCATTCAAAGTTCACAAGACTGTGACAACTACAGTAGCTGATACAGTTGGATATACCACTTCTACCCTGCCCCCACCCCCCAGAATCAATTTTTTGGCTCCAAAATAAAGTACAATAATAAACTCTTGATGAAAAACTATGTTATGGGGCAATCTATCATATACTATGGCTAAACATGAATTTACAGAAAAGAGCACATCCCATTTTCAGCACTTTTTTTCATAAACATGCAACTCACTATAAAATACAAAACACTTGGCTTTCAAGAACAGCTTTATAAAGACACACTGCATCAATAAAATTTTTCTTTCTGATTAACTTTACACTATTATGGAGAGCTGAAATTTTTCTAAGTGTATATATCAGATTTTATATTATAGTGTAATAATTTGCATTTTCTGAACATAATGTTCAAGAGGAAATATCTATACACAATAACATTCTAGACTATTAAAAACTCATTCAAATTACAGAATTTTATTGATACAGTAGATTAATAAAAACTGAAAGGGATAGATAAAAGGGGATAAAGAATTCAGTACATTATTTTATAACACACTCTTTAAAATTAAAATACTTTAAATCATTCTTCTTAAAATTTTCATTGCCATGAATGGCCAGAAAATTCTGGGACCAATCAATACTGAGGTGTAAAGTAATCAAACAACTTCTGGACTATTTCACAATTTGCATGGTTGTCCTCCTATCAGAGGCATCTTTCCGGGTGTAATGGCAGACAATTTAGCACCTCTGAAGATTAAGGGTGCCCAGGAGTAAACACTAGGTAAGATACACAAGGGGAGGAGACCATTTAACTCTCCAACAAATAGTGACATCAACAAAATGACACCAATTGTTGGAAAAAAAAAAAAAAAAAACCTTTTTTCACAGTAAAATTGCAGAGAATACAAATACAAACACTGACAGATTACTGCTTAAGATCTATCCTAACAAATTCTTTTCAAATTAATAGATCCAATAAACAGCTGGGTACTGTCAGTTTAAAGCCGCAGATAAAAGCTATACAAGCACTTTAGAAGTCAGAAACATTAAAAAAAGAAAAAAATATTTACAAGTTTCTTCTTTATGTCTACATAGCCATCGCACATTACACTTTCACAAGACTCCAAAGTCAATGTTACCAAGCGTATGGCTAAAGCATGTGACCACAAATGTATGGGGTCACCAAAGTAAGGTCCAACTGTCCACTCTTCAGCAGTCCCATTTTGTGCATCAAAGGCTTTATTCGGCCTCAAGCTTGACCCAAAAAAAGAAAAGATTTTTCCAAAGCTTTTACAGAGAAAGTTATTAATTACATTTGTTCATCGCCGTTCCCTTTTAACACTTCGCCGTCGTACCTTAAAAGGAAAGTCATCAGATGCTTAATTAAAATGTGTATATGTATATAAGACATGTAGTAATCATTTTTAACCAATCTTTTTTCTAATTTGTTCCTGATTTCCTTTGCTTTCCTTTCCCTGAAACTTTTTGTATTTGCTTTCTGCCCTGGCATCATATATTTAGACTTCTATAATATTTGAACCCTTAAATGCTCATAGATTTTCCCAGAACAGCAAAAGAAAAAATTATTTTACTTTCCTATCTAATAATTTTAAAGAGAAATGAACAGAAGTCAATGTCCACAGCAAGAAAAACAGCTGCAAACAGATTAATCATCTTTCTACTTATATTTCATGTGGTAAATGAAAACATTTCAGATTTATGAACTTACACTACCTTTCTGGAAAAGTAGTTACTGAGTTTGGATCTTAACCAACTATCAATACAGTAAAATAACCTAAATTTCAAACATACTAACTGGCAAGCACTAATGAAAGCATAAGACTTTAGATCAAAAAATGTCAGTATTAACAAGAATATAAAAAAGGCAGGGTTTTAATTTACTTTGTAGTTTTTTTCTGATGAAGACATCAATCGTTGACTCTTCAGCCTTACTTTGATGTCCCCCTAAAACCCTTAAAGAAACAAACCAAACTAATTTGAGACCACAATTGAGCATTTTTTCCTGTTTACTTAATTTACTCACTCACAAAGATGAATCCTGGTACAGACAGGAGTTCTGATTCCATTAAATAGGACAGAACAGCAGAGACCAATTCTGAGACTTGATTACAGAGCTTGGGTTTCTCAAACAAAGATGGCTGGCTAAGCAGATCTAAAAGTTCAGCATTAGTACACCAAAAGAGGAGCTCCTACTTAAATGTATTATATTTTTTCCTAAGAGAACTATCTGAGTTGTATTAACTGGTAAAGTTATTTATTTGTTTATTATTTTAGAAGTCAGGAAGGGCCGGGTGCAGTGGTTCATGCCTGCACTTTGGGAGGCCCAGCAGGCAGATCACCTGAGGTCAGGAGTTCGAGCCTGACCAACATGGTAAGACCCGGTCTCTAATAAAAATTAGCCAGATGTGGTGGCAATGGCCTGTAATCCCAGCTACTCGGGAGGCTGAGGCAGGAGAATTGCTTGAATGTGGGAGATGGAGGTTGCAGTGAGAGCAGATCGTTCGCCACTGCACTCCAGCCTGGGTGAGAGTGAGACTCTGTCTCAAAAACAAAAACTTTTTTAAAAAAGTCAGGAAGTAACACATCCCTATTTTTGCAAAGTAAGTATGTATTACCAATTTTATGGATTCTCATTCAGCTCATACTTCAATTCCAAAGGCTGATTTTATTCTGTGTAACTAACTTGTAATTTTTATTATGAAACCCCAATAGAAATACGGAACAGAGTTGCAAAATATAAACAACGGTATACAGTTATCAGTACCCTAAAATCAAGGTACAACTTAAATGTTTAAAGTGTCAACATTGGAATGCTTCACATTCAGTTCATACTTAACATGTACATTCTCACTAAGCTACACCTATTCATTTAGTTTAGGTTTCCATAAAAGATGTTCTCCATTATCTAAGCTGGTAGATAAAATAATGCTATAAATTAATGAAGAAAAATACACAAATATTTACAATTATAACAAACAACAAGTGCTAAATGATCTAACCAAATATTTACCAACTCAAAAAAAGTTTTTTTTTGTTTTTTTAAGATGGAGTCTTGCTCCGTCACCCACGCTAGAGTGCAGTGACACAATCTCGGCTCACAGCAGCCTCTGCCTGACGGGTTCCAGCCTTTCTCCTGCCTCAGCCTCCTAGGTAGCTGGGACTACAGGCACACACCACTATGCCTGGCTATTTTTTGTATTTTTAGTAAAGATGGGGTTTCACCATGCTGGCCGTACTGGTCTCGAACTCCTAGCCTGAGGTGATCCGCCCGCCTCAGCCTCCCAAAATGCTGGGATTACAGGTGTGAGCCCAACTCTATTTTTATATTCCACACCACTCACAGAGACTTTAAACACATACATTTACTGTGGAAATTTCCTCTTCCTCTGTTTCTTCCTGTGGAATATCATCATTGACAGGAGAGCTACCCTGAAACACATCTACTTCTTCACTTGAATCATTTTCCTTAGTAGCTGCTTGTTTGGAGCGTCCTACACGGCTAGAGTAAAACACACATAAAATACAATGAACGTTCCAATCTTTCAGTAGATTACCTCATTAGAAGAAATGCTTCAAGTATTTCATCAACTGTCATCATGTTTACCCTCAATACCTTATGAAACAAGAAAATTTCTTAATATTCTGAATCCTAAACCAACGTTTAATCATAGAATTTCACAAATTATCTACCAAGTAACAACAACAACAACAAAAACTGTAACTGAGACCTTCCCATAAAGGAATGCAAAACACAACTCAAAGTTGCTTTTCCTTTCCATCTTTCCTAAGGCAGTAAAAGGCATCAATGTCTAATGAGCTGCTCAAAGCAGAAAGGAATTCTAATTTGAATATAGTGTACCAGTCTTTGTCTGGCCTGACAGATTCTTAAAGACAGCTCAAATCGATTCACTTCTCTCCACATCTCCATTGCTACCAACTAATTCAAACCATTCCCATCTCTTACATCTTCTCTTTACAAAGTTATCTTTTAAAAGTAGAAGAATAGATGATTTTACTACCACTACAGTAAGAATAATCTTGTAAATCTCCTTAACACAGTATACAAGGATCAGTAGATGGTCCTTGCCTACTTGTTCATTCTCATCCCTTTCTGGTCCCTAAGTCCCCACAACTACAATCCAGCAAACCCTTGCCTTCCTTTAGCTTTCTGATTTTGCCAAGATTTTTCTCACTTCAGAAAATTCAAATACAGTGTTCTTGCCAACTGTTCTCTTTCTGTCTGACCCCTACTATTCTCAAGATATCAATTCATTGTTACTTTCAAAAAGTAACAACTCTTTGAAGTTGTTTGGAGTTACCTCCTCACTCCATTAGACAGTGGAAGACAAGAACCATGTCTGTTTTGTGTCCCTAGCACCTACTACTCTCTGAAACACAGGAGGCATCAAAAATATGTAATGGAACCATCGAGTCAAATGGATCCCTCTTGAAAAATATTTATTTTTAAATTTGAAATGTAACTTATCACTTCTATAAGCAATCCAAAATATGTATTATTTAACTCATGCTCAAACCAAACAATTTTTTTACTTGGTTTGGTTTTTCAGGATTAATGAAACTATAGAAATTACATGAAAAATAATGACAATCTTTTTCAATTTCATTGAGGTCAGAACAAGATAAAGAGACAAATCCTAATATATGTTATCATACTAGCTCTAAAAAGAGCTTCCCAGTGAAAGGAAGATAGGCTTCCAAGACAGACTTCAGAATCTTCTTCTGTACTGATTTTTGCTTTTTTTTTTTTTTAAAGCAATACTTGTTTGGTTTAGAACTTTCATAGGAGGATTTGTGTAATTTTAGGAGAACACAATAATCATTTAAACCCTGAATTTTATCATGTTCAAATATAAACAAACTAAAGTTATGAGGTTTGTTATTTCATTGTTACATCATGTATATTTTATTAAATAAAGGATTCCTTAAGAATCTTTTGTTTAGAAATAGTGATTTCCTTTGGTTGAATCCAAACACAGTCATAAAGCTGCCACAAAAATGTACTTACCTTTACTTTTAACCTGACAGAAAAATTACATGGAAGATGGCTAGACACCCAGGCAACTTTTCCTCTTCCTGTGGAATACACAGGAATAGGAAAATCTCTAAGATAATTGAGTATTTAAGGACAGTATGTTGGTAACTCTGAAAAGTCGGGCCACTGATGTAATTATGTATGGGTGGGAATATGCTCAGAAAAAGTATGCTAAATTTCCAAGAAATAGAAGACATAACTAAGGAGAAAAAATGCTGTCAAATCCACAAATTATAGCGCTGATTCTCTTGTGACCTTAAAATTTGGGGTAAAGATTGTTACTATACCTCTCTTATAATTGTGTTTGTGTGAATATCTAAAACTATATACATGTTGATATAGATAAATGAATTTGATTAGAAAACAAAACCTTGAGACCAACATGTCAAACACCTGAGACCAACACTTGAGACCAACATGTGATAATTTCTATGGACACAGTTTAGGAAAAATGGTACCTGTTACTTTCCTACTACAAGTTCAAAGAACAAAAGCAGAAGCGTAAGACCTGTTTTCTTTTTTTAAAGGAAAAGGTGCTAATGAGAAACATTTTTTAAAAATTATAGCATGGAATGATGAGGCAACCTGGTCAATGTGTGGTGATTTTTTTTTTTTTAATGCCTTATCATTTCTTTAGATATCATCAAGTCTGTATAGGAAATAAACTATTTGTTATTCATTTATAAAGATTTGCCTACACCTATAAAAATGTACAAAATAGTTCATTGGGGTATCAATCACCAAGGTAAGTTTATAAAAATTTTATCTTACCTAGTGTAATGGGTTTAAGTATATGGAATTTAAATACAGCAGTATGTATGTTTATAAATTTAGGAACTTTTGCAAAATAATTTGAAATTGGTTTGAAATTTAATATTTACAACTTACACATTTTTTTTTGGTTGTGATGGTGATGGCGTTTTTGATGGTCTTCCTCGTCCTTTCTGTGGGGTGGATTGTGTGGATTCAATTGCACTAGATTCAGGAGATTCTGCTCTGCTTTGGGGAAGACCCAAATGTGGATAGCATCAAATTATGATTTATAATATAGTAACGAAATAGATGCAGTTTAGAGTTACACATGTTTACCTCTGCTGTGCTCTCCTTGACGCTCGGTGCTGTTTGCTTTTGGACTTCTGTTCTGTATTTCCACTTTGTCTTTCTTCTTCTTCTTCCTCCTCTGTTGCTGGAGGTCCAGATTTTTTTTTGCTTCCTTTTTTAGAAGTTTTCATTATTGGCTCTTCTTTTGGTGTACCTCCACCAAGAGGTTTTGGTGGTCGGCCTCTCTTACCCTTTTTTGGTGGACTATTCTGTTCATCCTCATTTTCTAATATATCTTCTTTGAGCCTCTTTTCCTCAGGCCACTGCTGTTCATCAGATTCTGAAGCTGTATGGCCTCTTTTCCGACCTCGCTGATTGCCTTTAGGTTTCTGTTCCTGTACCAACTTAGTTAAGTCATCCATACCTAATTTCTCCTCCTGTTCTGTGGCGGGTGTTTTCTTCCTGCTTCGAGGTTTCTCCAATTCAGACTAGGGGAAAAAAAAGTCACAATTTATGTTTATGAAGCTGTGAGTGTACATATTTTGAGGAATGAAACAAAAAAAAAATCTGGTATCTACTCTTGTCCTAAACATGTACCTCAAGTATACAGCTCTTAAATACACCAGAACTGTAACTATTTTAGTTATAACTGATTAACAACAGAAACAACAAAAATACAGTGGCTTTCACATTTAAAGTAAAATCCTAGTCTATACTCAGAGAATTTATTCAAAATAAATTCTAGAATTCTCCAAAGACCCAAGAATAAATTTTATGTTTCAACACTTATGATACAAAGTTAATTTCCAAAAAGTCTGTAGCAATTGGTATTTTCAAAAATCACTGGAAAGAAAAACAAAAACTATCAAATTATCTGTAACTTTTTCTAACTTTAAATTGAGTTTCCTGTGTGTGAACTGCCTAATTACATCCTTGGTATTGTGTCCTTTGCCAGCTTTGATTACTGGGGTGTTAGTGGGTTTTCTCTATATTCATCTATGCTTTTGTGTATGCTTCTATGCTTATTTTTAAGTGTTACTTCATCATCATTATTATTACTACTACTACTATTTGAGATGGAGTCTCGCTCTGTCACCCAGGCTGGAGTGCAGTGGTGCAATCTCGGCTCACTGCAAGCCTTCTCCTGCCTTAGCCTCCTGAGTAGCCAGGACTACAGGCGCGTGCCACCACACCCAGCTAATTTTTGTATTTTTAGCAAAGATGGGTTTCACCATGTTGGCCAGGCTGGTCTCAAACTCCTGACCTCAGATAATCTACCTGCCTTGAACTCCCAAAGTGCTGGGATTACAGGCGTCATTGCGCCTGGCCTTTAAGGGTTACTTATTTGCTATGGACTGAATTGTGGCCACCACCACCAGAAAAAATTTGTATGCTGAAGCTCTAATCCCAGTGTATTTGGAGATGGGGCCTTTGGGAGGTATTTGGTTGAGATAAGATCATGAGACCAGGGTGGAACCATCATGATGAGATTAGTGTCCTTATAAGAAGAAACATCAGAGAGCTTGGGTGCCTTTCTTCTTCCCCTCACCCCACATCTCCCCTGTGAGAACACAGTGAGAAGGTGGCCAACTGTAACCAAGGAAGAGAGCCCTCATCAGGAATCAAATCTGCTGGCACCTTGATCTTGTACTTCTAGCCTCCAGAATGGTAAGAAAATGCATTTCTGTTGTTTAAGCTACCCAGTCTGTGGTATTTTATGATGGCAGCCTGAGCTGACTAAGACATTATTGTGTATTGTTCTAGAATAGACTGTGAGATGAGATTCTAAACTGGATTCTCCACTCCCAAAGACACATCCAACCATTTCAGAATCGTTGACTTGTAATGCTTCATTTTGTATGTTTTAAAAAAGCAAAATATTTGTAGGCTATTATAATAGAAGCACAATCTTTTACTAAGTATAACTATGTATCTGGTAGGGCTGATCCTACCTTTATTTTTCCTCCTTTTATATCTATTTATTCCTCCACATAGACTTGAAACAAAATCACACTGGAATTACACACTGGAATTTACAATTATATATTCACTTGGAAAAAACTGTCATCCTTTTTTATTCCTTTTTCCCATACAGGAACGTGGCCTGTCTTCTCTTTCTTCAAGTCTTCCAGTTTTGAGATTTTCTACATATAGGTCCTCCCTATTTCTTGTTAAGGTTATATTTAAATCTATGAATCTATCAATCTACCTAAGTCTGTTGTTGCAGTGGTTCTTGTAATGAAAAAAAAAATCCCTTCTCCCCTAAATGTACATCTGATGCAATGCAAAATTATCAGAGTAATGTTAGTTATAAACATAAATATATATACATAGGGATAGATTTTCAATGGCTTCTTTTATTTTCCTAAGATTACAAAAATAACAATTGGTCAAACATTTTAGAAAAATTTTTTAAAAAACAGTGGTGACAGCAGGCTGCTAGTTTTGTTCCTGATTTTTTAAAAGAATGCTTCAAGTATTTTGCCTTTAAGAAGAAAGGCACTGACTACTGATTTAAAACAGACAAAACTTTTAGCACGTTAAAGAAGTATCCTTCTGGTACTAGTTTACTAAAAGTACGTATTTGTCAAGAATGAATTTTAAGTTTTATTTATGTCCTCTTGGCATGATCTGAAATTATTTTGTTTTAGTTTTCCCTTTTTTATCTATTTATTATTATATTAAAAGACTGGTAACATTAAGCTCTCCTTACATTCTAGGGAGGGGAATATCTACACATGACTGGATTTAGTTTATTTACTTAAGAATTTTGTGCAAAAATTAAAAATTAACTATTGTTACTCAAAGATGAGAAGGCAAAATAAATGTTACATTAAAACTAAATTTAAAATGTCACTTATTTTAATTGCTACAATTCTTTTTGATGTCCAAAGATCTAAAAAAGTTGATGATTTCCTTTATGCTTTGGAAAAGGTTGGTGGTAAAAAACCCAATGTCCTCTTTCTTGACAATATTAATCTAGCTTCCTAAAGCACCACTACCTCTCATTTCTTTTTTATTTTGCATTGCACTGTTAAGAATAGAGGGAGTATAAAATTGAGGTGAGAAGCAAAAGATAGGGAAAATATGTTATAAAGCTAAATATTTAAATACAAATGTATATGGAAAATAATTCCTGTGCTGTGAAATTTCAATGTGAAGCTGGTAACAAGCAAATGAGACCATGTTCTTTCATTATAATCTACTGGTCTTTAAATTCACTTTGTGTCTCATAATGCTCATCTCTTTGAGGGCACTTCCGTTAAAATTAGCTTATTAATAAGGTTCTTCTAGTACCTCCAAAACTGGACCTACTGTTACACACTATACATACCACAACAGACAGCAAAAGGCCTCCATTACAGTTATACCAATAGATCTGAAGAGCTCAAAAATTCAAAACGGTTCTTTGAAGAACAGAGTAGACTTTGCTCTGCACTATTCCAAAAAGTAGACATAGATGTCAAATTTATAGGATAACAGAATATTAAGAATTAATAAAAACCAGGTTTCCCAATTTTTAGGGGGTGGAAATACCACGTGGGTATGAGTGTAGTACACTAAGGATGTGGGTATGAATGGCCTAGTTGACTTTTCCAACAAATAGAATACATCATGAGCTCTCCACTTAAGGCATTTTCAAGCGCGTGGTGACCAGCTCTCATAAATGATATTAAAGGAATTTCTGCACTAAGTGAGAACTAGGACTAGAAGACAGAAATATCTTTTCCAATTCAAGGATTTTTCTTCTGTAAATCCAGATAACAAGATTCTTTTCAGGCTAAGTGATCAATTCTTAATTTTACTCATATGAAATTTTTAAACAGCCAATAAACATCATAACTTACAGTATACACAGTGAGAATTTAAAAAGATTTTAGAATAATTATTTCTTGGCCGGGCGCAGTGCCTCAAGCCTGTAATCCTGGCACTCTGGGAGGCCAAGGCAGGCGGATCACCTGACGCCAGGTGCTTGAGACCAGCCTGGCCAACATGGTGAAACCCCATCTCTACTAAAACTACAAAAATTAGCCCACATTCTGGTGCACATCTGTGGTCCCAGCTACCCAGGAGGCTGAGGCAGGAGAATCACTTGAACCCAGGATGAGGAGATTGTAGTGAGCCAAGATCGCGCCACTGCACTCCAGCCTGGGTGACAGAGCAAGACTCCATGTCAATAATAATAATAATAATAATAATAATAATAATAATAATAATTCCCAGTGGAAACAAACACTCTGCCAAAATAAGTTACTAGAGAAAATAAACTTCTTAGCATATGTAATGTTGGGCCAGTGGGAGACAAGACAGGCAGTAATATTTCAGAGAAAATAAAAGTAATAATTTTAGTGATAACCTCTCACCTCTATTAAAGTAGATTCAAACATTTTAACTTTTCTTATTATGATAACCATAATCAAAAGTCCTAACAATAAACAGCAGCAACAATTCACTTGGGCTAAGCCACTTTTCTGATAAAGCTTTCCAGCTAAGTATCCATAGTTTACATACAAACAAGAAAACTGATTCTGATAGCCTAATTAGTTACGAAGGAAATGATCTGAAGCTGACGTAAAGTCAAAATGAACCCAGTTAAGTCCACTGGGCTGTGTTGGAAGACATAACTGTGTTTTGTGACTATACTAAAACTTTAGCAAACTTGTCTTAAAATAACACTTACAAACTGTGTCTATCATGCAAGTTATCATTTTATCATTTCTATTAAGATTTAAAAACTGAATAAGGACTTTACAAGAACTATAGCATTTTCTACCTTTAATAGCAGCTTATTTAGTAAAGGCTCAGGAAATAAATGAAAGAACCTTTAAGGATCTTCATTCCATTCCCCTTGTCTATGGCTAAGTCTAAATATACTATGTAAAAAAATAACAACGACGAAACCCCAAGCAAAGGAGGAAAACAAAAAAAACACCAAGAAGCTGAGTACACAACTGGCAAGCCTAATACCAAAAGCCTGAAGAATTGAGATTACTTATTACAATGACAAGAAGCACAGATTCAATATACTTAAATTACATAGTAAAGGGTAATTGTAAACTGAAGTTTGTGATTAAAACCACTAAAATAAAATCAAATGTCAAATTTGATAGTCTGTTAACTAGTTTCAGTGTAAACATTACTATTTACAAAGTAAAATTATTATTAATATTATTATCAAATCAGTGCAAATATCTCACCCTTACAAGATCAGAGTCGTCTCTCTTGTCACTTTTTTTCCCAGGCAAAGGTGAAGACATTGTGTAATCTTCATTTTCACTGTGATCCATTTCAGAACTATCAAGCCTTTTAATACAGACATTTGTAATGTTATTATAATCAAATAACCTTAAAAGCTTTTTCTATTCCTAGTGTAGCTTTACAGATTTGTGGCAAAGTTTCATTCTTTTCAAAAATGAACCAGTTTTATTCTACTATATTTAATACCAACTCAACAAGCAATGAAGCTCATTTAATTTAATATTGTGAGAAAATTTAAAACAACACAAATTTAAATCTAGTTTTTTTCTAAGTCTTTTTAAAACCTAAATTCTATTTAGACTAGTCTATACTGCAACCTGCCCTGGTCCCTTACCCTATTCTATTTTTTCTTCTCTCTGTAGCATTTAACACCCCAACACACTATAATTATTACATTTATTACTTACTGACTGCCTTCCCCTGTTACAATATAAGCATGAATCTTTGTCAATTTTACTTACCAATGTATGCCAAGCACCTGAATCAGTGTCAGGCATAGAGTAGGCATTCATATAAAGGTCCAGGCTTCTGTCCTGGGTGGTCTCATCTTTATCTAGCTTTTAAAACTAATCATACATTGTTGAACTCTAAATCTCAATCTCCAGTCCGGCTTACTCTGAGTTCTAAACTCACATATCCAATTGTCTACTCAACACCTCACATGAAATTCTAACAGGCAACTGATCTTTAATGTAGCCAAAACAGTTAGCTGAACACTCTTCTTATTCCCACCTCCCCAAAACGCACACATACAAACACAGCCTGTTCTTCCTCAAGGCTTCTGTACCTCAGTAAAAGGTACCACCATCTCTCCAGTTATTCAGGTAAAAAGCCCAAGATACACTCTTAAATCCTCCCTTTCCCTAACTGTTCACATCTGATCCATAAGCAAGATCATTTCCATCTAACATCAAAATAAATCTGAGGCTGGTCTAAAGGTAGTTATTCTCAGCTGATTGTTTACAGTTAGTTAGATTGTTCACAGTTAGTTACACATCAAACTCCTTGTTCAACTCTTTCCTCCTTCTCACTACTACACTTGACTACTCTTTAAAAAAAAATCTGGAATTTGACATTTACCATCTTCTTCCCTCTTCGTCCCTGTCATATATTAGAATTTGCTGACCCCTAACTGGTTTTTCTATCTCAATTCTAGCTCCTCTATAGTACATTCTGCACAAATCATCAGGGCAATTTTTTTAAAACACCACAAATTAGATTGCTAGACTCCCTGGCAAATCTTCCAGTTGCTTTTAAAATCAAACCCAAATTCCTTACGATGGTTCACAAAGTCCAGACATAATCTGGCTACCTCTCAACTTCCTCTGATAACTTTTCCCTTATTCTCCAACCAAACAGGTTTCTCAAACATACCTACTTTATTCCCCTGGAAACAGTCCCACTGAACTGAAGGAATTTGGAAGAAAAAAAGTAACAGAACAGATTGGTCAAAAGTTAAAAGTTTAAAGAAAATTATATTGAAAAAGTATAAATTAGGAAACTTTTGTGTTGAATAACAAATTGATGATAAGGAGAGGGTAAAACTATATTGTCTTGAAAGCAAACAATAGAAGCCAATTAAGATCTCTGAGCAAAAAAATAACATCACAACAGTAGTATTTTTAAAAGATTATCTAGCAGTGATACAACATACACAGTTGAGATAATAAGGAAGGAAACTAGTCAAATAACAAGGATAATTAAAGAAAGGAAATGAACTAAATGATGACAGTAAAAGAGAAGCACAAAACATTGCGCAGAAAAGAGTTAGCAAAACTTAGCAACTGAACAAATATAGAGGGAAGAAGAGTCAAACACAATTCTGAGGCTTTCTGCCTAGCTGACTGGGTGAATCAGATCATCTTTGATTATAACCAAGAATTCAAGGAGAAAAGCCAGTAATTTAGAAAATGAGTTGATGGAAATATTTCTGGTCATGTTAATTTTGAGGCCACTTGCTAGAAAACGTCCAACTGATATAACTAAAGAGTCACTTAGGTATTAGCCACTAATGTGCAGTAATACAGGAATCTAGAACAAACAAAAGTTATAAATGCAATTTCTTCCATTTCTATCATACTATATATCATTCAACAATTAATTCATTATAAGAAATTTAGTAAGATTTTAAAATATCACCTATCTTCTTCACTGATTGGTTATGAGCAGTGAAAAACACAGCCTAGTCTTTTAATAACTTGGCAAAAATCAATAAATAGTGGCAGTTTAGCCCTATACAATGCTCTGTGCTAACAAATGTACCCTAAGCACTTATGCTAAAATGAGTGAAAGGATGAATTAACTTTCCTTTTATTTTTTTCTCAAAGAAGAATCATTTTAAAAACTAAATGAGCAAAGGACACAAACAGACACTTCTCAAAAGAAGACATACAAATGGCTACCCATGAAAAAACGCTCATCATCACTGATCATCACAGAAATACAAATCAAAACCACAATGAGATACCATCTCACATCGGTCAGAATGGCTATTACTAAAAAGCCTAAAAAACAACAGATGCTGGTGAGACTGCAGAGAAAACAGAATGCTTATACATAGTTGGTGGGAATGTGAATTAGTTCAGCCACTGTGGAAAACGGTTTGGAGACTTCTCAAAGAACCTAAACCAGAACTACAATTTGACCCAGCAATTCCATTACTGGTTATATTCCCAAATGCAAATAGATCATTATACCAAATAGGCACATGCACTCATTTGTTTAATGCAGCACAATATCAAAGATATGGAATCAACCTAGGTGCCCATCAATGGTGGATTGGATAAAGAAAATGAAGTTCACATATACCATAGAATACTATGCAGCCATAAAAAAGGATGAAATCATGTACTTCACAGCAAGGAGTCCAAGTCCAAAGCAAATTAACACACGAACAGCAAACCAAATACTGTATGTTCTCACTTATAAGTGGGAGGGAACATTGAGCACAAATGGACATACACATGGGAACGATAGACACTAAGGAATACTTGGGGGGGGGGGGGCAGAAAAAGGAGGATGTGGGCTGAAAAACTACCTACTGGGTACTATACTCAATACCTGGATGCAATATACCCATGTAACAAACCTGCACATGTACCCTCTGTATCTAAAATAAAAGTCAAATTTTTAAAACCCCAAAAAGCAAAAACACGCTTTTAAAACAAAAAAGTTTATACATGTACATGGTACTATAGAAAGAAATCAAATGATATCAAAAAGTATAAAATAACCTCCCTTCTATACTAGGTTATCATAAACACTGTTAAGATTTTGTATATTCTTCAAAAAACTTTCTATGCATATGAAAACAAATGTTAATATAAATCTGCTTTCAAAACTTAAGAGTCCATAATGCTGTTTTATATACTCTGCCTTTTTCACTCAATAATATACTATGGAAACTCTTCCATGCTAACTCAGACCTCATCATTTTTAATGACTATGTATTCCATTGCATAGCTACATTATAACAGTCTTAAAATTGCTATACTCTGAGATTGGAAACTACTTTATGTGTACTAACACAGATTACCCCCAACAAGCTAAAGAATGAAAGGCTAAGATGGAGCACCCACCCAATATAAGCAAGCAAATGAATATGAACTTTTGACTACCAATGTTAAATGGCAAAATTAAGTAATGTATTACTTTCCACTTACTGACATGAAACATTTTGGATTATGTTATTTCAGATCTCACAGCTTTGCTGGAATCCTTAAATGGAAATTATGGCATTTCTTCTGCACTTACCTCCCCTTTATTCTTCCAGGAGAGCTTGGATTTGAGCTGCTGCTTGCATTGCTTACAGTTTCCATTCGTGATGATTTGGTCTGAGATTGTTTGCCTGCTGATGAAAGTGGCTTATTAACAGCTCCCAGAACATTGGTTGTTTTAGGCTGAAATGAGAAATGCACATCTCTTTTTATTTGGTTAAAGCCAAAAGAAAGCTACGTGTAAAGAACCATAAATAACATCTCTATCAAAGTATTTACTTACAAATCATGAAAAATGTGTCTACCTTAAGCAAAATAAGTATAAACTGAATATCACTTTAACAAATTAAAAACGATACAGATAGCATAACAGTAGAATTTCTTAGTTATTTGGAGAAAATGGCTTACACAGAGAACAAATGAAATGAATAATCAACAATAAAAACGGATCATTAGACTTGCCATGGAAAGACATAAGAAGATGCTTTTTATTTTTAGACTTTTCATCTTGACATTAGCCTAAGAAGTCTAAGAATCAGGTCTCCTGGGACTTTATTACAAGCTAAAAAATAAGTTTGTGTATTTCAGCTTGCATATATCTAGTAAATATAATTATTTCTTACTAGCAAATGGAATATAATTAATACTTATATTTTCTAGTTTGAATATACAAATTTTTGAAGAAATACAAAATAACACAATTCTGCCAATAATCACACTAAAATAAGCTATCACATAAAAATTAAAATGATTCTCCAAACATACTTTTCCAGGAGTGAAAAATGATTTCATTTCAGGAGGCAGATAATTTTTGGTGTTACTGAAATTCTACAAGCAAGAGAAAAAGTAGTAGTCAGTGGATATTAAAACACTATGTATGAAGTGGTTCAAAAGCCAACAAAGCAAAGAACAATTTTTAAATTTAAACTAAATTATCATTTGAAACACAAAATTTCAGTCACTGATTTTAACTACTGTAATAAGCTTAAACTAACTTCATGCCAACTCTAATATTAACAAAACAAATTTGAGCTCTAACATGTTAGAGCAATCCTATGGGGCTGTTCCAAATCTCTATACACTAGTAAGGTCTTAACTGACATTTTGATTTAAAGCAAAAAGAGGAGAGTGGTCATTTCCAGACTCTGTTACTCAATATGCTCAGCTAAATTATGAGGAATTAAATAAATAAATTATGAGGGAGTAAGAGGGATTGTGAAAAATATTTTTTACATCTCATATCACACTTGAGTTTTTTGGAAAGTGGGAATAATACTCCTGTAGTATTCCCAGGGTCTTAGGCATGTTCCAGTGTCTGTTCTCTGCTTGTTTCCTCAAACCAATAATAAATCCCAATAAAGGGCTTTTAACTTCAGACTGTAACTCTATCAGCACTCTCCTTCACATTTTGAAAAATGGCCATTAATTCGCAAATTCACATGCTTTGATCACATTTCTGCCTGTGCTCTAAGACTGTCTTAAAACTGAACATAAACACTAGATCATCCTAATAGCTGAACCTTAAGTGTGTCCTCCAGTTTGACTCATATTCTAGTTCTGATCTTAAATCACATTCTTAAGACTCACAACAATCTTTCCATGATCCTTCCTGGTCTTCCTGCAATACATTTCTCTTCCTGAGAATACATTTTATTTCAACTTACAAAAACAAACTGTAAAGTAACTACCTTGTCAGGTTGAGTGAAAAAACGAGCTGGCAGAACTGGGTCTTTAGGAGATTCCAAACTGTATGTGGTACTCTTTGACATGATGATATTCATGGCAACATCACACACGGTGTACAATTTCTGCAATAGTATTTTTTTAAAAAACAGATACTTAAGATAGCAATCTAGACTCTGTAAACTAGGAATAATTTTAGAACATGAATCCAGTCTAAACAGTAAACTAATCAAAGCAATAGTCTGTGTAAGCATTTTAGCTTACACTATTGGTTTTGTTCATTTACTAGTAATAAAATTACTGCTAATTCTACGTTAGTAATTTTAATTTCTAATTACTAATAGAAAAATCTGATGCTGTCTATAAATACTACAGAAGTTTCATACCTTACACCTATATTTGAAAATCAACATGGAACCATAATCATTTACAAAGAATTACATACTTCATTCATTTTTGCATCATCTGGTCCTTGGGCATCTTTTGTTTGTTTAATATTTTCTACCATCTTTCTGATAAATGCGTGACTGTTATTTTCATTTTTCGCCATTAATATTTCCAGAACAAACCACAGACATCTAAAAATAAAGGGTGGGGGGGGGGGGGGGGCAGAGAAATATAGAAGAAAATCACCCTTTGCTAAATATAGACACAATAATTCTAAATATAACAAACTTAGATTATAACTCCAGGAAGAAAAAAAACAATTACAAACTAGCAGGGAAAAAGAATATGTCACACATATATATAACAACAGGTCAACAATGCAGACATGAGCTTATAAGATCTCACTAGATTTCCAAGGAGGCAGGTTAAAGAAGAAAGATATATGGTAGAAAGGATGAAGTCATCTTAACCCCAGCTATGACAGGGAGTTAAAGACTGTCAAAGGAATAGTCGAGCCATGGATCAAGTGAGGCCTCAGATACTTAAGACTGACTACAGTTCTGATAGGAAGTCTTCAAGAGAATATAACTGTCTTATTAAATGTAAACAAATTTTCATTAATAGAGAGGACAAGGTCATGACTGACAACTATAAGCACTGTCTTTGCTTAAAAAGAGAAAAATTAAAAGAAAGTTTTAGTAGCTCAGTTTTAAAGTTAATTACATAAAACTCTATTCAATAAAAAATGAAAAGTGCTTTGTCTATGTACTACACAGAGAAAAAGGAACAAAGTTATAGTTGATACACAGAGGAGAAAAGTAATGGGAGAAGGAAGAGAGAAATGTGAAGCAAGGGATTATTCTAGAACAGAAAAAAATAACCTTTAAAAACTTAGGTATAGGATAAGTTCTTCGAAGTGGCTCCCTGATATGAGGCAGATCATGCATGGCTACACTGGGGCAACTTAGAAATACAATCACAGGTGTCTAGTAAATTCCAAAGGATGTTTTATTTATTTTTAAAAACCCAATGTTCTCAAAAAGAGGTGACTAGAAGTTTTCAACAGTTATAATCACTCTAACAACAGAACTAATTTCTTTTTCTTTTTTACTAGAGATGGAGTTCTTGCGCTGTCACCCAGGCTGGAGTGCAGTGGCACTATCTCAGCTCACTGCCAATCTCTGCTGCCCAGGTTCAAGGGGTTCTCTTGCCTTAGCCTCCTGAGTAGCTGGGACTACAGGTGCACACCACCACGTCCAGCTTATTTTTTTGTATTTTTACAAGAGACAGGATTTTGCCATGTTGGCCAGGCTGTTCTCTAACTCCTGACATCAGGTGATCCACCCACCTTAGCCTCCTAAAGTGCTGGGATTACAGGTGTGAGCCACCACGCCCGGCAGAACTAATTTCTTATTTTTTAAAAAAAGGAAACTGCAGTGGGAAAAAAGGGCGTCTTTTCTATTGCCATGAGAATTTATTAGTAACTTGATTTTATTCTCCTAAGGCTTCTCAAATTATTTAACTATAAAATATTTCTATGAATTGAGACATTAAGAATTATTTTAGTGTTACAGGAAACTAAAAGCATCATAAACTAGCTGATTCAAAACCACAACGGTAATCTTTTATTGTAACTGAGAGAGGATCAGGGTCTCTAGCTTATTTAAAGAATTATGCTGGTCTTAAAAAGACTTCTCTAAATATCACTATATTCCTATTCCCCATACAGATACGTACAGTGTTTTCAGTCTTTAAGCAAAAATCTCTGAAAGAATTGCAAACACTTTAAACTCTAGTTAGAGAGTCACCAAGGAAGTAATAACTGGGAGTAGTTCCCCAGTTATAAACTTGGCTCATCGTTAAATCGACCATTCTCTTTCTACAGAGGAAGACAGTTATTGCAAAGAAAAATGTGCTTACTACATGAGTAAAACAGACATTATTAATTCACCTCACATGAAAATCTACACAGTTTCAGAAGGAAGAAGGAAAAGAAATGAAATGGAAATTTTAATGAATTACTTTAACAGAAAAGGAACACCAGGCTGCTAAAGAAACATAACTAATTATGATTACGTTTTGGGAAACCATATTAAAAACATAATATAAAGAAATGGTATGAAAAAAGAAAGACAAGAGAGCAAATAAAGAACCTTAAATGCCTAAGAAATGAAATATATCAATAAACTAATTATAATTGAGATCCCACTATCAGCATTAAGGAGAAAAATAACTTTCAGAAAATATGAGAATGTGATGGAAAAAGGCTTACTCTTTAACATCTTTAAGCTGTTCAATATCCTGTACTTTGACATAATCTGGGTCATGTGCCAAAAGGTGAATTGTATATGGAACAACATACTCTGGTAGAAGAGACAATAATTTTTCTGAAAAAGAAAAAAAAAAAAGATAAAAAAGAAAAAAAAAAAATCCAGGTTAGAAGCCAAATCTTACACACTCTTTCTTTGATACTATATTTTCTGCATCCCAACAGTTTACCACAATGACTTGAAGAAAAATATATTGAAATACCCTGTGTTGAGGTACATGATAAACGGTCTACCATTCATCCACCATGTTCAATACTGAAATGGCCTAATAAATACAATATGGGCTAAGGGTACAAAAACAAATATTACAGTTTTAAAATGCATATGGAAAAAGTGACCCAAACAAACTATATTCAAGAGTGGGAGACATAACACCTATTTTTCCCATTACAAGTGACCCTATGTTTAACAGTCTCTTGCAAGCTGCTGAGCAAAACAGTAACATCTCATATTTTTCAGAGTCAGTATGGAACTAAAACAAGAGGTTGATACTATTTGTAATAGAAGAACAGAATAAAGAAACAGACAAGAGTTTCTAGGGCATTTTAAATAAAGAAACAGCTATTTAGTTTAAATTCAATTATTTTTGTATATTGGCTGACAGTAGTATATTCTGTTAGAGAGGTCAGAATGGTAATCCTAATTGGTTTAATACAGGGTACACACAGACTGGGACTCAAATTCTGGACAATTTCCAACTATATTTCATATTTCTCAAATATAAATATAAATTGGATGTTTTAACCTCGGGTATATGTGTCAATAAAGCACCAAATTTTCTTTATTTCCATTGCTAAATCTATAGAGAATAGTTTGTGTGTAATGTCATTCATTTCAAGGCAGACATGGAAGGAAAAAAGTAACACAGTTCAAAATTCAGTGAAATTAAAATTAAATTCTATCAAATAGCTATTTAGTGCTTACTATGTTCCAGGCCTATATTAAAATCTAAAAATATAAAGATGAGTAAGACTAGGTAAAGAGCTTACACTAAAGCATAAACAGAGGCAGAAGCTACACTTCAATGTGGAAGTACACCAAAATAAGCATGGCTAACACATACTGAGTACTTCTTTGGGTCATACATTATGCCAGGCACTGTATATTATTTTTTAATTCTCACAACAATCATAAGCAATTAGCATAATTATATCAATTTTGCAAATAAGGAAACCAGGGCAAAACTGATTAAGTAACCTGCAAAAATACAACCTGTAAACAGCAGAGGTGGGATGTGACAGCAAAACCCTCACATTTTCCAAAGTAAGGAAGGAAGAAAAAGAAAGAGCTAACAGTGATGTGGTAACCTCAAAAGTGTATTTTAAATGATTCAAAAGGTGCCAACCATATTCCTTGGTTTTGTTCATTTGTTTGTCTGGAAGTGGGAAGCAATTTCCAGATAGAGTTGACAACAGAGAAAAAAGACTGTTATACAAATTTCAAGTAATCCAGAGTTCATGAAACACAGAATGCATGACAGGGAGCAGACAGAAATTTTGAAACTCAGGCTGAGAGCAAACTATAATGGGCTATGATAAGGCATTTTAACTTTATCCCATGAGCAACAGAGAATCAATGGGAAATTTCAAGCAAGGTACTGATGTGCTCTAATCTGTTTTAGAAGGATAATTCTAACAGCAATGTGACACAGCAGGTGGTGAGTCAGAGGCAAGGGAACAATTACAACAGGGAGGCAACATATACAACAATCTAGGTAAAAATACAGCAAGGTCAGAGAGTAGAAGATAAATGTTCAAGACATTTGGAGAAAGAATTAGGAGAATTTGGTGACGGATGAGAGGGGGGAAAAACAGTATGAATAATGCCTCTGATTTCTGACTGAAATAACAGGATGGATTTTAATGCTGTTTGTTAAACAAATCACAGAAGTCAAGAGGCATACCAACTAACCTCAATGGGGTAAAGTGAGTAGATGAAAAGTAGGCACACAAACACCTGATATTAATGTCAGCTACAGGTGAGAACAACAAAGATCAAAGACTTGTAATTTTTTTCAACTAAAAAAAGATCATGCTTAGACAATCTATATACATGTACAGATTTTATTATTCTATTAAAAGTACCTCTAATGTCATTGTTTATTTTCCTTGGCCATTTAGTCCTTTACATAAAGAGATATAGGTTGATATTTAAGTATCCATGCATTTATATTTTTTAATGACCTTTATATTAAATGAAAAGCAGTTATCAAAAAATGGTAACTTAATGAGTGTCAGTTACAAATAATAATTAACAGTAATATCATATGTCATGTTGTATTCTATAAAACTAAAACTAGCAGGCTGAAAAAGTATCCTTTTCATTTTCTTATATGCTTACCACTAACAGCTGCATGCTGCTTCAGATACTCCCGCCTTACATTTATATTTTTCACCAAACATTGCCTAGCATGAGCTCTTCTCTCCTTTACAGGATCTTTTGCACAAAGTGCACAGATTGCCATATACTCAAGTGGAAGCCGTAAACGGGAAAGGCCTTTGTGAAGTTTCTGGGCAAACACTTGTCTTACTTGATAGCATTCATCCTGTAAAGACAGAATTATTCCAGAGATTATTCACATGGCAACAAACAGTAACTTCAGATATAAAATTTGCTATTTTATAAAGAAACGAGTAAATAGTATCAAGTTTATCTAAAATCATTGCTTCACTGCTCACAAGTGAGATGTTGTGACTCAAGTTCATTTCAAAGCTGCAATATTCATCTGGTACCAATCAGATGTGTTAAAAAACATCTGACAAAGGGCTGATATCCAGAATTTACAAAGAACTAAAACAGATCTACAAGAAAAAAACTAACAAGCCCATTCAAAAGTGGGTGAAGGATATGAATAGACACTTTACAAAAGAAAACATACATGAGGCCAACAAACATATGAAAAAATGCTCATCATCACTGGTCATTAGAGAAATGCAAATCAAAACTACACTGAGATACCATCTCACGCCAGTTAGAATGGCGATCATTAAAAAATCTGGAGACAACAGATGCTGGAGAGGATGTGGAGAAATAGGAACACTTTTACACTGTTGGTGGGAGTGTAAATTAGTTCAACCATTGTGGAAGACAGTGTGACGATTCCTCAAGGACCTAGAAATAGAAATTCCATTTGATCCAGCAATCCCATTACAGGGTATATATCCAAAGGATTATAAATCGTTCTACTATAAGGACACATGCACACGAATGTTCATTGCACCACTGTTTACAATAGCAAAGACCTGGAAACAACCCAAATGCCCATCGATGACAGACTGGACAGGGAAAATGTGGCACATATAAACCATGGACTATTATGCAGCCATCAAAAATGATGAGTTCGTGTCCTTTGTAGGGACATGGATGAACCTGGATCATCATTCTCAGCAAACTGACACAAGAACAGAAAATCAAACACCGCATGTTCTCACTCATAGGCGGGTGTTGAACAATGAGAACACATGGACACAGGGAGGAGAGCATCACACACTGGGGTCTGTTGGGGGGAAATGGGGAGGGACAGCGGGGTGTGGGGAGTTGGGGAGAGATAGCATGGGGAAAAATGCCAGATATAGGTGAAGGGGAGGAAGGCAGCAAAACAGGCTGCCATGTGTGTACCTATGCAACAATCTTGCATGTTCTTCACATGTACCCCAAAACCTAAAATGTAATTTTTAAAAAAAGTGAAAAAAAAGAAAAAAGAAAAGGAAGAGAAAAAAAAACATGCTTTTAAAACAGAAAAAATACTAGTAAATATAAATCCGCCCTAACTTAAATAAAATACAAAAATCAAGGCTTAAACATCAACTCGTATATATCGTTTTCATTTAATGGGCAATATAAAACTGTTCAATTTTTATTAGTTCTATCGCTGATAAAAACTATTCACATGAAAATGTACAACTCTAGCTGGGCATGGTGGAATACACCTGTAGTCCCAACTATTTGGGAGGCTAAGGCAGACAAACCAAGATCCTATCTCTTAATAAAGAAATAAGAAGCACAACTCTGAAGGTAAGAATTACTAATCCATTTCAGAAACATCAAATTACTTCAACTTCTATAATTAAACCAGGCTATTATTACCACCCATGTGCCTGCTTAACTCATACTACTCCCCTCTCCTAAATCACCCACCCTACTGTCCTAGCTAACTCCTACTTAACCAAAAAGACAGCTCACATACCTGCCAGAAAGCAGTGTGTAATTTGTATCCAGCATCCACCTCTGTGCTCTTAGAATTCTGTACTTATCTCCAGCATAGCGTTTTGTATAAAGTATTAAAATGATGGGTTTAAATGTCTGTCTTACCCATCAGTACTTGTTCCTTGAAGAAAAGAATTATGTCTTTATCTCTCTAAGCCTAACACAAAACCTGGCACACAGACGATCAGAACTTTTTCTGAACTACCGTAGTTCCCCTTTATCAGCAGAGGATACATTCCAAGACCCACAGTGAGTGCCTGAAACTGAGGACAGTACCAAATCCTATATATACTATGTGTTTTTCTATATATATATATATATATATATATATATATATACACCTCTGATAAAGTTTAATTTATAAATTAGGCACAGCAAGAGATGAACAACAACAAATAATAAGATAGAACAAGTATAATAATATACTATAATAAATGTAATGTGAATGTGGTCTCCCTCATTCTTAAAATACCTTACTGTGGAAAAGCAAAACTACAGATAGGGGAAACTACTGCATAGGGAAAAGTTAAAACTTTTGATTACACCTTACTTTCCACCAGTTAAATAAGGTATGGTGTTTCTTACTGTTGTTAACAATTTCTTCATGTAGAATGATCATTTAGTTTATCTTCCCCAGGAATCTTAGTCATAACATTTTGCCCTTATCTTTAAATCCTTATTTTATACATCTTCTTTCATTGCATTTAAATTTTGGTTTATGAAAATATCAAACATCTACTTTAAAGTAGTAGTCTAAACTAAAGAGCTTCTGCACAGCAAAAGAAACAAACCATCAACAGAGTAAACATACAAACTACAAAACGGGGAAAATTCTGGCAAACTATGCATTCAACAAAAGTCTAATATCCAGAATCTGTAAGAAAATTAAATAAGAAGAAAAAACCAAACAACTCCATTAAAAAGTGGGCAAAGGACACGAACAGACACTTTTCAAAAGAAGATACACATAAAACTGACAAGCATATGGAAAAAATGTTCAACATCGCTAATCATTAGGGAAATGCAAATCAAAACTACAATGAGATACTATATCATATCAGCGAGAATGGCTATTACTAGAAGGCCAAAAAATAATAGATGCTAGTTAGACTGTGGAGAAGGGAACACTAATACACTGCTGGTAGGAATGTAAATTAGCCATTGTGGAAAGCAGTTTGGCGATTTCTCAAAGAACTGAAAGCAGACTACCATTTGGCATAGCGGTCTCTTTACTGAGTATATACCCAAAGGAATATAAATCATTTCTACCATGAAGACACATGTTTGTATATGTTCATTGTAGCACTAGTCACAATAGTTAAGACATAGAATCAACCCAAATGTCCATCAACAGTAGACTGGATAAAGAAAATGTGATACAGATACACCATGGAATACTACATGTGCTTTTTCAGCAATATGGATGGAGCTGGAGGCCATTATCTTTAGCGAATAAAGGAACAGAAAACCAAATACTGCTGTTCTCACTTACAAGTGGGAGCTAAACAGTAAGTACACATGAACACAAAGAAGGGAATAACAGCTACCAGAGCCTTCTTGAGGATGGAGGTTAGCAGGAGGGTGAGGATGGAACTACCTTTTGGGTACTATGCTTATTACTTGGGTGATGAAATTATCTGTACACCAAACCCCAGTGACAAACAGTTTACCTGTATGACAAACCTGTACATGTACACCTGAACCTAAAGTCAAAAAATAAAAATAGGCCAGGCCCGGTGGCTCACTGTAATCCCAGCACTTAGGGAGGCTGAGGCAAGCAACCTAAGGTCAGGAGTTTGAGACTAACCTGACCAACATGGTGAAACCCATCTCTACTGAAAAATACAAAAATTAGCTGGGTGTGGTAGCAGGTGCCTGTAATCCCAGCTACTCCGGAGGCTGAGCCAGAAGAATCACTTGAACCTGGGAGGCGAAGGTTGCAGTGAGCTGAGATTGCACCATTGCTCTCCAGCCTGAGCTACAGAGCAAAACTCCGTTTCGGGAGGGGGTGGAAATTAGCTGTGGAGAGGCAAGGGGAAGAAGCAGTCTAGCTCACAGAAAGTTATCTACCCTCATACTCAACAAAGCAAAGTTAACGTTAACTCACTCCTCCCTCAGTATCAGTCTCACAGAGGAGTCTCTGTTACAGAATTATTATGAAAATACTCAATTTCAAAGTGGGTAAGTAAAAACCCACATATCACAAGTGTATTCACAAATGAACAGGACATTCATTAAAACCCCAATCACATCCAGATTTTTGTCCCTCTCTGACTAATCATTCAGGGTGCAAAAATACAATACAAATTAATTGCAATGTTAATCCTTGAATCATCACACAAGTAGCAGGTTTTCAAAAAGTCATCAAGGTGATGTTAGAGAACTGGGAAATCACAGGCAACTCAACTAACACAAATAATTAACAACTGAAGAAGAGAAAATTGACAGGAATAATGACACACACATAGGTACTTTAAGAGAATCATGTGAATAAATATAAAAAGTGCTAATGGGAACTGAGGGAGTCGTCAAATGTTTTTCTGCAAAGATGATTATCCTTTTGACTGCTACTACAAAAGTTAACTGTGAAGTAAGGAACAGAGTAATACAATTCTATCCGAATAAAATGTCCCCTCAAAAAAGCAAACACTGGTTACTTTCATGATCATGGTTATAAAAAATAATTGGTTAAATATAAGAAAAAAACAGATGGTGTCTAATACTACAGTTTTCCCCCAAGACAAAGTTCCAATCAAAGCTTTTATTCACTACTGACTATGAAATTAGTTTTGTCTGCAACTTAAGTAAATTCACTTTTAGTAGCCTTTTCTAGTACAAATTATCCTCAAAACTACCATTAGTACCATGTAAATGGTTCAATTACTTTGCGTATCTCATTGCATTATTGACACATCTCTATTTTCTGTTTTCCTAAGTAGCAGCTTCTTTGGGCTACAAGCAGACTTACTCATCTTTGTATCTCCAGAACTTAGAACAATGTACAGCACACAGAAGTACAGAATACATTTTTCATGAAGTGATTTCCATGTTCTAAAATATCTAAGCAATTATTAAATTATGTTAAAATTCATAGTTTTATTAAATTTCTCCAAATGTACTTTCTGTTCAACTATATAACAGCCTCCCAGATACAGTACTGCCTTTAAAGAGCCTCAGCTCAAGTAAAAGAAATAAAGTACATGTAGTAAAGCGCAAAGCATAGCCTTGTATGTATCAGAGGACTGCAGATGAAATCCACAGGAAATCCATAGGAAAAGAGACTACTTCCAGCTAAAAGAATCAGAGCAAGTTTTGTGGAGAAGGTTGTGTCTGAGTATTAATTTGCAGAAAGGGTTAGATTGGATGTGTGGAAATGGGAGAGTAAGGAGAAAATTAAAGGCAGCAAAGTACAAGGCACATAAAAGAAAAAAAAACTGTTCAGCTACATGAAATGAGTTTAAGTAAAGGAGAGTGTGCTCAACAAGATTTTTATAGTTGGGTATAATATAAAAATATTAGAGGGGCTCAAACACCAGGTTGTAAAATATGTGCAGTTGTTTTTACAAGTATAAACCCCCTAAATATTTTTTGAAAAGAGAAATAACATGATCATAACTGTAACTAGGGAATTTACCAGCAATAAACAAGACTCAAAGTAGTCTTGGTGAGAGCTAATGATGGTTACAGCAATAAGAATGGTCAAGAACATATGAACAAAAATGATATAATAGATATCAAAGAATATAATTATCTGTACTTTGCAACAAGGTGCAAGGACAAGCCAAAAGTCAAATATAAACTGTTTTTAGGTATAAGAAATGCCATTTGAATTTACTTAACACTTATATAAGCTCTACATGTCAAGAAAGAATAGACCTGGGAAACATTATAAATCTCTGTATTATATTCACAGAACATAAAAGTGTAAAGTTTCTGTTTAGCATTTGAAGTGGGACCAGAGTCTTGAAAAAAACTTAATGTTGCTGATGTAATAGTCACTTACAGAGATGATGAAACAGCCAAAGAAGACTGTGTAAGTGAAGAAGTTGATCCCAGACAGATCCTCATAAAACACATACATTTGAAGAAAAAGAGGAAGAGTAGAAAATATAATCAGAGAAGTAAAGCAATAATCAAGAGACAGAAACCAAATAAGACAGTTTTAAGAATAAAGGAGCAATGAGCTGAGTTAAATAATATAAAAAGGATAAGGAAGACCGGTATCATTGGACTTGAGGAGTTCAACAGGACATTTTTGGAAAACAACGAAGGCAAATGACAAACTATGAGTAGAGAAGAGAGGATAAGAGAGTAAAAGAGACAAAGACACAGATTATTCTTTCTTGCGGCTTGGAGGTTTGAAAAGAGGAGATGGGCATGTAATTTAAAGGAAGAACAGAATGAGAGAAAAGCTTTGTTTCAAACAGGGTAATTTGATATGTTTATAAGTTGTGAGAAGATGCTAATTATTGATTTTTAACCACTGACAAATGTTCCATAGTCAACAGAATTCCAAGGCAACCTTAAAGCTTAGGCCATTTGAACTTTCACCTTGGGAATTTGGTGCTTGAGGTGGCAATGTTTAACAAATATTGTGCTAGAAAAGGAAGTCCTTAAAAGTCAGTAACTGTGGATGCTTTTAACTCATAGTGGACATCTACCTAATGGCTGACACATACTTCTTATACACTGTAAGTTTCAAATAAAGTCCATTTCTTGTATTTCCATACTTTGTGCTTTTTAAACATCTCCACTTCAATAATGATAACAGCAAATGCTCTAAGAAATATCATATCAAGAACCTGATAAACAGACTGCAAGTCTTAACAATTTAATAAAATAATTACATATGTTGCTTTCTTCTAAGAAATATAATAGATACTTTTTAAACAATTTTCAGTTTCTTATAAAATAAGATTATCTCCAAAAGTAAGTGGGGAAACTAAACCAAGGAAATTATGGGCTCCCCAAAACATCATTTCTCAAATGGTTTTGTCTGAACAATAAAACTAAAATCATAAACAGAATCTGAAACAGCTATTTTTCAAAGACTGAAGTACCAGTCTTGACAAATCATTTGACAAAAATGATCACTATTTAAAAATAGATAACTGTGTCTAGAGAGTTATATGTAAGTGGCAATTTTAAAATACATACTAAAGGGTGGGGAGGAATAATTACAATGATCCCTGAAATAGATTCTTAAGACTTCTTGGGGAAAAAAACAGAAAAACTACATGTAAAATAATCAAATTATTAATGAAAAACTCATATTGAGATTATCTTATTTACTAATGTGAAAGTCCTTTTTACTTTTCTCAATGATGCTAAAGACTTCTAAAGTTGTACAATCCAAATATAAAGTTACTCTAATAAGAAGCCTATAAAACTGGAATAGGAATCTGAAAGTTTCACTGCTTATAATCTGAAAACTTAATTCACTGAGTAATAAGGAATGCTTCTAACATGAAATTAGTTCTGTATCAAGTCTTTATAAAACTATAAATTTCTATACTGTTATTTTCCTTTCAGGAACTGAATATATACAACCAGTCTTCATTATTTGTGGACTCTATATTTAGGAATTTGCATACTCATTAAAATTTATTTGTAACACCAAAATTCATACTTGAAGCAATTTCTTGGTCATTTGCAAAGTAAATGCACAAAGCAGCAAAAAATGTGAATAGCCAGATGTGCACATTACAGCTAATGTCAAAGAAGGCAACACCATGCCTTCTTGTTTTAGCTTTCATACTGTAAACAGTGTCCTTTTTGAGGTCTATTTAGTGCCACATTTTTCACAGTTTTGTGGTTGATGTTTTTGTTATTTCATGATGAAGTATTGTCTGGTGCTCCAAAGCACAAGCATAGTGATGAACTGCTCTCTGGCGTTCCAAAGCACAAAAAGGGTATGATATTCCTTACAGAGAAAATGTGTGTGCTAGATAAGCTTTGTTCAGTAATTTGTAATTCACTGCATGAATTACAGTGCTATTGGCTGTGAGTTCAGTGTTAATGAAACAACTATATATTATAAATAGGTTGTCTTTAAACAGAAACATACATAAAACAAGGTTGTATATTAACTGGATGATGAAAATGTGGCCAGGGGCTTGAAGGAACCTATCCTTGTAGTTCTCCTAAGAGCAATTGTTCAGGATATGCTAACTGAATGCCTGTGATAACATTATAGAACAAAACTATCGCAAATAACAAGTGTCAACTGAACCATGTTACCAAGCCAAAACTTAATGACAGTTTCAGAACTCTGAAATATTTCTCATGCATAAATTTTTCAAAAACAAACAAACCAGAAACATTCAAAATTTTAATCTCTGTATCACAGTGGATTTTTTCCTTCCTAAAAGTCAAAGGCCTTCTATAGCGGTTGTACACAGCCATTTTCCTTACATTGATAGCTAACGCGCATAGCTGATATTGTTCTAATGTGATGATTTCATGGTAACAGGGTTCTTGTGCCAGCTTCACAATAGCACTCCCAGCAGCAAGTCTCAGACGTGACATATCTGGTTTACTGAAAAATGAGCAAGAATGAATATAGATTAGAATTTAAAATGTTTGTACAAAATCTTCTGTACATCTAATTTTATTAAAAATTCTGGCAAAAAAAAAAAAAAAGTAAAAAATGTTGCAATCTGAATGTTTGTGTCCCCCAAAATTCCTATGTTGAAATGCAAGTACCTAGAAGATAGTATTAGGAGATTGGGCCTTTGGGGAGGGAATTAGGTCACAGTGGGGAACCCTCATGAATGTGATTAGTGCCTTATAAAGGTAGCTGGCCTGAGCAGGCTCATTTACTACTTCTGCCATTTGAGGACACAGCAAGTAGTCAGCAGTCTGCAACCCTGAAGAGGGCCCTCACCAGAACCCAACCATGCTGGCACCCTGATCTTGGATTTCCCAGCCTCCAGAACTGTGAAATATAAATTTCTCTTGTTTATAAGCTACTTAGCCCATAATATTTTATTGCAGTAGTCTGAGCAGACTAAGATAATAATTTAGTGGTACTGAACACCACATTATGCTCATTTAACTTTGGAAGATGTTGTCTAATACTACAAAATTCTTCTTTTAAACATAAGTCAATGCTAGCGTCACTCAAGTCATTTAATTCCCTCATTCTAAATAAAACAGGTCTTAATCAAGCATAGAAGAAATCTGTATGTTTAGTTGTTAGGTTTTATGTATTCTACCATGGATTTTGTTGAAGATATGTTTATGTATACATGAGGCACCAAATATGTTCTAGCTTGCTAATAAATCAACCACAACTACTGTGCTAAGCACAAAAGAAGTAGAATGAAAGCAGGTATGGTAAGGAAAACATTACTATTCTTAGCTATAATTCAACTTTTCAAATATTACCAAGAGGATTTAAGTTCGAGGAAAGACAACTGCTAAAATGAAGCACAATTCATAGAATTCTAGATTAGTAAATACATCTAAACAATACTTCCTAATATAGTAATATATTAGCTGAAATGCAGGCGGATCTTGAACAAATATAAGAAAGGAAAAGTTCTAACTCCTTAAATAGAACCCCCTTTGTAGCTCTATAGTAAAAGATTGTTATTCAACATCCATGCAACAAATCTATGTCTATTGTGTATATATAGCACTGCAGGGTATTTAAAATAAAAGACACAGTCTTAGTTTTCCAAGACTTAATAATTAAGTAGGCCATGTAAAAATATTCACTGAATGCTAGCCAACATTAGTAAGGTTCTAAAGTTGTAGGACCTTGTCTCAGAGGTGTGTCTCATCTCACCAACAATATTCCAAGTAGCTACTAATAGGGAAATTATAGTTCTTAATGCAAAGAGTACAAACCACCTGCTGGATGTTCTCCTCATAGATTATGGATAACAGATGCTTCCTGTGTATTCATCCTTAAAATTTCCTGTCTAGACGAGAAGTTTCTATTTGACCTAGTAAACATTTTTGTTGTTTTTGTTTTTAGCTTTATTAAGCAGAGGAAACTTTTCTTCAAATCAAGTCTTACACAAAAATTTAAGGTGTAAACACAAAAAATCACTTTTGCTTAAATAATACAAGCTTCCTATTTAAGGAAAGGACAGAGACCCCCACCTACCAACTCCCAAGACTCTCTCTGTTCTGTTTCTACCAGAAATAATTCTTATTCAAACTCTAGGCAGCCCCTAAATATTCCTGAATGTCATTGGGTTCCACAAAACACAGCTTAAGTGACATTATATACTGGGTATCATTCCAATTACATTACATATTTTAATACATATAATCCTTACATAATCTCTATAAGAAGATATTATTATCCTCATTTTACAGATGAAGAATCTAAGATATACAGAAGTTAAATAACTTGCTGAAAAATAAAAGCAGCTGATAAATGGTGAAACCTGAATTTGAACTTGTGCAGTGTGTCTTCAATCTGCCTCCTTGTCCTAAACCACCAAAGTATTTTGCCTCTCTGATAAAAGTTTATATCGCTGAATATAACTGGGCAAATAAGAAGTATAAAATAATGTAATTAATAAATTGATTTATAAGACAAAACGTATTAACACTGAGGAAAATTTCTTTACCAGGCTGAGCTGATCAATACAAAAGTATTTCAAACGCAGTAAAAATTCTAAATCAAAACATACTTATTATTTGTAGCTCCTAAAAACTGGCATATATAAATTATGGGAGAGATGAAAACAATTTATTAGAATTAAAGAAAGTAGACAGATCAGTTGTATATACAGAATGAATACCAAGTTTTTTTTTTAATATGTTTGGTTTAAGAAAGATGTGTTTCTGTTAATATTCTATGAAAAGAATATAGTATAAGCAAAATATACAAGATGGAAAGGCAGACGGTAGCAGGTAGTCATCTTTTTATGTTGTCTTATCAAAGTCTTTAGATATACTAAGGAGGTATAGAGCTGTTCTCCTATTTTGTATTACCAAGAAGGGGCGCTAAATGGCACTTGGTTTACATAGAGGAAAAACCTCTAAATTTTAATTAACAATGACATAATAACCACTATTAACATCAATGCTTAACCTCTAAATTTTAACTAACACTGACATAATAACCACTATTATCATCAATGCTTCTAATTATTATGTGCTAAATAGTGTTTTTAAAACCTTCGATATCCTAACTTACCTAGTTATGTCATAATAGCTAGATGAGCTGGGTACACATAATTATTACCTCTACTTTAAGGAAAGTGAGGGACCAAGAAGTTAAAACAACTTTCTGAAGTTCACCTGACTAGTAAGTGGTGGAGCCAGAATTTGAATCCAGGCACCAGAGTCCAGTAGTTTTCAATCACTGCACTATACTACATCTTTCAAAGAAAATAAAACAAAATAAAATAACAAAAACCAAAAAAGTGTGTTTGTTTTCAATAATTTACTTCAAGTAAATTTTTAAAGTATGCATTTATTATAGTTCTGGAAATAGATTCAGTAAGTTGCCTTCCACCCAGTCTGTTTTTCCCCTTAGATGTTTAACAAGAATGTGAAACACCAGTTACTGACTGGTACACTCACACTTTCATATGAAATATTCTAAAATATAAGACTCTATTATTTAAAATATTTACAATGTATAATAGTATCCTGCACCAGACATGTGACTGCCATTGTAAAATAACCACTGTACAAAAGCACACTACAGTTAAAATATATGCACATGTACAAATACTATTTTTTAAAAAAAGAAAAGCACCATTCAACAGTTACACCAAGAGTTGAAATATCGTGCAATCCGAAGAACTGTGAAATAGTAATTGCATACCTAATTTTCCCCTGTTCTGTCAAGTCTCCATCACTATGCAATATTGTTGTTAGCAATCTTAAGGTAGAAGTTCCTGATTTACTGTGATTATTTTTCATTCCAAGTAGCCATCGAACCATCATTTTAATAGCCTGAATCTATTTAAGAGACAAGTTGAGAGATAAAACATTGGTACATTTTGAAAGAATTTCTGTATCAACTTTTTTGAAAAATAAAATGTATTTAATGGATGCTTTTTAAGAAAAGAAAAAAATTCTTTTCTTATATATGAAGATAATCTTGAACATTTTGAAGATGCTTCAAATCTCCAAGAAAGTGGCAAAAGAATGATTTGACTAAAGACTAGTTTGTTCTTTGCTGCTGTTTTAAAATGTTTCCCCAACATGCATTTGATCCTTTAGAACGTACAGTAAAATTATGCTTAACCTCTCTAATCAGAAAAGTTAAGTTCCCAACTACAAATTACATTTATTCTTTTCTGCCTAAAAAATTATACCACTCATATTTATGCTACATTTTATAATTATGAAGTATTTAAAGTATTTTTACACACATTACTTCCTTTAATGTTTCCAATAATTCTTTTGAGGAAGTATATATTACCTCTTTTTAAAATGATGTACAAATTATCTGTTTTTCACATCTTATCTCAGCTTTTTACAGAGATAAGACTCAGGTGCAAAGAGTGTCTTCGATAATGTCTGGCTCACAGCAGACACTCTGAAGATCTCTTTCCTGGCCAGTTGGTAAGTATGACTTACCTACCAACTGGTAAGTTGGTAACTGGCAAGTTGTTAAGTGCCCTACCTTCTAGTCCAGTGCTGCTCTCAAGTATACAAAAACTGCAGCTTGAGACTAATGCTGAGAAAAACAGGTTTATACTGAGACTCAAAGTATCAAGCATCATTCACTGATGTAAAGGTGGGGCTACTAATATAAGTCTGCAAAACTAGCATCATAACCTCAGCTAAAATAATGTGAAAAGATAGTTCTTAATACGAACTATAAACACACACACACACACACACACACAGAGAGAGAGAGAGAGAGAGAGAGAGAGAGAAAGAGAGAGAGAGAGAAAGGGTTTATAAGAAATTACAGCTAGAAAATAACAATATTTAATATACTTATTCCTGGCTTTCGTATCTTGGTAGTGGACTGAGATGAGGTCCACTACAGACCAGAGATGGTTTTAATAAATCAAGTGTCTATACCCATGATGAGCAATCTTATAAAACTCCTAATTCAATAAATTATAGGTTGAATTTTTTAAAGATAAAAAGTTTTATTAAATCTCATGGAAAAGATGAACAGGCTTAAAATTCTGGATTCTCATCTTTAAGGAACAGAGGAAAGTCCATAAACTAGCATTGCCTTTTGCCATCAGGGAAGCAGCTTTTAAATCTTTTTTTCCCCTCAAAGTACATTATGTGCAGCTGTCCACAAAACCTAGCTTTCTCATTATTATCCTATAGAGTCACAGCACATGATAATGCCATACAATAAATATAAATACACTTGACTGATTTTAACATCTTTTCAATAGAAATAGAAACTTTAATACCTCAAATATTATAATATGGAAAGTGTATTAAAATCAATAGATCTATGCATATTACTCACTTTGACCATTGTCTCAGGTGACACTTCTTCATCTGGAACCCAAAGTTTAGTTGTCTTTTTTCCTGGAAGCTAAAAAAAAATCAAGGTTTTTAAAACATAAATATAAATTCTCCTTTTCAATCAGCACTTAGAAAATGAATGAAATCCCTATCTTCTGCAATGACATTTGTTATGTATGACTAAAGTACCTCATCTAACCCTATTTACCTTTTTAAAAAAGGTTGAAAGGCATACCTTCACTAGCACCTATGTACAGCACTTATAGACCATCTCGACTGGTTCTTTCTAGGTGTGTGTAGGACTAACTCTAACTTCTTACAAATCACTCCCTTACTTAGCCCCTTTTGAGATTCAATTATTTAATACAGGTGGCAAAAACTAGGATTTAAAAAAAAAATCCATGGAGCCAAAAGGTATACATCTTAAACAAGAGGAAAGGTACTTAAAAAAAAATCTTGAGTTGGAGGGTTTTTGTTTTTGTTTCAGTACAACCCCAAACTAATTCTGAGGTAATTGGAGTTGGATGTTTATAGTGGTAGCCAGGAAATTAAAATAAGTTGGCAAAAGAGCTGAACCCAATCTTGGAACACTTGAGATCCCATTTTTACCCTCAGGTCAAAGAACAGAAATTGAGTATCACCTCAGGTAATCCTCTGGCAACAAAACTGGTAGCCCCAACATCTAAAAAGGCAAACTCCCTCAAACACAAAGAGCTACAGATTCACACATAGTTTAAGACTCATTTCTTCAGTTGAGAAGTGCCTTCAAAGTATGAAATAAAAATAATAAAAAAGGAATCACATTAGGCACCTTGCAATGAAATTTCTAAGGATGTCAAGATCCTAAAAGCTTCCATAGAGAAGCTACCAAAAAGGAATAAGAGTCAGATTAACTTCAGGTTTCTCAGCTGCAAGACCAGATGCCAAAAGCAATGCTCTGAATTTTCAAGTGACTTGAAACACAGAATTCTAATATCCAAGAAACAATATTGAAGAATGAAGACTAGAATTTCAAGACAGAAAGTTTCTAAATTACAATCCATGCTGAAAGAATTACTCAAAGATACACTAAAATACTTAATTCACAAGAAAAAACTAAGGTAGTATAAGCTATTACAAAGAAAAATGAAAACAAAAACCTTTCATAAATAAGAAACTATTAGATACTACCAGAAACAACAGAGACAATCAGATAGATTTATAAATAATAAAATTACAAAAGATATAACAAAAACAAATTACATGAAATCTCAAAATTATGGGATGGAAAAATATACCAGTCAAGATAAAAAGCATTAAAGAGGATATGGACTTAAATGGGATACTGATATACTTTATCTTATAACACCAAATAAAATACAAATTCATGAACATTTATACAACTAGCAGAAAAACACCAAAATAAACCAGAATAAGGATGATTAAAAGGAGAAGACTGGAAATTTCATCATAGCAAAAGATGTGAATATATCTCTTTCAAAAACTGATAAGTTCAGATGAAAAAGGATAAATATCTAGAATGTTAGTAAATATACAGAAATAAAATACACAAGGATTAGAAAATAAAGCTATCATTCTTTATAATTGATATAATGAAAAACAGAATTTAGCAAGAAAGATGGATATAAATCGGAACTACCAAATAATTCGCCTCATCAAGCATAAACATAAAACATAATCTTAAAAACTTTAGTGCCTAAACTAAGGGTGTGAGAGAAATTTAGAATTTTTCCTTTTACAGAAAACTATAAAACTTTAAGGAAAGACATCTTGTGGATGGGCAAAGGAACTACTGAAAAAGAATAGAGGCTCTATAGGAGACATGAGTGGTAGAACTGCAGATAACTAAGAGATGGTAAGATAGTTAATAAACAGTACTGGTAAATTTGGTAACCCTAACTTGGAGCAAAAAGAAACAAACTCCTTATATCATAGCATATAAAAAACAAATCAATTCCAGAGGGATTGATTTTTAAAAGAACATATGGGAGGCTATTTTTATGACATTAGAATTGGAAAAGGTTTCTTAAGTAAGATGTAAAAAGTATTATCTACAAGAGAAGAGTGATAAATACAGCTACCTTAAAAATAATAAATTTGTTCAGGCTAGGTGCGGTGGCTCACGCCTGTAATTCCAGCACTTTGGGAGGCTTAGGTGGGTGGATCATGTGAGTTCAGAAGTTAGAGAGGAGCCTGGCCAACATGGTAAAATCCCATCTCTACTAAAAATACAAAAATTAGGCAGGCATGGTGGCAGGCACCTGTAGTCCCAGCTAGTCGGGAGGCTGAGGCAGAAGAATCACTTAAACATGGAAAGTGGAGGTTACAGTGTGCTGAGATTATACCACTGCACTCCAGCGTGGGTGATAGAGTGAGACTCCGTCTCAAAAAGAAAAAAAAAGGAGTAACATTTGTTCAAAGGATCAAAGGACACAATAAAGGAGTGAAAAGACACACGTAAAAGGTTTTACACATTTTATGATGATACTGCAACATTTACTGGATAAAAGATTAATGTAGGTAAAGATTACCTATGGGGGAGAAAACACCTAGGGAATAAAAGGCAAAATACACCAAAAGGCATTTCAGAAAGTAGGCAGCATGAATGGTGATGAGATATACAAACTTAACTAGTAACCACAGAAATGCAAATTAAGACTATAATGAGCTATAGTGAGATACTATGTCTATCAGATTGGCAAAAACTAAGAAATCTGACAATAATGTTATACACTGTTAGTAGGAAAATAAGTTTTAACAAACATTATAAAAAATGGTTTTTAAAAGGGAAAAGTTAAGTATGTCTATACACTGTGATTCATCAACTTCACTCATAGGAATAAAACCTAGAGAAATTCTTGCTCCTATGTAGCAGGGGGCTTCAATAGAAACATTCATAGCAGCACTGTCCAAAAGAGTAAAGAAATTGAAATATTCCATAATCTGGTAGGAGAATAAACAAATTATGAAATATTTTCCACAGTCAAATTATATAGTAACAAATGAATGAATCATAATTAGATTTATTAACAAAGATTCTTAGAAATAAATATGGAGTGGCCGGGCGCGGTGGCTCAAGCCTGTAATCCCAGCACTTTGGGAGGCCGAGGCGGGTGGATCACCAGGTCAAGAGATCGAGACCATCCTGGTCAACATGGTGAAAACCCGTCTCTACTAAAAATACAAAAAAAAAAATTAGCTGGGCATGGTGGTGCGTGCCTGTAATCCCAGCTACTCAGGAGGCTGAGGCAGGAGAATTGCCTGAACCCAGGAGGCGGAGGTTGCGATGAGCCGAGATCGCGCCATTGCACTCCAGCCTGGGTAACATGAGTGAAACTCCATCTCAAAAAAAAAAAAAAAAGAAAGAAAGAAATATGGAGTGATAAAAGCAAATCATCCAATACTATACAGGATGTGATATAACTCTAATAAACCTCAACAACAAGCAAAACTAAACAAGTATGTGGTAAATTTTGTTGTTGTTAGAGAAGAAGTCAAGATTCAAGAGAGTAGATACTAAGGATGGGAAGGAAACAGAAAGGATTGAAGAGTAATAAAAGTCCAAGAACTCTAAGGAACTGAGTTCATGGGTGTTCACTGCATTATGAAACAGGTATACAAATGTTATATATATTTGTACATATCAAATACATAATAAAACAAGACAAATTAATGGATTAAAAATGGTGAGGAGTTCTATTTCTGGGAAGATGTAACTAGGTTGTTTTGAACCAATTTTCATACTGAAACAAACAAAAAGTCTAGACAAAATATTTTTTTTAAATAGTCTGAAGGGAACAGACAGCTACCAAAGCAGTGAGAATTTGAAGGACAAAGTTTCAAATGTGGAGAGAAAGCAAAAGATTTGAGTGTGGCATTGAGATTAGTTTTTTCACATAGACGATTAATGATTCTAAAAGTGAAGAAAAGAGGATAAGTTGGACAAAGCTTTCCTGTCACAGAGCTAGAAGAACAAGATTAAGAATCCTGGGCCCATTAAGGAGTAAAGGCCTTGTTAAACAACCTAGACTTCTGGGTGGATCCCAGACAAATATACTCTAGACATAAGGTGACTAGAAAAAAAATAAACTTGTCAAAAACTGAAGCCAAGTTTTCACTGGATGGAGGTGATCTGACGACAGTTTAACTGCCTGACAGAAACAAAAGCAAAACTCTGGAAGAATATAAACTCATCTGAAGCCTCAAATTACCTCAACAACTTTTCACACACAAAGTCTATCACTCGATCAAAAGCAACATATGAACAAGATAAAACTTCACCAAAAATTTAGAGAAAAAAATAGACAAGAGAAAAAGTTACAAGAGACCCAGATGATGAGCCTAACACATATAAACTTAAACATAATTAAGATTTTTCAAGATTTAATGACAAGCAAATTCTGCAGCAGAACAAAGAGCTATGTTTAAAAACTATAGAATTACAGAATTGGGCCGTGCATGGTGGCTCATGCCTGTAATCCCAGCACTTGGGGAGGCCAAGGTGGGCAGATCACCTGAGGTCAAGAGTTCTAGACCAGCCTCGCCAACACGGCAAAACCTCGTCTCTACTAAAGACACATAAAAAAATTAGCCGGGCGTAGTGGCGGTCGCCTGTAATCCCAGTTACTTGGGAGGCTGAGGCAAGAGAATCACTTGAACCCCGGAGTCAGAGGTTGCAGTGAGCCGAGATCATGCCATTGAATTCCAGCCTGGACGACAGAGTGGGACTCTATCTCAAAAAATAAAAAAAATTACAGAATTGAAGTATGTGTACATATATGTGAAATTAAGAATTCAATGCATGAGCTTTACATAAGATTAGACAAAACTGAAGAGAGTGAACTCAAAGATAAGTCAGAAAAAAAAAAAAAAAAAAAAAACTGAAGCATGGGGAGGCTGGCAGAAAAATACAGAAAAAGTGTGCCAGACAGCTAGGTCATAAAAAAAAAAAAATCTGTGTTTAAAATGTGTTAACAGAACTGCTGTAAGAGAGGAAAGAGAATATGAAATAGAAATCATATATGTAAAGATAAAGCCTGAAAATTATTTAATATTTGTAAAAGACTATACATATAAGAAGAGCTACAAGTTCCAAGTACAGTAACTATAAAGGAAAGAATACCCAGAAACACTAAAGTAAAACTGGAAACCAATGGAAAATAGAAAAGACAAAAAGCATTCACAGCAAAAAGACAGAAGACCTTCAGAGGAACAAAACTGTCAGTAAACTTCAAGAAAAAAAATTGGAAAATAGAGTAATATATTCAAATCATTGATGGAGGAAAATAAACCAGTCTAGAATTCTAAACCCAAAGAAAGTATCCTTTAAAAAACTGAGGTAAAATAAAGATCATTCCAGACAAACAAAAACTGAGAAAATTCATCAGTGGAAATCCAAAATAAAAAAAAGTACTAAAGTAGTTCTTTAGATAGAAAGAAAATCATTACATAGAAAGGAATGAAAAACAAAAGGAGAAAATATGTTGGCAAATCTAAATAAATATTAATTGTATAAAATAACAGCAGCAATAGTATTGTGTGACCAAGAGCACAAAAAAGCACCAGGGAATAAAGGGGATTTAAGTATTTTAAGGTTCCTTGAACTGTACTCATGAGTAAAGTTCAAAGCAGATCAGTTGACACTGGCTTTTAATAAGTCAAAAACGCATGTTGTAATTTCTAGGAACACTATTAAAGGAATAGTAAAATATAAAACTAACAGGCCAGTAAGAAAAATGAAATAAAAATATTTAATGAAAAATAAGAAAAGAGAAAAATGAACAAAACTGACAGAACAAATTGAAAATAAAAAATCAGGTGGCAGAATATCCCTACTTACATTATGTTTACTTTTTAGAGGAGAAACTGTATCTCATGTTTCTTTTAATTCTCCAGGAAACCTAGTACTGTGCTGAGGTCACAGCAGATAGAAACTAACTGGAGACTTAACAAAATCATTATTTCCTCTCCCAATGTTTTCTCATTCTTTTCAAATGTAGGAAAAAGAACTTTACATAGAAAAAAGAACAACTACAATCATGACAACTATACTGTGAACTGGTTTACCATTTCTGCCTATTTTTTAAAATAGATGTCCTGTCAAAAATTAAACCTCTTTAAATCCGAAACAGATAGCATCAGGTTATAGTTTATATTCATCAAGGAATGTATTAGAGGTCATATGCCTATTCTCAACTAAAAAGATGTTTCAATATAGTTTGGCTTATAATGGAGACAAGGCTTATTTTTTTTACAATAGGAAAACCTAAAATAAAGGCAGTCAAAAGGAAGTATTATTGACATCATTTCACTTCTTTCCTTGTTGGGCAAAATTCTAAAAGTTAAAATTACAAAGAACATGAATCTAAAAAGTATGAATTACCCGATCATTCATGAGAAGATCTTTCACAATGAAAGTAGCTACCAAAGATTTCAAAGGAGCAGCAAATTGATCAGGTGCAAGGAGAGCAATATGACCAATAGTAACCAATGGTGTTATGAGATGTTCCAGGTTGCTTGGATCTAGGCTCTTATGCAGAGGCTGAAAATGAGGGAAGAAAAATATATCAGCTCTATACATACGTAAATAATGTTTACATATTTCATTTTTAAATTACAAAAATTATAAAAACAAAAATTTCAACAAATATATACAGTATAAGCAGTAACTCAAGATTTTTATATTATCTATGTCCAAAAGGCATCAGGTTCAAACATTTTCAGTTTTGCCCAATTCACAGTTTAGAGGTAGGGTAAAGAAACATTTCAGCATGGACAATCATTATGAAGCATATGGTTTATGACCATATATATGAATATGTTAGAGACTGCTAGGGCTCACCAATATCCACTTCTCTTCTATTTCCTGGGGATAAGGTGACTCCACTTGCAGTTTCCTGTGCAGTTAGGTGAGGATATATGAATGAGTTCTGGTCAAGGGAGTGGGAGTAAAATGAAGTATGTCACATATGCACTGAGGTAGGTATGAGCGATGTGTCTTCTCCACAGGCTCTACTCACTGGCTGGCTTAATGCCAAGGATCCCGTGGGATTTAGAGAGAAGTCACTAATCAGAATCAGTCTGTGACCCTAAGTCACTGATTAGAGGGTCATTCAAATACCAACTGGACTTTTCAGAAGCAAGAAGTAAGCTTTTACTATGTCTAGTCACTTGAATTTGGAGAATCTTCATTATAGTATCAAATATTAAATAACTTAACAAATAAGATGATTTTTATTATTCTGATAGGAAACCCAACCATTAATATGCATTTTGCCATGACAAATAAAGAAACTCTTCGTATACTCATCTAAAATGATATCAGAAATACATTGTTAAGGCTGGGCACGATGGTTCACACCTGTAATCCCAGCACTTTGGGAGGCCGAAGCAGGCGGATCACCTGAGGTCAGGAGTTCTAGAACAGCCAGGCCAACATGGTGAAACCCATCTCCACTAAAAATACAAAAATTAGTCAGGTGTGCTGGCATGCACCTGTAGTTCCAGCTACTCAGGAGCCTGAGGCAGGAGAATCACTTGAATCCGAAAGGTGGAGGTTGCAGTGAGCAGAGATCACGCCACTGCACTCCAGCCTGGATGACAAAGCGAGACTCCATCTCAAAAGAAACTAACTCTCTCTCTCTCTCTCTCTCTCTCTCTCTGTCTCTCTCTCTGTGTGTGTGCGTGTGTGTGTGTGTGTGTTTGTGTTTTAATTCTTGAAATTAGAAGGGTGACTAAAATAATTCATTGGCATAAGGGGATAAGGGGGAAACAAATTGTGTGTGTGTGTGTGTGTGTGTGCGCGCGCGCGCGCGCGCATGCATGCATGCATGCATGCATGCGTATTTATATGCCCTTACCTGTATATGAATAACATATCTCTGGAAAAGTACATTTAGAAACTAATAACACTGGCTCGGCCTTTGGGAAAGAAAACTAAGTGGCTGGGGATACATCAGGGGGGCGAGGAACTTTTCACTGTATATTCTTTTTGGCATCCTTCTGATTTTGAAGCAAGTGAATATATTTTCTATTAGACATTTTGATGCCACATTTTAATGAAAAACTGGTGCTCTATTCTCCCACACTGAACACCAAGAATTGTAGGCTTGAAAGGCAAAGCAAAACTGTTCTTTCCCAACACATTAGGGCAATATGAAGCTTCATTTAGTCAAAAATATGTTTAAATGAGTTTACTTCTTGCTTTTCTTGATGACTTCCCTCAATACTTCCATTGCACATCTTGCCAGCTTATTATTCATATTATAAACAAAAATATCATAGTGTAGTTTTTTCACTTAGTATATTGTAAGTTTGATAATTTTACATAATAAAATCATTTCTAAAAAGTAAAATTAATTGCCAGGCCCTAGATTAGTGGAACCTCAAAAAGGCCAGTTATCTCTATGAAACCACTTCTCAGAAAGCCAGCTAACCACATGCTATAGTAGGACTACAGAGGTTCTTGTAAAGATAAAACAGCAGGTACAATATCAAAATGAAAACAAAACAACTCTGAAATTCAACTTATATCATGGTTACTCTTATCATCACTGTAAGGAACAAAAAGAAGAGCAACCAAGAAAAAAAAACTTTCCTAGAAATTAACATCAATTTACTGAAGCCATTCTCATACACAAACACAGACTACAGAAAATACCACTCTCCTCAAATACACAAAAATTAAAATAATTATTTGCTATCTACAGAAAAGACGGTGTTTAGAAGATAAACTACTTTTCTTCCTTCAGGTCTTTAACATAATACATGAAAATATGACAAAAATACCATAAGAGTTTCTTAAAAAAGATATTAAGTATTTATGGCAAAGAGATTCAGAGTAATTTCTAAATTGTTTTGACTTTACTCAAGGCTCTTCAACTAAAATTACAAATTAGGATTTTATGAATTTTCTGCTTAGCTTTTATTTGCAATAACAGTATTAGCATTAGGTCCTAATTACAATAGACAGCAATATAACTGCAATGCCTGGGTCAAGGTTATTTAAAATGTGGGAAAAAAAAACCGCAAAAAATATATATTGAAAAGACACTTTATACCTGACACAAAATTAGGTCAGTCATAAAAGCATAAACTGTATATTGCCAATTAGTACTGATTTACAAAACCTCATACTTCAATAGTTTCTCAAACAGAATTCAAATTTTTTGATCCTGTAAATTGAGACAATAATCATCTATTACCTACTATCTGTAACTATGATTTTATACTTTACCTGTTAACAAAAAATAGTCTCCAAATCCAAATATATAAAGTAATGTACAAAAATATACAATGTTTGATTTCTGAATCTGAGTTATCATTAAACACCTGAATACTCAGATATTTTTATATTTTAACCCTTATCAATGCTGATTTTATTGATTCAAATTCTGAAAATATATTACAATATAATGCATCACCAAATGTGAACATTCCATAAACTCATCAATATTTGTTTTGTAACTACAACATATGGAACAAGAAAATTTTTTTCTCATTACCTCAAATATCTGTGCAAACTGGGTCTCTTTACTAGAAAATATCGCATGGATACAATGAATGGCATATTTGGCTTGACGGGGGGGTCCTTTTTTAGATTTGTGATGTAAAACAGGAAGCAAGGCTCTATAAAAAAAAAAAAAATCAAAGAAAAACAAAACAATAAACCAGAAAAATCAAGAAGACTTCTGATAGATATTTTAATATTTGTATTTTTAAGTAATGATTTACAAGAACAAAAAAAAGTCATCAAGATTTACTCAAATTCACTTTCAAAGGCCTGTGATTTTGCTTTATAAATATTTATATTAAAAACGTAATCCAAATACAAGTGTTATGTTTTTTACTTTTTAATCAGCAATAGCAAACATTAACAAGGCTGGTGACCCACACTCTCCTGTTAATGTCACTCCCATTAGGCCTTTCTCTTTTATTCTTACTGCTATCATTCTGGCTAAGCTTCTGCCATCCTACACATGTATTAAAAACTGACACTGTTTCTTCTTTCTCAAGTCTCTGCCTCTTCCAATTCACCTTTCATTTTGTGCCAGAACAAGCCACATAAAGGAAAATCTGATTAAACAATGCTTATTAAGCAGTATTACATGCCAGGTACTATTAAAAGGCTCTAATACTTAACTTCATGCTACTAGCATTTTACAGTTAAGATAAATAATAACATATAAATTAACAAAATATATGTTACGTTAAATTGTGAGAACTGCTACAGAGAAAAATTTTTTAACAGGAGGAGGATAGAGATAGGAAACAGGAAGAAAAGTATAAGAGAATTACAATTTTAAACAGAAGATCTCCCTGATGAACATGTGAGCAGAGTTCTGAGGGAGGTACTGAGTATGTCATGTAGCCACCTGGAAAAACATTCATGCATCATATTATTTTATAACTCAAAAATTTTAAATGAATACTGAATAAAGGAGCTCTTAGTTCAACTATTATACAAACATCTCACAGCAAAAGCAACTTCCATATCTTCCTCATTGCCTGATACTAACCATCATTCTCAGCAAATTAACAGAGGAACAGTAAACCAAATACCACATGTTCTCACTTATAAGTGGGTGTTGAACAATGAGAACACATGGACACAGGGAAGGGAACATCACACAGCAGGGTCGGGGGATGGGAGACAAGGGGAGAGCATTAGGACAAATACCTAATGCATGTGGGCCTTAAAACCTAGATGATGGGTTGATGGGTGCAGCAAACCACCATGGCCATGTGGTATACATCGTATACCTATGTAACTATGGTATACATGGTATACCTATGTAACAAACATGCATATTCTGCACATGATCCCAGAATCTCAAGTTTAAAAAAAAAAAAAAAAGACATACAAATTACCCTAAAATGTATGAAAAAATGTTTGTCTTCACTCATTGATGCTTCAGATTACAATAGTGTAAAAGACTATTTACTCTCCTACCTTAAACACCCAGAAGAGATAAATATGCTAAAAGTTTCAGACACTATGGCATGGGCAGCAGAGAAATGTTATCCCTAATAAATGAGAAACAAACTAGAAGAGCTTTACACCTGCCCAGCTTACTGCATGGAAATATTAGTTTCCAGGCTGTAGTACAAGTGACCCAAATAGAGCCTGAGTTGAGGGAGATAAAGATGAGAGTTCAGGGAGGCCAAGGAAGCTCTGATTTCTAGAGCACAATACCAGAAAGGCAGGAGTTACAAAGAGAAAGACAGTATGAACTCTGCTAACCTGCAGAGGCTATCCCTGAGTCTTTGACTGGATAAATGATCCTCACTCGTGTTATGAGGCAAAAACTACCTGAGACCAGGAAAAAGACCATGGAAAGTAAGAGGACAAAAAAGTTCCCTCGACATACACAGGGCAGGTAATTACTCATTCCTACCAGTCATAATAGAAAGCCCTTATAATATACAACCAGGAGAAAAATTACTCAACAGAAATAGACCCAGAAATGACATAAGCGATGGAATTAGTGTAGACATTAAAACAGCTGTTACAAAGATGTTCAAAAAACACTATACTGCATAGGCTTAAGAAGGTAGAGTAAAATCAGGAATATAGTGCTAGAAATGAAAAATATTTTTAAGAAACACAAACAGAATTACTAAATATAAGAAATAAAATAGAAATAGAAAATAAACTGATGGGATTAAAAGCAGATTATACAATGTAAGAGAAAGGTATCAGTGAACTTGAAGACGTAGCAATAGAAACTATCAAACTAAAATGAGAAAAAGGGGCAAGAAAAAAATAACAACACGGCAGCTGTGCTATATAAGACAGTATCAAGTAGTCAAAAATATTTGTAATTGGAGCCCCAGAAAACAAGAAGGCAGATGGAGAGAACAGAAAAAAAGCACTCAAAATAATAATAGCCAATTTTATTCCAAATCTGATTAAAATAAACTTAGAGAACCAACAATCTCAATAAATATCAGGCAGAAAAAAGCTAAACCATTTCAAAGCATATTATTATTCATTTGGTAAAAATTAATGAAAAAAATCTTAAAAACAGTGCAAAAATCATATATATATAGAAACAATGATTGACAGAACACTTTTCATCAGAAACTAATGGAGTGATATCTTTTAAATACTAATGAAAATAAATGTCAATCTAGAATTCTATTCCAAGCAAAATTATCTTTTAAAAATATGGAGAAAATAAAAATTTTTTCCAGACAAAAAATTAACTATAAGCAGAATTCACTATAAAGAACTATACAGCAAGAAATATTAAAGAGAGTTCTTCCAGAAGAAAAATGATACCAGATGAAAATATGGAACGACATCCAACAAATGCAAAGTGACAGAAATGGTTATTATGTGTGTAAAAGAAATCTGTCGTTATTAATCTGAGATACACTAGAGTAAAAATCTCAAAAACATGGAGTTTATAACATATATAAAAACAAAATATAAGACAACAAAACATAAAAGACTAGAGGAAATAGGCATGGAAATATAGTGCTGTAAAGTTTTTACACATGAAGTAGTATAATTTTATTAGATGTAGATAAAACAATACTAAAGAGAAAAATCATAATACTTGATTAATCTCAAGGAAAGCAGACATAGAGTAAAAGAAGAACACAGAAAAGATGAAAACTATCAAGATGGTAGATTGAAACCCACCATATCAATAATTACAGTTAAGTGTAAATGCTCTAAGCATCCCATTGAAACAGCTTGTCAAACTGAATTAAAAACAACCAAAATAAAAGCAAACAAGGAAACAAACAAACAAAAAAAAAAAACAGAAAGACAACTAGGACATTTATTTTTTAAAAATTATAGGCAGTGGCTCAAGCCTGTAATCCCAGCACTTTGGGAGGAGGAGGCAGGCAGATCACATGAGGTCAGGAGTTTGAGACCAGCCTGGCCAACAACATGATGAAAACCTGTCTCTACCAAAAATGCAAAAATTAGCTGGGCATGGTGGCAGGCGCCTGTAAACTCAGCTCCTCAGGAGGCTGAGACAGGAAAACGGCTTGAACTCAGAAGGCAGAGGTTGCAGTGGGCCAAGATCACACCTTTGCACTCCAGCTTGGGAGACAAGAGTGACACTTAGTCTCAAAAAAAAAAAAAAAAAAAAAAAAAATTAAATTAAATTAAATATATATGTCTTTTTAGGATCTTGCTCTGTTACCTAGGATGGAATGCAGTGGTATAATCATAGCTCACTGCAGCCTGAAACTCCTGGGCTAAAGTGATTCTCCTGCCTCAGATTCTTGAAGCACTGAGATTTACAAGTGTGACCCACCGAGGCCAGCCATTTTAAATACCAAGTCCCAGGAAGACTAAAAATGGAAAGGAAAAACATATGCCTTACAAACATTAGCACCAAAGAAAAGTACAAATGGCTACACAAAAGCCTGCAGAACAAGGGAGATGACAGTTAGAAAGAGATATATTTCATAACAACACTGTCTATTGGCAAGGCTGTGGGGTAGCAGACATTCTTATATTCTGCTAGTGAGAATCCAAAGTAGTATAACCGCTATGAATAGGAATGCAATAATACCTAGCAAAATTGTATACGCATTTACTCTTCTATTTCTAAGAACAGTTCCCAAAAGTAACTGTCAAAAAACACAAAAGGTGCAAATACAAAGCTATTCACTATAAGACTATAATACTAGAAACAACCCAAATGTCCGTAAATAATGAACTGATTAAATAAATTATGATACAACCACACAATAAATGGAGATCTCTTTGTATTTAAATACAAGATAATTGCCAGTACATGTCATTAAAGAGATAAAAGGTGGAGAAAAGTATATATAGCACATCTTATCGTTCATTTATCAGATGTGCATACATGTACATATGCAGACAAATATGTGTATGGAAGGGTACTTTTTTTAAAAGTTTATGGGGAAGAAGGGAATAGGTTGGAGGGTTGTGGAACAGAAGCTGCAATTACTGAAATTTATATTGCTTCCTTTAGGTATTTTAAAAACCATTTAACATTTCATATAATTAAAAAACAAAATTAAATTTTAAAAGAGCAACCTCTCAAAAAGAATGAAACACATGAGGAAGGGTATGTATCCAAGTGGTAGCATAACCACCCAAAGAAGTATTCCAAATAACTTTAAATGGGAATTTGACTGCAGATCTCTAATATGATACATGCTAAACAAAAAACAGAACTAGCTAAAAAAGTAAACAAATTTCTACTTTTAGGAATCATATTGGTGGCACTATTGCTATTATGAGACTGCTATGGATGTATAACGGGATAAAGCAATTGAGTTATTTTGTAATATTTTAGTGTTATAATCCTGTGCCATGAGGGAAAAAAGAGATGCAAATGTAAAATTGAAGTTTAGTAAAAACCCTGTAATCCTGAATTTGAACTGGAAGAATCAGTATAAACAAATATAAATTTCACCTTTCAAAAAAAGCTATGTCTACTAAATTATCCTAGAACAACGACTTACACCATTAGCAGTTAGTACCCACAGGACTCATGTTGTGATTTATTAATACCATTCCCATTAAAAGGAACCAGAGCCCCTCAGAGAATTGGCCAATTCCAGGTCTGGGACAGAACAAGTACAAGATGGTCTTAGAATAGCTTGTCATACCAGATAGCAAAGAAATAACACAGATTACTGAGACTGTTCCAAGGGAATCAGGGACTAACTTGAAGAGGCTCCCAAGATTATACATGGAATAATCTGGATATCAATGCATGCGATCACTGAAACTGACTGAAACACAAATATGTGTAAATACGTGAGTTTACTATGATTTTTTTAAAAAACAACAATCACTGGTCACCTTTGAAGGATACTAGTAAACCCAATCTTTATTTTGAATACTACTAAATAACACTCAAAACAAAAAAATCAAGCATTTATCCTGCCTTCCCTAAACAAATATAACATTGGGAAATCAAAGAATAGATAAGAATTTCCTTTTTACAAAAAGTATTCAGCTAAAAATTGAAGAAGAATGACAAAAAGAATATCAAGACTGATTACTAATATCAACAGTTGCAAACATCATAAATGAGAGATGGCCAGCTATTAAGCATCTCCTGACAGAAAAGCATACCAATCTTACAAAATAGTCCTGTAAAAATAAAAAAGTTGAGCTGGAATTCAATCAGGCATCTGGATTCAATCATCATTTTAGAGAAAATAAAGAAATATGGCCAGGCACAGTGGCTCACAACTGTAATCCCAGAACTCTGAGAGGCTGAGGTGGGCAGACTGCTTGAGCCCAAGAGTTTAAGACCAGACTGGTCAATAAGGTGAAACTCTGTCTCTAGAAAACAACAACACAAAAATTAGCCAGGCACGGTGACATGCACCTGTAGTTCCAGGTAATCAGGAGGTTGCAGTAGGAGGATTGCTTGAACGAGAGGTCAAGGATGCAGTGAGCTGTGATCACGCCACTGCACTCTGGCCTGGGCAACAGAGCAAGACCGTGTCGCAAAAACAACAACAATGACAAAGAACAACCTATCAAATTATGTCTAAGAGATACAGTTATCAAAAATCAGTCTACGAGAAACTCTTCAAGAGAAGCCACCTGATTCCTACCGCAAGCAGAGTGAGAGCTGAAGAGAAAGCCCACAAGAAACAAGGTACTTAAAAGACACAGCAACCAATCACAATGTATAAACCTTACTTGCATCCTGAATTAAACAAACAATTTTTGAGGAGGGAGGATAGCTCAAGCCCAGGAATTTGAGACCAGCCTTGGCAACATAATGAGACTCCATCTCTATAAAAAGTTAAAAAAGCCGGGCGCGGTGGCTCAAGCCTGTAATCCCAGCACTTTGGGAGGCCGAGGTGGGTGGATCACGAGGTCAAGAGATCGAGACCATCCTGGTCAACATGGTGAAACCCCGCCTCTACTAAAACTACAAAAAATTAGCTGGGCATGGTGGTGCGTGCCTGTAATCCCAGCTACTCAGGAGGCTGAGGCAGGAGAATTGCCTGAACCCAGGAGGCGGAGGTTGCGGTGAGCCGAGATCGCGCCATTGCACTCCAGCCTGGGTAACAAGAGCAAAACTCCGTCTCAAAAAAAAAAAAAAAAAAAAAAAAAAAAAAAAAAAAAAGAAAGAAAGAAAGAAAGAAAAAAGCCAGGTGTGGTGGCATGTGTCTTTGGCTCCAACTACTGAGAGGCTGAGGTGGATCACTTCAGCCCAGAAAATCAAGGTCACAGTGAGCTGTGATTGCACCACTGAACTCAGCCTCGGCAACAAAGTGAGATCCTGACACAAACAACAAAAACAACAATAATACATTTTTTGAGAAAACCAATTGGATACTAAGTCATTAGTGTTAATTGTGTTTGGGATAAAGATATATAGATGAAACAACAACATATGAGATTTGCCTTCAAATAAAAAGAACAGGGAGTGTGTAGAGGCACAGACAAAATAAAACTGGCTATAAGTTTATTCATTGTTAAAGCTGGTTGGTGAATACATGGGGATTTGCTATAGTATTCTCTCTTCTTCTGTGTAATGTTTGAGATTTTCAATAATAAAACATGGAGAAAAAATTGTGTAACTAAAACAGTAATCTTTTAGTCCACGGTTTGTGGCTTCTTTGTGAAATAAAAGATTATTATTCTGTGGTTACTTCAGTAACTAAACTTCAGAGATAAGACCCATATTCTCACAAATCAGATTCGATAATTCAAACATCCATAATCTCTTTCCCCAATAATCAAGAGAAAAATTATAGTTCATGCAAGAAGCAACATTAGTTGAGATTTTTAAAGATAGTTAAGTGAAACTTTAAGTTCATTCAATGTGTTACATACAGTTATTTTAACAGAAAAGAAACTGAAATAATGAAACTAGAGAAAAAACAATTTTTGGAATTCTGCAGTACTAAGTCAATGAAAATAAATAACTACCTTTGCTGACTGCTTTTCCTATTAAAAAGACTTTCTTACTCCTTTATTAAATTGACTTTCTTCCTTCAAGTTCAAGTTTTTTTCCTTGATAACAATCACACAAATATTCAAACTGAAAAGTAAATGAAAATTCTAAAGAAAAAACTCAGCATCTCGCTACCCTAAAACAATACTGTCAAGATTTTGGTGAACACTCCTAAAATTTCTCTAGACATATTATACACACATTAATAAGTGAGGATATAAAATATATATTATCTGGAAACATTTTTTTCCACCAACAATGTATGCAGAACCTGATTTGTCAAATATTGCTAAGCACTATTCTTTTTAACAGTCACATAGCTCTTAGTGTATATATAGTGTATGGCTATATCAAACTAATCTCATACTGAAAAGCATTTTAGATTTAAAAATTTTAAAAACACCTTAACAATACCATGAATATCCTGTGCTGGTTGTTTACATACTGTCTCTGAGCTTTAAACCTACACTTTTATAATCTGCTCTGAGGTTATGTAGCTGTAAATCTGCAAACTTCTTTGCTCAGACGCCCTTAAGAGTTTATTTCCTATTAATTTCTTCCACTAAGAGACCCTAGGGCTTCCTTTTTTTTTTTTTTTTTTTTTTTTTTTTTTTTGAGATGGACTCTGGCTCTATGGCCAGGCTGGAATGCAGTGGCACAATCTCAGCTCACTGCAACCTCCGCCTCCCAGGTTCAAGCAATTCTCCTGCCTCAGCCTCCCCAGTAGCTGAGACTACAGGCATGTGCCACCAAACCCAGCTAATTTTCTGTATTTTAAGTAGAGACGAGATTTCACCCCGTTAGCCAGGATGGTTTCCATCTCCTGACCTCATGATCTGCCTGCCTCAGCCTCCCAAAGTGCTGGGATTACAGGTGTGAGCCGTGGCACCGGTGTTAGGTGTTCTCAGTAGCAGTTTCACTGCTCCCTAGCAACAGCCAGGCTACACCATACTTTGCTGGTCAGTTGGGTGATACTGATAGGGCTCCTCCACCTTTTAACACTACTTATTCCCAATTATCCCACCAGCCCTAGGGGTAGTAGCTGCTTTCACCAATTCGTACCTCTGGATTACCAATGCAACTTTTTTCTCTTCTGTCCTTTAAACATATGTATTAATTTGTTTAAAATACAGTCATGCATCACTTCACAACAGGGATACATTCTGAGAAATGTATCACTGGAGGATTTCACTGTTGTGGGAATATCACAGAGAATACTTACATAAACCTAGATGGCATAGCCTACTGCACACCTCGGCTATATGGCATGACCTATTGCTCCTAGACTACAAACTTGTACAGCATGTTACTGTGCTGAATACTATAGGCAATTATAACACAGTGGTAAATATTTCTATATCTAAACATAGAAAAGTTACTGGAAAATACGGTATAAAAGATAAAAGTAGTACACCTGAATAGTGCAGCTCCATTATAATCTTACGAGACCACCATCATACGTCTGATCTATTGTTAACCAAAACACTATTATGCAGTATGTGACTTTACCTAGCATAATTTCTGTTTCTCTCACTAGACTCTGAACTACATGATGATTATATGTACATCTTTTCTAATTATCTCTAGGATAAGTTCCTGAAAGTACAGAGTCAAAAATTATAACACATTTAAAGTTTGCATATATTACCACATTACCAACCCAGAAGTACAGCATCATTTTATACTCCCACCAAGAGAGCATTGTTGGAATGCTAACACTGGTTGTATCACGTAATTGCTTTTATTTGTATTTCCTTGATTACATAAGCATCTTTTCATGATTTGGAAAGCTGAGAGACTTCTTGCTTATAAATTTCCTATTCATCCTCTTTGCTAGTATTCTATGAGACTTATATTTTTTATTCCTTCATTAAGAATCTTTACATAACACATTGTAGCCGGGCAAGGTGGCTCACACTCATAATCCCAGCACTTTGGGAGGCCGAGGCAGGCAGATTACTTAGGGCCAGGAGTTCGAGACCAGCCTGGCCCACACAGTAAAATCTGTTCTCTACTAAAAATGCGGGGAAAAAAAATTGCCAGGGATAGTGGCACATGCCTGTAATCCCAGCTATTTGGGTGGCTGAGGCACACAAATTGCTAGAACCTGGGAGGCAGAGGTTGCTGTGAGCCAAGAGATCACACCACTACACTCCAGCCTGGGAGACAGAGTAAGACCCTGTCTATTAAAAAAAAAAAAAGTCTCAAAATAGTTTTCCAGCATGTTATTTGTGTTTCCAACTTATTTCAAGATTTTGGCTTTTATCTAAATAGTGATTTCTCACCTCCACTAAACTATAAAAGTACAGAAATCTTCTTCCTTTCCATCACTTTTATTTCTTATTTTATGTTCTTACATAATTACACTAGCTAATGCTTCCAAAACAATGTTAAACAATAGCAGAGATAGTGTGGTTTCTCACCTTGTTCATGATTTTACTGGGAATGCTTCTGGTATTCTACTACATGATGCTGCCTATTGGTTTGAGAGATATTAATTATGTTATAAAGGTACTTATTTCTATCTTATTAGATTTAATTAGAAACAGGCTGATTTTTTTTAAAAAAATCACAAGCCCTTTCAGCATCTAACAAAAATATCTATTGTGTACCCTTTTCCCTGCTTATATAATAAACTGCAAACATTAATAGTAGACTTATGAATATTATACCAACTCTCTCTGTATACTCCTAAAATTAACCATCTTTGGCTACCACATATTCTCATTTTACTATTTAAATTCTTTTTTTGCTAATATCTTACTTATACAAAAATCATACATTAGTAAGATTTGTCTTAAGGGTATTTTTTTGGGGGGAGGGGGCGGGAGGTATATCTTTTGTTAGGTTTTAGTATCCATGTTAGTTATCCTGGCTTTAAAGACAATGAGTGCTTTCTTTGCTATACTCTGAACAATTACAGAAATTAGAATTCCTGGTTTCTTGTATGTAGATTTGAAATATCTCCCTCAGGACACAATTTGCACTGGTGCTTTAATTAGAGAATGATGTTTCAATTTATTTTGTAACTATAGCCTATTAAGTTTTTGTCTTCCCTTATCTTGAGATTAATTTACTTACATCATTCTTAAAAAAAAAAAAAAAAGTCATGTTTTCAAATATATTTACACAGTCATATCTAAAAGTTAAATAACTAGAATAAAATGATAGGCGAAGACAAATTAGAGAGAGACAAACAAAAAGAAAACAAAAGCCAGATTTAGAGGGCATAAGCAAAACTGAATTTCAGACAGAAAAGCATACATCTATGTAGATAGGGTAACCTCATAAAAAAATGGGGTGATACATTTACTGAGTCCTGTATAATTAAGAATATCCTTCATTTGCCCCTACTTAAACATAACTAGGGCTGCCTAGGAAATTATTTAGTTACACTGTTTTTTCCATCAAAATTCTCCAGCTGTTGAATCATTAACTTAAGAAATTTTATGTGGTTTGAAGTCAGCCAGCTTCATTATTTTCCACTGTACTGACCTATTTTTTCTAGATTTTTGTGAAATAACTTTTGCAATCCCTGAATATTTAGCAAACTTCACCAGTATATTTTCCTAAAATGAATCTTCAACTCCAGATTCATATTATCAATTGTTAAAAACAAATTTATTATTATTCTCTTGAATATCTTCCATTTCCCATTATTCTACTGTTTTCTCCAGAGAAATCAATTACGTTTTTTCTGCAATTCATTTCTCTTTAACTCCCTTTTTTTTTTTGCCCAAATTCTCCATATTCTATGTAGATTTCCTCAAGCCAAATCTCTAGCTCACTGATTCCATCTTCCATACTGTTTATTCTGCTCATTGCTACCTATATTACATTTATTCTATAATCAATATCCTTAGCTCTTTTTCATGTATTACCTCATTTTTGTTGTCTCTTTTTTTTCTCTCATCACTTTCTGTTTATCTTCCTTGGCAGCTTAAATAACTGTCTAAGACTTTTTATACTACAAAAATTCAATTCTAAATATTGCTTATCAGTTACTTTTAAATGCTAAGATATTTACTAAGTATTGTGTTTGTTAACTTGCCTATTTGTATTCTGTCAATTCATCTTTGAGAAAGAAAAATTCTCTCTGGCTTTACTATTTCCCGGATGAGTGAACACTTCTCTTAAAAAATTAACATCAAAGCTCCCAACTCAGGCTATAGTTGCTTCATCAACTGGCTAAGCGGCATAGGAACAAAAGTTAGGAATAAAGGTAGTAAGTCCTTTTTCTCTGTGTAATTTATCTACAAGTTTGTTAAAACTCTTGCCAGGATACGAACCAGTCACTTGAGCTATGGCTATATCGCATGCTAAGAGCGGACCCTCAGTTTTGGCACATCTAACTACTGTTAGGGGAGCCAGATTCCTGAGTCAGAATGGAACTCATATAACTCGTGATAGAACCCCATAACATCATTTTTTGTTTATTGGGTCAAGCGTTTAATTTTCTTCTGTTCCTGTAAAATCAGTAAAAAGATACCTCCTTTATGATTTTCCTTAGTCTTACCTCATCACTAAGCTTTGCTCTTCCTGGTAAAAAGGTTGACCTAAAGAAAAACAGCATAACCACAAAGTCTCTCCTTAAGTCCTAAGACAACTAAAATCAGGTTTTCTTTCTTTCTTTTAGAGTGTGTCCATATAGCAATATCCTCCCTCTAAATTAGCAAGTAATAGGACACTTACAATACACTGCCAATACATATCCCTTGTCAGTGTTTTCACATTCGATACAGTCTAAATGGCACATTTGGTGGCAATTCTGTCCAGTTTGTCGTAGCTTCTACGTAGATACATTTTTCTTTAGGTTCTTTTTAATTATGTTGATGAATTCAAGGTAAGATTTTTTTTTTCTTACCTCTTTATTATATATCATCTTTTATTTTTATTTATTTACTTTTTCTGAGATAGAATCTCACTGTTACCCATGCTGGAGTGCAGTGTCATGATCTTGGTTTGCGGCAACCTCTGCCTCCTAGGCTCAACTGATCCTCCTGCCCTCATCCTCCTGAGTAGCTGGGACTACAGGCATGTGCCACCATGTCCGGCTAATTTTTTTGTATTTTTGGTAGAGATGGGCTTTTCTTTTTTTTTTTTTTTTTTAAGAGAGGAAAAAAAGAAAAAGAAAGAAAAAGAAGAGAGAAGGAAAGAAAGAAGAAAGAAAGAGGAAGAGCAAGAGGGAGAGAGAACGGGAGTCTTGCTTTATTGTCCAGGCTAGAATGCAGTCTAAAAATGGGTACTGAAAACCTCTTTTATGTCAATAATTGTGCTTAACAATGGAGACGGGAAAGAATAAGGGAGGAAAATAACAAAGAAGCAGCCAACCAATATTTCATTTAAACCTGTGAAATGCTATGCAATTACTGTGGAGTGATTTACTTCCAATTATGTAGTCACTTTTAGAGTAGGTGTGATGTGGTACTGAGAAGAATGTATGTTTTGTGGATTTGGGGTGGAGAGTTCTATAAATGCTTAAGTTTACTTGTTCTGGGTCTGAGTTCAAGTCCTGGATATCCTTGTTAATTTTCTGTCTCAATCTGTCTAACATTGACACTGTGATGTTAAAGTCTCCCACTATTATTGTGTGGGAGTCTAAGTTCCTTTATAAGTCATTAAGAACTTGCCTTACATATCTGGGTACCTTATGTACTGGGTGTGTATATATTTAGGATCATTAGCTCTTCTTGTTGCATTGATCCTTTTACCATTATGTAATGTCCTTCTTTGCCTCTTTTGATCTTTGTTGCTTTAAAGTCTACTATATCAGAGGCAAGAACTGCATCTCCTCCTTTTTATTTAGTTATTTATTTATTTATTTGCTCTCCATTTGGTTGGTAAATCTTCCTCCATCCCTTTGTTTTGAGTCTTTATGTATCCTTGCATATGAATGGTTCTGGATTCAGCATAACGATGAGTTTTGGCTTTTCATCCAATTTGCCTGTCTGTGTCTTTTGATTGGGGCATTTAGTTGATTTAAATTTAGGATTAATAATAATATAGGTGAGTTTAATACTGCCATTTGATGCTAGCTGGCTGTTTTGCCCATTAGTTGATGTAGATTCCTCATTATGCTGATGTTCTTTACCTTTTGGTATATTTTTGGAATGGCTGATACTGGTTGTTCCTTTCCATGTGTAGTGCGTCTTTCAGAAGCTCTTGTAAAGCAGGTCTGGTGGTGATGAAATCTCTGAGTACTTGCTTTTTCACAAAAGATTTTATTTTTCCTTCACTTATGAAGCTTAGTTTGGCTGGATATGAAATTCTAGGTTGAAAGTTCTTTTCTTTAAGGATGTTGAATATGGGCCCCCACTCTCTTCTGGCTTGTAGGGTTTCTGCTGAGAGATCTGCTTTGAGTCTGATAGGCTTCCCTTTGTGGGTAACCTGACCTTTCTCTCTGGCTGCCCTTAGTATTTTCTCCTTCATTTCAACCCTGGTGAATTTGACCATTATGTGCCTTGGGGTTGCTCTTCTTGAGGAATATCTTTGTGGTGTTCTCTGTATTACCTGGAGCTGAATATTGTCCTGCCTTGCTAGGTTGGGAAAATTTTCCTGAATAATATCCTGAAGAATATTTTCCAGCTTGGATTCATTCTCTCCGTCACATTCAGGTACACCTATCAAACATAGATTAGGTCTTATCACATAATCCCATATTTCTTGGAGACTTTGCTCATTCCTTTTTACCCTTTTTTCTCTGATCTTGTCTTCTCATTTTATTTCATTGAGTTGGTCTTCGACCTCTGATATCCTTTCTTCTGCTTGATCAATTCAACTGCTAAAACTTGTGCATACTTCGCGAAGTTCTCGTATTGTGTTTTTCAGCCCCATTAATTCACTTATATTCCTCTCTAAATTGTCTATTCTCGTTAGCATTTCGTCAAACCCTTTTTCAACGTTCTTAGTTTCTTCACATTGGGTTAGAACATGTTCTTTTAGCTCACAGAAGTTTCTTATTATCCACCTTCTGAAGCCTGATTCTGACAATTCATCACACTCATTCTCCACCAGGCCTTGTTCCCTTGCTGTTGAGGAGCTGCAATCCCCTCAAGGAGGAGAGGCATTCTGATTTTGGATGTTTTCAGCCTTTTTGCACTGGTTTCTTTCCATCTTTGTGGATTTATCCACCTGTCCTCTTTGTATTTGCTAACTTTCAGGCTGGGTCTCTGAGTAGACATCCAGCTTGTTGGTGGTGATGTTATTTCTGTTTCTTTGTTTTCCTTCGGCGGACGCCCCTCCCCCACAGAGCTGGACCTTCCCAGGTTCAGCTGTGCTTACTGTGAAACTCTCAAGCATCAGTGTTTCCAATTGCTGTTTTTTTGTGGGACTGGGACCAGCCGAGGCTGATCACCTGGCTCCCTGCCTCGGAGCCCCCTTTTTTTCTTTTCCTAATTGAACGGTCAAGTGTCTCCCAGGTGCCCCAGTCGCCCGCCAAAAAGGCGCTGGGATCTATGCAATTTCCCTTTTGGCAACTATGCCGGCTGAAACAGCGGCACTGAGATTTGTGGCACTTTTCTGCCCAGGAATCTCCCGGTCTGGCTCCCGGCTTCAGTCCCTTCAATCAGCTGAATGGGCGACTCTGCCTTTCCAGAGCTCCAAATGCCAACCAAAAGGGCACCCAGTCCAGCATACTCTGCACTGAGAACCGCTGCACGTGTGCTGGTGGACGCTGGCAAAACAGCCGCGCAGGTCAAGGGTCGCACTGGCGACCCTTGGGGCTCCTCCGCTGGGAATCTCCTGGTCCCTGGGCAACAAAAATTCGTCTGGAAGTCTGGCGTCCTCTCACTCCCTGCGCCTTCACTGGGAGCTGCAATCCTGAGCTGCTGCTAGTCGGCCATCTTGGATGCGGTAAGATAGGTTAATCAACGTTCTCTTATCTAAATCATTTTTCCTCAAAATCAACTCACCCAATTTAATAATTTAAAACATTAAATCTACATATATAGTTTATCTCCTGGAAGAAATTATTATGAGTTATTTCATCCAGAACAGTGTGTGCACACTACAGGAATTCATTATCAGCTGAGTTAATTCTCCTCATGAGAGGTACGTGAAATATATTCAGTATAGAAATCAAGTAATTTTAAGTACCTCAGTTCCATATTAAACCAATACATTTTAAAATGCCCCTGTATGTTTTTAAATGTCCACCTTTTGACCTTGTTCTTGTGGTTCTACAAATGTATCAAACAATGTTTCTTTAAAATATAAATGTTACTAGGAAAAACAACCTAGAATGAAAATTTAAAAACCTCCAGGGAATAAGCCAAACTTGAACTTTGTCAATGCTCTAATTAGAAAAGAAACTGCCACAATGGATATTGTACCATAGGCACTGGAGCCAAACAGGCCTAAATTCAAATCCTGGCTCTGTCACTTGCTAGCTATATGACCTGGATCCATTTACCTCTGAACATTAGATTCCTCATTTGGAAAACTAGAATAATAACCACACTTTAGCGAATTGTTACAGTGTTTAAAAAAGATAGTATAATAGGTAGGCATTCAGCAAATGGTATATAGTTATATACAGTTTCTATGTAATGGGTATGTATGTATATGTATTACATATGTGTGAGAAATACACACATATACATACATAAAACCAAACTGATAGCTGATCTGACTAGGAGAGCCATAGCACCATCCAAAGGGAAAGTTATGCTCTGAGATTATTTAAAAATTAAGAAGTCGGCCGGGCACAGTGGCTCACGCCTGTAATACCAGCACTTTGGGAGGTCAAGGCGGGCAGATCATGAGGTCAAGAGATCAAGATCATGGTGAAACCCCATCTCTACTAAAAAATACAAAAATTAGCTGGGCATGGTGATATGTGCCTGTGGTCCCAGCTACTCCAGAGGCTGACGCAGGACAACTGCTTGAACCCGGGAGGCGGAGGTTGCAGTGAGCCAAGACTGCGCCACTGCACTTCAGCCTGGCGCCTGGCGACAAAAGAAGACTCTGTCTCACAAAACAAAACAAAACAAAACAAAACAAAACAAAACAAAACAAAACAAAAAAATTAAGAAGTCAGGGCCAGGCACGGTAGCTCACACCTGTTAATCCCATTACTTTGGGAGGACGAGGCAAGTATCACTTGAGGCCTGGAGTTTGAGACCAGCTGGCCAACATGGTGAAACCCCATCTCTACTAAAAATATAAAAATTAGCCAGGCGTGGTGGCACACGCCTGTAATCCCAGCTACTTGGGAGACTGAGGCAGGAGAATTGCTTGAACCCAGGAGGCGGAGGCTGCAGTGAGCTTAGATCGCGCCACAGCACTCTAACCAGGGCAACAGAGTGAGACTCTGTCTCAAAACTTAAAAAAATTATAATAATAATTTTAAAAATTAAGAAGTCAGTTCCAAACAATAAGGTTTCTTACTCTTGCCAGAGAGACTACAGTTATAAAATTTTAGTATATTTCTATTACCATTTAAATAATGCTAGCCAGACATGATAGCTCATGCCTGTAATCCCAGCACTTTGGGAGGCGGAGGCAGACAAATCACTTGAGGTCAGGAGTTCAAGACCAACCTGGCCAACATGGCAAAACCTTATCTCTACTAAAAATACAAAAAATTAGGTGGACGTGGTGGTGGCCACCAGTAATCTCAGCTACTCAGGAGGCTGAGACAGGACAATCACCTGAATCTGGGAGGTAGAGGTTGCAGTGAGCTGAGATCACACCACACTACACTCAAATCTGGGCAAAAGAGTAAGACTCCGTCTCAAAAAAAAAATAGTATCAATAGTAATAATGCCTTTGTCCTATTTGTCAGCAGTCTCTAGAATTAAGTACACACAAACAGAAAGGTTTAACAAAAATTATACCTGAAACTCTAATAGCAAGCTAGTTTTCCTCCCAGTGTCTTTCTAAGGAAAAGAGCAATAGGCAATTCTTCTGCACGAAAAAGCATGGTATTACAATCACAACCAACCAGGCTAATATTAAGCCAAAAGTGATGACGTAGAGGTGTAACCAACCACCTATGACTACAGCACTAGCAGAACCACCTATTCCATCTTCTCTCCAAGAACTAGAAGAGATACACGTAAAGAATAAGTAGTGACATATGAGAAATGAAGACGACTTATTTTTTTGATTATAAAATCTTGAACAATGATTATCCTGGCATAACAGCTCAATTCCCAATTATTGGAAATACTGGAACATAGAAAAAATTGCACTGCTGTTAAGATAGCATTCCATGCTTCTCTGTGTCAATTAAAGCACTGCTTCTGAAATTTTTTGTTCCAGTACCCTAAATCACAGAGGAAACTAAAGAATATTACGGATAGCCCTGCTGAAATTCCTTTGAATTTTTCCATTATACCTTAAATTGATGTGAATTGTTTATTCTATGCCATAATATACCAGGGACTATTAAACTGATGCATCAGAAAGATATGTCATGTTTATACCCCACATTCATGAATCTTCTACAATACTAATCAATGCTTTCTCCCAGGAAAGGAGAATCTAAACTGAACATTACAGATTTAAGATAACCTAGACAAGTTTTTCCTCAAAACTTGAAAGATTCCAATTATTATATAAATCAAGAGATAATTTTTACTGATGTCCAGAATATTTATCAAAATAAACTCAACTCACGATCTGATGTGTGGGAAATCCTCTTCAATTTTGCTTCCTGTGTTTTTGAAAATTTGTAGTGCAGCTTCTGCTACTTTCTCATCATCCATTTTCAGACAAGCCAGTAATGATTCAAATGTTTCAGCAGAATGAAATGAGATGGGATGTGTAAATGAGAGTACCTATAAAATGAATCATAAAAATGATTTGTAAAACTTTTTCATCTATATAATAAAAATCCAAAATATTACATATTATAAATACTATAAATCAAAGTCAATACAAAAATAATTACGTTAATCAAAATCTGAAAGCACTATAAATAAAATTTAAAACAGAAATGTTCCTGTGTAGCAAGACTGTATGAAATAAAGAAGTCATTTCTAGGCTGGGCGTGGTGGCTCACGCCTGTAATCCCAGCACTTTGGGAGGCCGAGGCAGGTGGATCACGAGGTCAAGAGATCGAGACCATCCTGGTCAACACGGTGAAACCCCGTCTCTACTAAAACTACAAAAAAATTAGCTGGGCATGGTGGCGCGTGCCTGTAATCCCAGCTACTCAGGAGGCTGAGGCAGGAGAATTGCCTGAACCCAGGAGGCAGAGGTTGCGGTGAGCCGAGATCGCGCCATTGCACTCCAGCCTGGGTAACAAGAGCGAAACTCTGTCTCAAAAAAAAAATAAAGAAGTATTTCTTCTAAAATTAAATTACATGTTAATGTAATTTCAGTCAAAATAATTTGGATTTTGATTATTGTTCAAGTTTTTTGGCGGGGAATGAGAGGAGCAAAAGGGACATGAAGAGAGAATTTAACAAAACATCTTTCATCTTCCCAATAAAGATCATTAGCAGAGACTAATGATCTATGACTAAGAATATTTTTGAGAGTAAAGTAGGGAAATGGGTAAAACACTGACCAGATAGTGAAAAAGTCTATGAAGTTCCAATAACCAAATCACGATGGTACAAACATTAGAATAATCACGAAACAGAAAAAGTAAGGCAGTAATAAGGCAGTAAGTAGACTCTAGAATATATAAAAATTTAGATTATATAAATTGTAATAGATTACAAAAGGTCAACAGAAAACAATCCTGGGAAAACTGAATAGCTATTGGAAGAAAATCAAATTAGGCCCCCTGCTGCCACAACGCACTTTCAAAATAAATTTCAGATGAGTTGTGTTTAATATTTAAAAAAACAAAAACGCTCTGAACAAAACAGGGTTTTTTTAAGCATAAAATGAAAGGAATCAAATGTGGAATGTAAAAAAAAACAAAAAAAACAAGCAGCAGAAAAATATAATAAGTATAATGCCATATTTGTACATTTCAAAAATAATCAAAATAAGCAACATATTATTTAGAGATATATACATAGATGATACAACTATAAAGATATCAAAATAATAATAAATTCAAAATTCAGGACATGATACCTGGTGAGGGGAGGTGAGTAGGTGAGAAAAAAAAACTACTCAGGGAACTTGATCAGTATTTTTAATATTTACTTTGACACTCAATTTAGTTTTCACCTACATTCACTTGGTTACTATACTTCATAATTTACATATAAAAGAATACTTCTTTATACATATATCAAATATGTCCCAGGAAAAAGCAAAGGAAATAAAAAGCTCATTTAAATCAGTTTAAAAAAAAAAACAAAAGATAGAGAAGTCAGTAGATGGATGAATAAAGGATAAAAATGATGAATTTACCATAGGGAAAACACAAATTGATAAACATTTGGATGGTGGTCCTCCCTAGTATTAAATGTAAAAATTAAAACATTATTTTTGCTTATCAGGTTAGCAAATCTTTTAAAAATGGATTATATTCCATTTTGTGAAGGTTAAGGAGGTGGGTTCCTTCACACACTACTGATGGGAAAAATTTCTCTTTATAGCAATTTAAATATATATTGCTCCAAGAATTTTGAAGGTGGTCACTCTCGGTAATGCCCTCCTAGTTTTCTAAAAAATAAGACATCACCAAGAGACCTTAAGATAGAAATATTCACCTTAGTTCTGTTTATAAAAATAAAAGTAGAAAAATCAAAATATTCAACAATAGGAAAACACTAGTGATCCAGAGAAAGTAGAGTCCCGGGAGAGTCCCAAAGAAAGGCTTAGCCCACAAGGGTTCTTGACTTTGCCCAGGCAAGACTTCAAGGGCAAACCAGTGATAGGGTAAACGAAAACAGCTTAATTGAAGCAGCAATGTTACAGCTCCAGAGGTGTTACAGCTCTATGACTGCTTCTACAGAGCAGGGCTACCCCATAGGCAGGGTGCAGAGAGTTGCAGCTCAGGGCAGTTTTACAGTAATATTTATACTTACTTTTAATTATATACAGACTAAGGGCAGTTTATGCAGAAATTCCCAGGAAAAGAGGAGTAGCTTTTGGATCATCAGGTCATTGCCAAGGAAAGGGGCAGTAACTCCCAGGTATTGCCACAGCAATGGTAAACTGACAAGGCACATTGGTGGCTGTGTCTTACAGAAAGCTGCTTCTGTCTCACCCTTGTTTTAGCTGGTCCTCAATTTGGTCCTGTGTCTTAGCCCCACCTCTGGGCTGGGGCTGCCTCCTACCTCAGTAGGATGCCATGATAACCCAAATATGAACTAAACACAATTTCAAAAAATGTTTATTATTTTTACTATGACCTAGACATTAAGAAATTCATGTACATGACTTAATGTCCTCTGTGAGATAAGCAATTAGTTATTATCTTCATTTCATATGAAAAAGTGAGGCAAGTAATGTGGTCAACAACACACAGCTACTAAACGCCAGCCAAAAATCAGATCTGCTTTAGACACTCAAAAAAAAAACTCTTGAGAAACACCGAGAAAAATGCTTATACTTTAATAAGGGAAAATAGTTCAGGATACAAAATTGTATATTCAGCTTGATCTCAAGGATCCCAACTATGCATTTGTTGAAGATTAAAAGGAAACAAAAGAAACTAATGTTTATGTGTAATGAATCTATAAATGTTTTTATAATTTTATATATTCCAAGTTGTCAATAATGAACTAATATTTTTACAATCAGTAAAAGACAGAAAATCAAACAACAACAAAAAAAAATAGTTTAAGAAACAATTTGGCTCATTCTGCAGTAGAGTTGTACCTTCTTTGCTCACTAATGACACCTTGAATTATACTCCATTATTTTAATATAATTAGTACTAGGCTAGATTATAGCATTTAAACCCCAAAATAATCAGATTACATGTTAGAATAAATATACAATTTCTAAATCATCTAAAACAATTGAGAAAATTTTACTTTGGATTACATAAACTTAAGAAGCAAACATCAAGAACAAATAATATAAACCGTATGTTAAACAGATATCTAATTAGCCACTTAATTTTAAATAGATATTTACCTTAAGCAGTTCAAGACCTGCCCTGATGGCCTGATCAGTTGGAACACCCTCATCTTCATCATCTGCTGTTCCATCTATTGATTTGTTCACTTGCTTAATAAGAGCACTAAAAGGACAAAAAAATAAGTCATTTTTTTCAAACGGTGCTAACAATGTCTAAGAAAAATAATCCTAAGTGTTATACATATGTGTAAATACATATATATACATGTCTGAGCCAAATACAAATTTGAGATAGCTGTTTAACACTATTACAAAACAACTATAATAAAATATTTTCAGATGGTTCTTTTCAAAAAGTTCTTTTTCCTTGCCCATTCAAATGAGGTCAAATGTTATTCAATTTGCTCTTTATTAATGCTATCAATATCTTTATTATTGTCCTTTCCATGGAAGGTCTGAGCCCAAACACATAAATGATACATTATTTTTAAGTATCTAAAGCTGATTATTAGTCCAGCAAGTAGAACAATATACATTGAAATAAAAAAAGATAAAGGACATTAAGCACTTTCAAACCATTTACCAAATATCACTGTGTGTGAGACACAGCTGTCAGAGTCAGAAACAAACCTAGGCCTCCTCCTAAAAGGTACAAAAATACCTAGGTAACACACATATAATAAAACCTCATTAGAACATTAGAAAAGGAACCATAATAGATCAAAAGGAAACATGATGTTTTCAAGCTTTCTTCTAATAACAGCAAGCTTTATTTTATTTATTTATTTGTTTGTTTGTTTGTTTGTTTGATGAAGTCGCTTTGTCACCCAGGCTGGAGTGCAATGGCATGATCTTGGCTTACTGCAACCTCCGCCTCCTGGGTTCAAACGATTCTCTTGCCTCAGCCTCCCAAGTAGTTGGGATTACAGATGCACACCACCACATCCCGCTGATTTTTCTATTTTTAGTAGAGATGGGGTTTCACCATGTTGGCCAGGCTGGTCTTGAACTCCTGACCTGAAGTTATCTGCCCACCCTGGCCTCCCAAAGTGCTGGGATTACAGGCATGAGCCACTGCGCCCGCCCAACCTTATGTTATTTTAAAATAAACATCTATACCCAGGCACAGAGGCTCACTCCTGTAAACCCAGCTATTTAGGAGACTGAAACAGGAGGATCACATGAGGCCAGGAGTTCAATACCAGTCTGAGCAACATAACAAGACCCTGTCTCTACATAAAATTTAAAAAATTAGTTTGGCATGGTGGTGCATGCCTATTGTCCCAGCTATTTGGGAGGATCACTTGAGCCCAGGAGTTTCAGGTTACATTGAGCTATGATGCACCACTGCACTCCAGCCTGGGTGACAGAGTGAGATCCCATCTGTAAAAAAACATAAATATTTGTAATGCATTGACAATTATCTAAAATAATCATTTATACTGGTGGGTATGTATTTATTCTTTTTATAAAAAACATCACCAGGTTAGAGACAGAATACATAACAAAATACAAGAAAATTCAATTATTCAATGTTCCTTAAAATGTTTAGTAAATATATGTTTCTACAAAATTATTATATGTTGAAATTTAAGGTCAAGTTAGGAGTCAAATATATCTGTCCCCATTACAGGATCCCCTTAAATTGATCATCTCTTTAACAGTTGGTATTTCTGAGGGTATTCTGTCTTTTTCTGTTCATTTTCCCTAATCAACTTATTCTCTTATCTCCAACTATCCGAAATACAAATCTTCAATCTGAATTCTCTTTCCATATTTTCAGTAGCCCCAAGATTTTTTAACCTAGACATACTGCAGGAATGAAATCTATCATATTTCCAAAAGTAAAATCATTGTCTTCCATGACTGAGACTATGAAGCTCTCAGTCCAGTGAAGAAAGTAAAAGTAAACAAACACATTAAAAAGATCATCAGAGAACAAGAGGAACTACTACAAAAAAGGCCACAACAAGAAGTGAAGTTCCTTAGCCAGGGTAACTAGGAAAGGGATGACAAGAAGTGAAGTTCCTTAGCCAGGGTAACTAGGAAAGGGATTTCTGAGGAAGGACAAATGAACTACTAACAGCCAGTCATATAAAAATTTATGGGAAAGCACCTACCTGAAAGATCAAAGAAAATCAAGTGAAGTATTGTAAAATAATAAGAACTCGGTGGGGCAAAACAAAACACTCAAAAATCAATAGCACTTTTCTGTATCAGCAAAAGCTACCTAAAAAATAGGAGAAATCTATTCACAATAACACGTCAAAATATATAAAATAACTGAAAAGTTCTAACGTACAGAATCTGTATGTCATTTGATATGGGACAAGATTCCACAGACGCATACTAAGAATGTATCTCATATGGAAGAATTACTTAGTGCTTCGGAACAGTCAATAAATTTTAGGGGAGGAGGGATGAAAGAACTTCCCCTAATGTATCATAACCTTAGCAGACAAAAGAACCAAAGAGAATCCAGTAAGGACCCAAACCATGTAAGAATTTATGCTATAATAAAGGAATATCTCAAATCAAATGAGAATTAATTTTTAGTAAATGGAGTTGATACAACTATCTATCATGTGCCTTTAAAAAAGACTGGGAAAAGGCTGGGCACAGTGGCTCATGATTATAATCCCAGCACTTTGGAAGGCCAAGGAAAGCAGATCAGTTGAGGCCAGGAGTTCAAGACAAGCCTGGGCAACATGGCGAAACCCTATTTCTACTAAAAATAGAAAAATAAACTAGGTATGCTGGCACATGCCTGTAATCCCAGTTACTTGTGAGGCTGAGGTGGGAGAATCGCTTGATCCCAGGAGGCAGAGGCTACAGCGAGCTAAAATCAAGCCACTGCACTCCAACCTGGGCAACAGAGTGATACCTACTCAGAAAAGACTAGGTCTCTGTGTCCACCTTACACTAAATTCCAGGCTAATTATAGATTTAAATGTAAAAAAAACAGAGCTATTAATATGATATCAAAGACTGAAACCACAAAGGAAATGACTGGCATTTAATCATACAATTTAATATTTATTAATTGCGAACAGACTTAAAAGGTGATTCAACTGAGTGAAAAGCCTTATTTTATAAAGCAATCTTATTAGTCCCTATGGAAAAATAAAAGGCATTCCCCAAAGGGATAAAATTAGCCAACACATAAATGAAGAAAAAAAAAAGTTCAATCTTATTAATAAATGCTCAACTTTTCTATCTGAAACACACAAAAAAATGTTTAAAGGATACATCATTCATTCACCCATAAAATGACAAAGAATAAGATTAACAGCCACTGTTGGGAACGGTCAGATGAAATGGACATTCACTGATTATTAGAGGGGACTAAAAGTAGAATCTTTCTGTACAGTGTGGTGGTTAACCAGGTAGGTTCTAGAGACAGACTTCCTAGGTTTAAATACCGTTCTCCACACTCCAGCAGAGGGAAAGTTACCCACCCTATGTGCAATTTACTGCTCCTTACCTGTAAAATGGAAATAATAATAGTTCCTATCTCATGAAGTTAAGAAAGTAGTTAAAACATAAATTCTTAGAATCACACCAGGTACATTATAAAGCACTAACTGCTACCTGTCCTTATTATGTTTTGACATATCTTGTAAATCACTATGACATCCTGATTCCTAAAGCCAGGATCTATTCTTGGTTTTCATTCTCTCTGTCCACAGTATACCTTACTTGTGAAAAACTCCTCCATCTTAACTCAAACATTACAATAACCTGGTCTTCTTACATTTCTATAATTGCTCTGCTGTAAAAAAAAAAAAAAAAAAAAAAATTTCCAAAGTTCTGTCCATGATCTTTTTACTTCTATACAATCTGAGCAAATTAATCCATTCTCACAGTTTCACATCAAACTTGACATGCAAAAAAAAAAAAAAAACAAAAAACTGTCATGTCCAAGTAGGAAGCACATCCTTTCTCACCTCCTTCAAAACCACCTCCTTTCATTCTTTTTAAGGTATTACTATTCTCCACATCATATGGACTTGAATCCTATATTTCTGGTTCTTCCTTACCTTTATTCCCCATATCCAGTAAACTGGCAATTTTTCTAGGTTGTTCTTTTAAAACTTCCCTCAAATATGTTGTCTCCTTTCCATTCCACTACTATCCATAGACAATTAAAACATCTTTGCAATCTATGTCTTCTACTTCCCTCCTCCTATCCATCATCTCCACCCTCCATAGTTCTCAACAGATAAAGTAAAAGCAAGCTCAATGTTAAAGGCTTTCACAATCTGCTCCGAATCTGCTTTTTAAGTTTGGGACACTACAAATGCCACACTACAGTATAAACAGATGACAATCATTTTTTAAACAGCCTTCTTCTTTACTATCAAGTTAGCTTAATTTATGTTAACTTTAATGGCAAGAATCTCCCACTTCTGTAAAAACAAAATCTTACCCATTCTCCCCTCTTAGGTGAAATATTACCCCTTAGAGATAACCTCTTTCAATCCTCTGAACTCTATCTGCAATAATCTTACTGAAGTACAATATAATCTCCTGATTTAAAATCTTTATTCCACTACTAGACAAAAGGTAGAACAGCAGACTATGCTTTGCCAATACCTAAACAGTAGTGCCTTGAATAGAGAAGGCACAGGATTACTTAGTGGACTAATAAATTTGGGTCAGATTCAGAGTCTCCCTTTTACAAATACAGAGCCTTCTAGTTTTTGTCTTGCTTTTTAAACCTCAGAACTACCTCTTCAAATGAAAACTGATGCAAGAGGAGTCCAAAGTGACTAACAGGTAACCAAAGTAGGGTCTCTCTATTTGTAAGGGGCCAATGACCAAAAGTTATGCCCAAAGCCCTCTCCAACAAAACATTCCCAAAAGGGCTTCATTGAGTACAAGATGAAAAATCACTAGTATTATTTATTTTAGCTTCTAATATACACCCCTCAAAGAACACTATTGATGACTAACTAGTAAATCAACATGCCCTATCTATATTGTGTAAGTACTTTACTTTTTCAACCAGTGGAAAACATTTCACAGAAAAAGCCTCTTCCCACATTTCACCAGAAGGAATGCAGAGATAAAATGAAATAAGTTTCCAACTTGTGTCACAAGTAGACTCAAAGCTGAAACTTTAAATGAGGATTGTATTAGAAAACAATATTTCAGTTCTCAAATGTCTGTGAAAATGCATCATTTGTTCCTTTGCAACAGATCCACCTGGTTTCCCAAGGGTAAAAATAAAATTTATTTATATCATAATACCTAATCTATGCAAGCTAATAAAAAAGAAATGTCTGGTGTACTGTTAACAGATAAAATTAGGCTTAGATGGACAATTTCTCACACAATTTGAAACAATCCTTAAAATTAAGATATATAACAAGAAAAACAACAAATATACAACTACAGATGAGTGTGTATGTGTGTGTGTGTGTGTGTGTGTGTGTGTGTGTGTACAAATACAGATATACACAGAGTATATACAGGGGAGTATACAATACACACAGATGTGTAGCTAGTTTGGTGCCTTGTATATAGCAGGTACTCAATAGTGACTGACTTCCTGAATGCATGAATGAATGAATAGTAATGAGAACTTAGTATCTTATATACAAATACCTGATAGATTCAGTATCTATGTGCACAGGTGCTATCCTCTCCAAGAGAAACTTGATCATTTCCAGGAAAGGATTTGTAGGCTGTTTGGGATTGCCCAACTTCTTAGTTATTTCACGCTGTAACACAGATATTTTTCAGTATTACAAAAGTACATTTAAACAAATCATTATGTTAAAATATTAAGAACCAACAATACTTAAAACCATGTAGTACTGATGCTGGAATAAACAAATCAGTAAGAATTAAACAAATCCAGAAAAAAAAAAAAAAGACTGAATTAAGGATTCAGCATATGAGAAAGGTAGTATTCCAAGTAATCAGGGAAAAGGTAGACTAGTCAATACATTGTATTGAAATAAATGGATAGACATTTGGAATAAAAACAAAGTAAGGTCCCTGTCTCATATCTTACATCAAAAATATTCCAAAAGGATAAAAATACGAAAAAACAAAACCAAGAGTCACTGGATGCACAAACTTGAGCAAGTAAGATTATCAGAGGAGCTTGTTACAACTACAGATTCCTGGATTTAATGCTGAAGATTCTCATTTAGTTGATATAGGATACAGTCAAGAATCACCTTCCTCTAAAAAAGCATTTCAGAAGGTACATAGGTAACAGATTAAGAATCACTGACAACAGTAAATATTTTCATTGACTTGTAACAGAATAGGATTTCATAAGCAAGACAGCAAAGCCAAACACCATGAGAATACTGATTAACCTAGATAATATAAACTATGGTATGTAAAGAACATAAAAAACAAAATAAAAGGATAAACTAAAACTGACAGAAAATTACCTGCAACTTAACAATGCCATATGACAAACTCACAAATCAGTAAGATGAAGACAAATACCATTTCTATAAAAATAGGCAAAGATTATAAACACAACTTATAAAAGAAACATGAATGGCCAATAATCCCAAGGAGCAAAAATGGTCAGATGACTAGCAACTAACAAATGTAAATATTATCAAAATAATTGCATTTTTGTTTTTACTTGGGTTTTGTTTCCAGCAATAATACTAATCAATATTGTTATGTGTGAGAAAATGGTCACTCTCATTACTGGTAATTAACATAAAATTAATTCAGTTCTGGAAAGCAATTTGCCAATGCACATTAAAAGCTTTAAAAAATGAGCTATTAGCCTATGCAATTTTATTTCTTGGAATTTATCCTAAAAAAAGATTAACACTGTGTAAAAATATTAATTATATCTTTCTTCACAGTAATCAAAAACTAGGAAAAAATCTAAACATGTAACATAGTGGACTACTCAATAAATTATAGTACATGTAGTCAATGGTATGCTATGGAGCTATTAAATATAATACTATAAAAGACTAATAAAAAAGTAAAATGTAGGAAACTGTATGTATAATATAATCTCATTTTAGAAGGACATACACGATATTAATAGTAATTGTCTCTACAGAAAAATTATAGTTTATCTGCATTAAGTGACATTTTCCAAATTTTATACAATGAGTATAAATTACTTTTATAAAAGAGGGAGACAATAAAGAAGGTTTGGGGGCTTTTTCAAACATTAGCTCTTTTCTCTCCTTACCACACAACCTTCAGCCTGCTTGCAGGAGCATGTTGGACTAACAAGCACTTCTAACTGCTTTCTTATTTTCTCATCATCTTCTAACACCTGTGTGAATTTCTTCATGAAATCCTGAGCCTTACCAGGATCAGGCAAATTTCCTTAAAATAAATTAAAATTCAATTAAAGTTGATTTTTTTTAATTTTTAAAATAATAACATCAATATTTTTCATTCCTTTTATTGCTTTAAAATCCTTACCTACAAATTCAGTTTAGTTTAACAAAATAAATTGTGAAACACCTTCAATAATCAATTTTCACAAATAAAAATATATTTTCTAGAAATATAAAAAAGGATCATTGTGAAGGGACATATATGCAAGGAAAAAGTAAAACAGCTACTTCTAAATAATCTCTTGTAATATTTAAAGGCATCAAATGTTAACCTGAATAATGCCAATTTTATTACTGTCCCCTTGAGCATGTTGCATACATTGTTTTCTTACAACTTAAGCAACAGATTAATCACTATGTTTTACCTTTAAGAAACTATTTTCTTGTATTTCCCTGTCTGTTGTTAAAGACAACAAACTGTTAAATCCCAGACAGTTTACATATACATGCATGCTATCTAGCACTAACATATACTGAGCAACCTATTTCAGGCATTACTGTTGAATAACTCGTTAGTGCATGAGAAAGGATGAGAATCAAAATGATTTTCATACTATTTGTAGAATCAAAAATGATTTTCATACTATTCTGCTTAATGTGCCTAGGTATGAAAACACTTATGAAGGATAATAAAATGTTGACTCTGATATTTTTCTGGCTTCTTAACTACCATAGCGAATCAGACTATATATAGCATCTCTAATAACAGAAATTGTAAAACAGAACTTTGGCACTTTGGGAGGCTGAGTGGGTGGATCACGAGGTCAGATGTTCAAGAACAGCTTGGCCAAGATGGTGAAACCCCCATCTTTACTAAAAATACAAAAATTAGCCAGGCGTGGTGGCAGGCGCCTGTAATCCCAGCTACTCGGGAGGCTAAGGCAGAGAATTGCTTGAACCCAGGAGGCGAAGGCTGCAGTGAGCGAGATTGTGCCACTGCACTCCAGCCTGAGCAACAGAGCAAGACTCCGTTTCAAATAAATAAATAAATAAATAAATAAAATCAGAACTTTGGATTATCAAAATAGTTGTAGAAATTCAAACGAACCCCAACATACGAATATAGTAAATGTAGTCTTCAAGTTCACATACAATTGTGAAATCCCTTTTTATGTCTTGGTGAGATACTTAAATGACTTAACGTAGTTAAGAATCTAATAATATATTCATCTTCCTAAATACTTCTATATGACCTTTTCAAGTTTCTATAATAGAAAAAATCTGCTGCAAAGGAGAACCACATTATACTACAATGGATAAACATGATCACTTATAGAAGATAAATGAAATGTTTATATAAGTTTACATAAGCACCTGAGGGCAAGCTGAAATACCGCTAGTGCAGCACTTAGCAATCTGTGTTCCAAAGATCACTAGCAGTTCAGTGGAGTTTAACAGTGCTCAGGAAAAGGTATTTTTTTCAAGTAATTTTGGAAAATGTTATTTTACAGCCCTCATAATGGATGGGCATCACAATAAAGGCTACAATAAGGCCTATTATTTCAGAAAACAAAAGCAAAAGGAGGGAGGGAAAAGAAGGGAGGAAGAAAACTGCTTTAATTTAGCATTCTATAAACATATGACAATGAAACCCTTTTTTCTCATAATACTATTAACACCTGCAGGATACTAGCATTCGTTGAAGCTGAATCTGAGAAATAATGGACTTACTGGAAGAAAATTGATAGGAAAAAAAAATAAAACATAGGGAATGATCTCTTTTAGGAGACGGTATCTACAGCCAATCTACTGAAAAGATGGTTATAAAAAGGCAATAGGCCAGGCACAGTGGCTCACACCTGTAATCCCAGCACCTGAGGCCAGCAGTTCAGCACTAGCCTGGACAATATAGCAATATGTAGTCTCTAAAATATATATATTTTTAATTAGCCAGCTGTGGTAGTATGTGCATGTAGTCCCAATTACTCAGGAGGCTGAGGCGGGAAGATGGCTTAGGCCCAGGAGGTCAAGATAGCAGTGAGCTATGACTGTGCCACTGTACTCCAGCCCTGGGCAAAAGAGTGAGATAGTATCTCTAAAACTCAAATTATTTTTTTTAAAAAAGGAATAGTACAAAACAACTTGCTTTAGCAAGTTATCCAGGGACTGGAATAGTTTTCCCAGGACAGAAAGACATTTTGGTCTTAAAGTTCGACTCATTCTAAAACTTCCATTACTTAATCCAAAACCCAGTGAGTTAGGTTTACTGTTATCTTCAGTGTCTTAACATTACTTTCATATACATCACGGAATATTTAGCATCTCAGATCCATCTTAAGATCTCTTCATTATCACCAAGTGGAAGCTCCGTAGAAGCATTCCTCCAGGTGTTCCTGATTATCCCTCTATCCATATGCTATATACGGTGACCTCTGAGATGGGAGGAAAAGCAAATGACCTGCAAAAATAGCAAATATTCCCTACTTTTCCACTGAACAAAGGAGATGTTCCACATAATTCTTTCGTATTTACTGTTAAATGAAATACCATTTTGCTAACATCACCTAAAGCAAAAACAGCAAATTAATATTTTTTCAAAGAAGCTGTTATGTATGTAGTTATTAGGTATATTCTTTATATTTTGGCTTGGAGTGAATTAGCTTCAGTTAGAGTCACATTAGAGCAAGCAACACTAAACACCAATTCAGTTTTTACAGTAAGGTTACATGATTGAAATAAAACTCTTAAAAACAAATTTATGTACTAATCCTTTCTCCAGCTCTAGCTCATATAAGACACTAAAGAAAATTTAAAATTCCTATGTTATCATAGTCTTTAACGAAGCTGCGTGAAACACTTTAAATTATAAAAAAGTTTCAATTAAAACATATTTTATACATATTTTAAAATAACTTACTTGTAATAACCATCACTTTTGAAAATATGGCCTTGACGCTGGCATCTGTCTGTAAATCACATTTAAAAAAATGCAAAATTAGAATTTCCTGACAAAAAAACTTCATCACACTCTGCAAAAAATTAGACAAGCATAACCCACTAAATGCTCCAAACCCATGCTCTTACCAATACTGTCTCCTTCTTTATTTTTTTTTTAACTTTAGATAAACCAGATAGGAGGTGGAAGTAAACTCCTTCTCCACTTTCATCACCGCTTATCTCACCCTGTTTTATTAGCCTCCAAAAAGAAATCAGGTGGCTGCACTGCATTTTGTAACAGGTAGATATTTTGGGGCTTTTTTTTTTTGGAGCTAAAAGAATAGGGAAAACTCCTACAATGTTTAGATCCGAGAATTATAAAGCATAGTCATGAAGCTTATGGGGAAGACACTGGAGAGGCACAATTAACACGTGACTGACATGTATAAAAGATGTTTCTAAGAGTTAGTTATGGATTGTCATCAGGGAAGTGTTATTTCAGTGAATTAATATGCTCACTACCTTATACTGCATGTAATACATTCATATACTACTGCATGTAAAGTCATATGTATAAAAGACATTTCTTAGAGTGCTAATTATTCACTACATCAGAATAGTGTTATTCTAAACAAGAAAAACAAAAAATGTCATTGAGTAAGTTTATTTAAAGTACTGAGCTGAATAAACATAGAACTGAAAGGAAATCAAATAAATAAATAGACTACCCATATTGAGAATGAGCTTGCTAAGAGGAACTAAGAGGTAAAGCATAATAAAGTTCAAGAATTCCCAAATATTTGGAATTTATAGCATTGAACACCTGTCTAGAAACATGTAAGATTGCTATAGTTGCTGTCTTATTTGGGGGAAATGAAATGGCGCTTGGCTATCCTTCTGCATTCTGTTACTTTTTCAAACCTGTCACATGTGAATGAGAACTCCATTTTTTTTCTATCTTTCTTTTTTAATTGCATTTTAGGTTTTGGGGTACATGTGAAGAACATGCAAGATTGTTGCATAGGTACACGCACGGCAGTGTGATTTGCTGCCTTCCTCCCCTTCACCTATATCTGGCATTTCTCCTCATGCTATCTCTCCCCACATCCCCACCCCCCCATCCCTCCCCCATTTCCCCCCAACAGACCCCAGTATGTAGTGCTCCCCTCCCTGAGTCCATGTGTTCTCATTGTTCAACACCTGCCTATGAGTGAGAACATGCGGTGTTTGATTTTCTGCTCTTGTGTCAGTTTGCTGAGAATGATGGTTGAGAACTCCATCTTTAATGTGGATAACTAGGTAATTATTTCAACACAGGCAAAAAGAAAATTCCACTGTAGTAGAAAACTAAACATTCTAGTTGAATTGAGACTGTATTTAGTGATTTCATGTATGACTCAGCAGCAAAGTCATAAGACCCAAGTTTTTAACAACAGGCAAAATGAAGAAGCTCCAACTAAATGCATACATTTTAGAGGAACAGTGAGAATCAAAAACAAGGCTATATTTGATTACAATCTCACACATCATGCTTGTTCAACATATGATTTATACACTTAACATACTACCTGGATGCTATTATGATTTTGATAATGCCTAAAATTATAAATAATTTTATAAGCAAGTAAGAATGTCTTACGTTTTTAATTAACACTCTTACACATTTGGCCAGAAAAAGGGAAATATATAGAGCTCTAAGTAGCAAAGAAAGGCACTTTATCCAGGGATTATTAACTAAAGCATACTAGCTTACTGCATTATAACACCAACTGAAACATGCTTACTGACTAAATCATACTAATGTAACAGGCTTTAAGAGAAAGAAAACAGTGTTATCACTAAATTAGTTTTAAGTCATTTATTTTAAAGAAAAACATATTGACAGATTCGATATACTCAATAATCACAGAAAAAATGTTCAATAAAGGTTCAATAAAACACAAAGAGGTCATTGTTAGCCTATAAAACAAAAATGCTACTCAAAAGTAAGCTTCAGTTAGGCAAACAAGTGGTACAAAATGCCTTATTACTAGTGATCTGAAGGTTAAAAAAAAAAAAACAGTGAGAGGGTCACTATAAACCACTCAAACAAATGGTATGAGTTTACTGTTTTGTAGAGCAATTGGTGAATTTATGCCAGGGGAAAAAGTGAAAATTTTCTCCCCTTAGATGAAACAATACTGCTCCTCTGTCCTATGAAGTATATGTGAGGAAGGGAGACTGAGAAAGAGCACTAGAAACTGAAAAAGCAAAAATAATACTACTACTGTTTTCCCTGAAGGCAATTTAAAATGACCAGGAACACTGCTTTTTAGATGAATATGCCTTTTACACATGTCTACATACAGCATTTCAATGGGAAAAAAAAAAAAAAAAAAAAGAAAACCCTAGAATCATTCTAAATGTCCAAAAAATAAAATTACATCCACTGGATGAATACCACCATTAAATTATAAATACCAGGAAGTACATTTAAAATCTCCATAAATATTAATTTTAAGTAAAAATATCAAGATACCTAACTAAAATTACATAATTATTGAAACTTTCTAAAACCACAAGCATATACAAAAAAGTAGGGAACATCTTAGAGTGGCAACATAATTTCATTATATTTTCTCCGATTTCAATAAAGCTGAGTTATTGTTTACATCTTTAAAGCTATCCAAAAAACTTTAATTTTGAGTACATAAAAGCACTCTTTTTAATGGTGGGTATTACCTTTGCAGATAAAAACATTTATCATTTTCTATGTAGTAAGTTTCTTAAAAATTAAGAGTTTTCGAAGCAAGGAATCCTAAGTTTTACAGTCAGAACTTTAGCAAACAGAATGAATTGTTTAACATGTAACAGCAACAGTAAATAGTTAATTAAAATACATATGTTTTAAAAAACATTGAAGAAAAAAATTCTTACTTTAGGTTGCTTAATTAAGTCAAGCAAATCCTTTACTTGATGTCGGAGCAGATTTTGACATTTCCACATTTCATTCAATGCCCTGAAAAACACAAACATACACATTTAAATAACAAAACAGGATAAAAATCTTTCTAGAATATTACAACCATATAATTTTTTAAGGTTCAAATTATAAAAGGAGATGACAAGAGATGAAGTAAAATTCACAGGACTAAGCAACTGATAATGTGTAGAGGAAAAGAATGGAATCAAATACAACACAGCAGAATCAAAAGAAATAATCAGTGGTTGTACCTGGAGAAATCAGAAATTTTAGAAATAAAGGAATTAACTGACAGAGTAAGGTGCTGCGGCAGGCAGGATAAAATAGAATCAAAGTCATAAAAAGAATTAGTTATGAGAGAATGGAGATACTTTTAGACAAATCTTAAATTTTAAAGTCTGCAATTATTTATAAGTGAATATTATTTTTATATGTCAAAAACTCTGATGTCCTCTTAATAGCTGTATTGTTCTCAGGCAGAAATTTAAATTTAAAAAAATTATACGGGTACTTAAGAAATTATATGAAGAATATAATATATATAGAATAATTAATATTATTGAAATACTTGATTACAGATTAGAACCACACATTTAAAATTTTTTACGAAAATTTCCAAAAACAAGGACTACTTTTCATCAGTTTGTTTTCCATTATTCTACACTTCCATTAACCTTTATTACCACATATACGAAGCACTGCCCAAAAGCAGTAATACAGATGCATATAAAAAACTCTTTTCCTTTTAATAAACCAAGAACACTGTTTAATATTTTAATTCTCCCCTTTAACAATATGTTTAAAAAAATACCTTTGGATTTTTTTAAAGGAGACAAAGTAGTTTAAATTTAGGACACTTGAATTCTTTTACAGTAGTCACGTCAAAATGGTAAAAACAACACTTATTAGAACATTTTCACCTTAGAAGTTATATTTAAAACAGCTATACTTCATTAATTTCAAGTTACTAAGTTCTATAAATTTTCATAAGCACAGTTTAAGAACATTGAAAGCAAAATGATCATATTCCAAAGGACTAAAAATCTAACGAGTTTTATGATTAAAATAATTGTCAAAGAAATGGAGTAGTCATTGTAAAATTACTTCTGAACTCCAAAATCAATATATTTTCTCTCTCCTATATACTTAATCATTATAATTTCTGAAAGGTTTAGATTTTGAAGCCTCCTTTCACTTAAAGAGGAAATTACTTTACCTATTACAGTTAGTTATTCATTAAAGATGACATTTCAAGCTATTTTAAAGCCTCTTATAAACTATTATGGCTATAGCTTAAATCAAAAAGTGATCATCTCTAAGAATTTGTATTGTAACATGTTTACAGAAACTGTCATTTTAAGTATTTTAATAAAATTCTATTAATCAGCGAGGCAATCTGTCCCTGTTTATTGCCTTTCTAAATAATTCTTTAAAGGAGGGGGAAAAGTTATACTAGGAGAAACAACATTACAATAGGAAGACAAATCTCTATTTATTTCATCTTAGTCTGAACTGCAGTTCTGTTCTTTAGTAAATGTAAAAACTCTAGTTATAGCCTGGATATTCTTATATTTGTTATCTGACATTTTAAATAGACAGTTAGTTCCCTGAATTCTCCTTGTTACCAAACCACAAGTTTACAGCAACTCAAAGAAAAAGACAGCTACCATCAGGTTTCAGTCAGTGGCCTGTCCAAATGTTGAGGAGGACCTTCCTCCAACCTTTTGCTCCCAGCTGGGCAAATCACACATCAGACTCAGAAGTACAAAACTATCTAGACACAAACTTTTTTAATAAAAGAGAAGATCACAACAAAAACCCTCACTAATAGGAGTTCTGGGGACCTTGTGAGAGGCAGAACTACACACTGCTGTCAGAAGTTCTCAAGAATGCCTCTGTTCTTTTTTTCAATAATCAAGGTATTTCATTAACTTAGGACCTTAACCAAACACAGATTCACATAAAAAAGTCTGAAGTCTAAGAAATACTTTGTCTTCCCCAAAGAAAAGTAGTCAGAGAATAAAATATTCCTTTTCAACGATAAGAAACAATCCTTACCAAACAAGTTCTCACCTAAATAGACAAGCAGCTATTTTTAAGTCCTTCTCAAACTAAGTCAAAGTCATACATTTAAATGACTTCAGGGCTAGAGTGTAATTAAATTGAAACAGGTGTTACAATACAGAGTGGTGGGGAGTGTGGTGAAATCAGAACTTTAATGGACCATAAAAGTATAAAGTTTCAGTATTATCTGTTTTCAGGAAAATTAAAGATAAGAAAATTTGATACTCAGAAGATTAAGAAAATCTAATAGTCTGATAATATACAGGAGGATATAGAAATTCATAAACCACTGGTAGGAGTATAAACTAGTATAATCATGTTAGAAAACAATTTGACACTAGTTTACGTTGATGAAAAGGCCCATAGTCAGAAACTCCACTTCTAGCTATATACTAGTGAATATGAACCTTGGTTGCCCATTAAAATCTCCTGAAAGGCTTTTCTAAAGAGCCCAATTCCCAGACTACACTCCAGTAAGTATCTGTGAAGGAGGAACTTAGTTGTCAATTGTTTAAACCTCCCAGGGTGATTTCAATAAGTAGCTAAATTTGAGAATCACTCATAATCATACCTTAGAGAAACTCTTGCATGTGCATATTAAATTGAAAAGATGAATGATGTACAGCTATGTATAATATTATGGATGAGTCTTGGATATAGAATAGAAAAAAAGACATACAAAACTGTATACACAATTGTCTCACTTTATCATAAAGTTCAAAAACAAGCAAAAATATATTACTGAGGAATACACACACATATACACATAGATATGTTAAAAAAATTTTTTAAAGGAAACAAGAAACAAGGGTAGAGGTTACCTCTGGGAGGAAGATGAATGGGAGAAAAGTTTATAAGTTGGGTAATAGATTAATAGATATTTTTATTTTATTAAACTTCATAACATACATATCTGTTTTTTTAATTATTACATAATAAAAAATGTAACGGATTTTGGAGAAAACCACCACAGATAAACATAAAGTACTAAAATACTGGTAAGTATAAGTTGGTCAGCTAATTATAAATGTTGGCTAAACTGAAAATCATCTAAAAAATGATATACAAAGACCTTAAATATTTTATCTTAAAACAGATAAATATCCAATCATTCACCAACCATTTTTGTAGAATCAAAGCCTTTCCTTTTGAGTACTGGTCCAGATTGGAATTTACTTTCAACTTTTCAACGGCATTATTTTTCAACATATCTCTTGTGAATAGCACTGTCTCACTTTTGAATTCAATCAAATATACTTATCACTTAAGTGATGAGTGATATCTGACATGCTTCATTTTATAACAGCTATTTATAATTTTTATTTCTACTTACTGTTATTTTTCTTGTTTTCTATTTTGTTTCTGGTATTAAAGCTTTCATTAATCATTTTTTGTTCCTCTGTGTTTGGAAACTATACATTTTAACTGCTTTGAGAGGTGATTGTTAAATGCACACTTATAATTATTCAATAATCACTATCACTAATATGATAAAAGAACCCGGGAACACCTTCATACTCATTACTTACCTATCACCTTATATGCTGTTATCCAATACGACCCACCTATAGTCAAAATTTTTGACAAAAGCATCAACCAATCAGAACCGTGGGTAGTGGAAGAAGGTCCTGGAGACATTCCAGCCCTGCCCAGGCATGGTAGGGACATAGGAAAGAGGGTTCCAGGGACACTCAGGAAACCTCATATAGTAAGTACTGCAGTGGTATATGGTACTGGCTAAATACTGGCCTACGTGCTACCTACTTTTTAATCCACACTCCCACCCCTTGCAAATAAAACTATTAATACTGTTTTTAGAGTCCTTGATTATTTACATTTACAGAAGTGTTTCAAATTCTTGTATCTTATTACTTCTTTATAGATTTAATTTCCTTTTTTGCCAAAAACAAAAAGAAAATTATTCTTTAGTAATTTTTTCAAGCAGAACTGACAAATTCTTCATTTTTGCTTAAAAGTGTCATTTCACTATTACTCTTGAATGACAGTTGGGCTGAGTAGAGAAGTCTAGATTTACTATGATGTCCAATAGGTTGTTTCAATAGAATATAAATATGATATTTCATTCCATTTAAGAGGCCATCAATTCAATTTGCCATGAGGAAAAGAGCCACCAATTAGGCTATGACAAACCGAGAATTTTAGGATGTATTCCAATTCCAGAGAAGAGTTTACAAGTAATAAATTTAAATATAAGAGTAATGTATTTTACTATGTGTAGTGGAAAAAGAACAAGCTTTGGAACCAAGCAGGATCAAGTGCAAATCCTGGCTCTCTCTCACTCCTTGTGTGATTCTGTGCAACTTAACATCTGTGTGATTCATTTCATCATGTGTAAAACAGGAAAATATCACTTAAACCAGGGTTAGCAAGGTTTTCCTATAAAAGGCCGGACAGTATTTTAAGCTTTGTGGGCAATCAGTTCTCTTTTTCAACATATTTTTCCACTGTAGCACAAAAGCAGCTATACATGATACAAATCCCAGTGCCTGAAATACAGCAGGCGGGAAAAAAAAAATGTGTATTTCTTCCCTCTAGAATCTTTTCCTCAATATTTCTGTATAAAACATAAAAAGAAAATACAATTATTTCCATGGAAGAAATGAAGTCAAAAGTCTCATTAAACAGTGGTACAAATGAAAATTACATATAGCCACTTAGATCTCTCCAATTTCTCAACATTTAATCCCCAATAGTTGTAAACTACATTTGCTGCAATACTAAGGGTCTACATTTCCTAAAACCTAAAGCAAATCTCTAAGACCTCAATTTCCTAACCCTTAATATGATTCAATTAGACTAGCAATATCTTTTCCATGTCTAAAATGCCAATGCCACTTTACCTAAACACCCAAAAGTACTTTTTGAATGAAATGTGGCAGAAAAAACATATTTGTGCTTACTCTTATGTCAAACTATAACACTGTGCTGCTCAGGCTATGCAGCACAAAATTTGTAGCCTACTGCTCTGCATCATAAGACAAATGAGTACACCAAGTGAGAACAAAAAGGTAGTATTTTCATAATACAAATGCTTCTAATGCCTTAAGGAAAGCAAACAAACAATAGGTACATCAACATTTCTTGAGACACCAACAATATGAATAGAAAACTCAAATCCTAAAAGATTTCATGTCAGTCAGCTCTGTTTTTCAATTGCTTACAATGGCTTAATCTCATGTTTAAAGTGGTACTTTCTGAAAAAATAGCCAAGTAGTATATTATAACATGACCCTTTAAACAATATTTACACTACACAGTTTACATTTTAAAACAAGGTGTCTGTGGTTTCTTTTCCATAAAATTCAATATATTGCAAAAGATGAAAAGAACAGAGTTTGATATTTGAAACATACTTCACAGCATTTAAATCCAGTGTGGCATACAAGTAATATAAGCACTTCATCCGTTCTGTAGTTTCTAAATTGTGAGGAACCATGTATTGAGCAAAGATCCGTTCAACAAGTAATCTACAAAAAAGCAGAGAAGGCATTGTATTGTCCTTTTTGTAATTTTCTAAATCTGCATATAAAATTCCAAAATTATGTAAAGAACATATATTAAAGAGGTTCCTGCTGCTATGGGTGGAAATGAGATTTCCAAATCAAAATCTTCTATCTGTAGAAAGAAGGGGACCAAAACAAGATTTAGCTGGATGTACTGAAAACAGCCCTATGCCCACAGCTAAGACAACTATCAGCTTCAGGACATTGGGCACATTATATATCAGGGATTTTTCTTTAATTTGAACCTTAAAAAATTATGTAGTTGTAATATAATACAGAATTTTAAAACACACCAGGTCCTTTCAAATGCCAAGCTCTAAATTTCTAAGTCAAAACTAAAGAAACTTTTAAGATTCTTTTGCATTTTCAGAGGCATCATCATGAAAACAGACCCGGTTAAAAGTACTAAAAAAAAAAAATCCTACCAAATCATAAAGTATATCTTTATGCACTGATATCATACCCTCAAAAAGTATAAAAGCTTCAATTTTATAAAAACAACTATGACGTTTCATAGATAATGTTAATGTAAGATACTCAGTTTTTAGTTTCTATGCCTCTTAACATTATAGGATGACCTGCATAACCTCTTAAATCATTTCAGACTATAACCAGGATTTAGAGCTCTAATCACTAATAAATGACTGCAGTCCATGCAAGATCCAATCTTAGCCTGGAATAGAAAAAATATTAAGATTATAATCAGATAATGTGTTTTTATATAAATTTATAAAATGTTTTCTAGCTTTCAGTTGAAATTGTTTTTAAATGTCTAAAATCCAACATGTTTTTAAAGTTTTATTTGAAAAAAACTAATGAAGTCTTTGTAACACAATTACCTATAAACTAAAATTGTAATTATACACATTCCTACTTTTAGATATTACTGTTCAAATACACTGTATAAAAATGAACGTAAAACCTGTGCCGATCCCTAAAGTTATATATACATTACTGCTTCATTTATGGTGCTGGTGGGAATGAGCCCAGTCACTCACTACCATTACTTAGTACTAAAAACTGAGGAAAGGGTGTAAGATCATAAAGAAAATAGTTGGCATAAATCAAGTTATAAACATTCAAAGTCACCAAATATTTATGGTATCCTTAACTTACCGATCATCAATACTATTTTGATAATATATATGTAGCAATTTGTCTTTGATCCACGCTATCTGTTTTGCAGCATCTTTTCCAGCTGCTGATTGTAAAGCATATTTCTTATAAATCTGGGCAAGTCCCATCATGGCTTCTTTGCGTACTCTCCACTTAAAAACAAAAGAAGTTTTATTTATAATGTAAAAATGCTTCTATTATATAAATTAAGGAAAAGTCTAGTTTCCTAGTTTTATGTTTTCCTTCCCTTTATACATTTTTTTCAAGTCTCAGATAAGGAACATCAATTTATAATTACTATATTTATTTTTTAAAAGCACAAAACTATCCCATAAATATTTCTACTATGTAAAGTACGGGAGACAAGTCAACATGTATAAAGAACTTTAATGCTTTAATGTCTTAAACCTATCACCTATGCTTGAAAACTAAAGCTAATCACACTCTACATATTGTTACTTAAAATTGGTAAGGAAAAACAAGCTACCAAAATTTTTGTTCAAGCATTTTTAAGAGACAGGGTCTCTGTTGCCCAGGTTGGAGTGAAGTGCTGCAATCACAACTCACTGAAGCCTCAAACTCCTGGGCTCAAGCAATCCTCCCACCTCAGCCTCCCAGGTAACTGGGACTACAAGCATACAATGCCACACCTAGCTAATTTTTTATTTCTGTAGTAACAGGGTCTCACTATGTTGCCCAGACTGGTCTTGAACTCCTGGCCTCAAGCGATCCTCCCACCTCAGCCTCCTAATGTGCTGGGATTACAGACATGAGTCACTGCAGCCAGCTCAAGCAACCAAACATTAAAAGGCAAAGACAGAATTAAAAGGATAAACTGTGACCCATCCCTCATAAATTTTTTCTAAATTGTGGTATATATTTAACATACTTATACTATTAGAAATAATAATAGTAATGAAGATGTATTAAAGGTATATATATTGGCTTTATCAAATGCTGAATGTAAAGATACTTATCAGTGGTCCATTTGGTCAACTCTGGGAAATGAGTTGAAGTATAAGTGAAATGTATTCAACTTTTTTAAAACAAGTATATATTTGTTACAGTGCATCTGACACTAATTATCTTAAGTTCATTCTTTAATTTTACATAAACACAGCACTGTAATCAAAAGGAAGTTGGTAATGTTGAAAATATGAATTTGCAGAGATTATTAATTTTTTCCTTTGTGGTCCTTTTCTCTTTGCTATGGTCTGTCATTCATAGCAACAAATTATTCCCTTGGTTTTTCTTTCACTTAATTACAGTATATTAAGAATAGTTCTTATTTCATTAATCCACCAACTACATATTGAAATAAAAGACTTCTAAAAGTCTAATAAGATTTCAGGCCAGTTGTGGTGGCTCATGTATAACACTTTGAGAGGCCAGGGTGGGAGGATGGCTTGAGACCAGGATTGGAGACCAGCCTAGGCAACACAGGGAGGGAGGGAGGAAGGAAGGAAGGAAGGAAGGAAGGAAGGAAGGGAGGGAGGGAGGGAGGGAGGGAGGGAGGGAGGGAGGGAGGGAGGAAGGAAGGAAGGAGAAAGAAAGAAGAAAGAAAGAGAGGAGAGAGAAAGAAGAAAGAGAGAGAGAGAAAGAAGAGAGAGAGAGAGAGGGAGGGAGGGAGGGAGGGAGGCAGGCAGGAAAGAAAGAAAGAAGGAAAAGAAAAGAAGAGAAGAGAAAAGAAAAGACAAGACAAGACGGCCAGGCATAGTGGGACGCATCTGTAGTCCCACCTACTCAGGAGGCTGAAGTGGGAGAACTGCTGGAGCCCATGTCAAGGCTGTAATGAGATTTAAATTTGTTTATATAAACTTTGTATCTCTAACTCCCTATGTTATATCAAACTTTTAATTCTCTCTTCTTCAAAGGGAATTTAAAGATACATCATAGCTAATATTGTCAAGAACATGTATATAGTCAATTATTTTTCAGTGCTCAATTTTTATGTGAATGAACCAAGCAACCATACAATGAACATAACATGAATAAAAATATACATTATGATCCCAACAATACACAAAAACAGTTCAAATTCTAAGCCTACCTGAGAAAAAGGTTATTTAGAAGGCTATTATCCTATGAACAATGCAAATATCCTTCCCTCTTCATGCCTTTTGGCCCTTTTCACTGATTAATGCCACAACGAAATATTCAATAAAGATAAGTCTACATTTATCAGTTAAAATAAATTGTTCTGGATACCTATAGATTTGAAGGGAAAACCATGTGCTTCTGGCCCATGTATCCTCCACCCACAACCAGCATTATCAAAGACAGTATTAACAAGGGAGATGGCACGATCAACCTGTTACAATGTTTTAAATAATTTACCTAGTCAAAGCTATTCCAACAATCAATAGGCAAGGCCTCCCACTTTCGTTGCTAATTAGTGCTTAAATAAGTTAAAGGCTCTAATCCTTCACCAAAATTACTCTTATGCCTAAATGAGGCTTAGATGCCATTATGGCAATCAGGAGGAGAACGGAATGAACATTTATTAAAGTATTTCCTGAGCACCTAATATATTCCATGCAATATGAAACAAAAACATAACAAGACACAGTCCTCTCTCCAGAAGTTTATTGATAAATGTGAGTGGGGCTAGTGGGTGCTCATTCAAAAAAGCTGGATTGAAGTAACAGAAAATAGGCTAGAAGCATAGTACTCTATTGAGTTTAGCTTTGCTAAGTTGAAAACATCTTTCATTTTCTATTCCATGTTAATTATAATACAACCAATTAGACAACTACCAATTCATACTTATATAACAATAGCCATGAAAGGAGAAAGAAAAAAGAGTCAACAATGTAAGAGAAGTTGTGTCTCAGACCTTTACAAAAGTCTGTTACCATTAACACTGGTATACAGGCCAAATATCTGACTACCATTAAGAGCTGCTTTATGTTATGATTGGAACAAATATCTTAATAAAGAAAAACTGATACAATTTTTTTTTTTTTTTTTTTTTTTTGAGACGGAGTTTCGCTCTTGTTACCCAGGCTGGAGTGCAATGGCACGATCTCGGCTCACTGCAACCTCCGCCTCCCGGGTTCAGGCAATTCTCCTGCCCCAGCCTCCTGAGTCGCTGGGATTACAGGCACGCGCCACCATGCGCAGCTAATTTTTTGTATTTTTAGTAGAGACGGGGTTTCACCATGTTGACCAGGATGGTCTCGATCTCTTGACCTCGTGATCCACCCGCCTCGGCCTCCCACAGCGCTGGGATTACAGGCTTGAGCCACCGCGCCTGGCCGATACAATTTAATTTTAAAAAGTAAAACCTCATAAAGTTAATTTTAAATATTAAAATGCCTCCCCCCCAAAAAAAAGGCTAATTACATTTAAATCTCAATATTTTCAAATACTGTTAAACTTCAAGTATTAAAAATGAAAACTTATTAATAATTACTTATTCGTACTTACCCGTTTGTCTAATGTTCTCTCTCTCACAAAATTAAGTAAGTGATCATTGACCAGAAGAATATCCTTTTTAGCAGCTGTAACTATTGACACAATAACATCATGTCTAATAGCTTCCTCAGGGTCATGTGACCTCACTTTAAGATACTCTGAAAGATAAGATTTTATTTTATTACAATGGAAACTTTAACAACCAAAATGTTTTTAAAAGACTGCATGACACCTCTGAAAACAAGCCTTAGCAAAACAGTACCTAAGGAGAAGTATCAAGAAAATTAAGAGCCAGGAAAGAAAGAGAAGGAAGAAAGAAGGAAGATTAGTTCTTCAGTCAAAACACAGTGGTGACATCTAATTGAGTAGTAAGAGCCTTCTCCCCACTTGGTAGATTAGGAACTTGAAAAAATTCACTAACCTAGCCGGGAACAGTGGCTCACACCTGTAATCCCAGCACTTTGGGAGGCCGAGGTGGGAGGATCACCTGAGGTCAGGAGTTCAAGACCAGCCTGGCCAACATGGCAAAACTCCATCTCTACTAAAAATACAAAAATTAGCTGGGCATGGTGGCAGGTGCCTGTAATCCTCCCAGCTACTTGGGAGGCTGAGGCAGGACAATCGCTTGAACACGGGAGGCAGAGCTTGCAGTGAGCCAAGACTGCGCCACTGCACTCCAACCTGAGCAACAAGAGTGAAACTACGTCTCAAAAAAAATTCACCAACCTCATTAATTAAACAAAAGATATAAATGAACTGAGAGATGCATCAACGTTGACTTTTTTTTTTTTTTTCCATTTAAATGATACAATATTCAAGCCAAGTGTGCTACTGGGAAAAGAATACTCAAGTTTCTAGACCTTGAGGGCAACCCAGATTAAGGTTACTGAAAGAATAAAATTGAGATACTAGCTGCCAAGAAATAGGACACTAAGATCATAAAGCAGTTTCACTTAACCGAACCAAGAGAAGGCAAAGAGCAGATAGAAAAAAATGAAAAAGATGTAACAATTATGAGTGATTGAAGGAAGTTGTTAAAACCAAAAACATGGAGTTCTTCACATGGCACTGAGTGAAAGGAGGGACATTAACTTCAGTAATGTTATCTTAAGCTTAAGGAAGAGGAAACACAACTGAGCATAAATTTAACAAATAAAATATTATTCATCTTTTATTATGGAACCAGTAAGATAAAATTTGGTTGTTTGAATATGCATTAGCAAAAACAGTCATGCCTATCTATATAAACACTGCTTATAACTGGAGTAGATTTACTTTCTCTATAAATTAACAGTTAAACAGATAAGTACAACAGAAATACCATAAAACTAATGCCCAGGTCTTAACCCCTTCAATTTGGGCATTCTCTACCGGTAAAAACTATTCTTAAAGTAAAAAATATCTTGTGATCTTAAAAAAAAAAAAAAAATCTTCTAAAGAAACACAAATGTTATCTTACCTAACCCAGTAAAGAAAGTTTTTAGTATTATGACTTCAAATGGAACATGTTAAACAGATCAAGTTCATCATTGTACTTGTTTCAAATGCAATACGTATTATTTTATGTGTCACTAAGAAAGGGAAAAAAATGATACACCAATTTTAAGATACATCCTAATTTCCCTAAATCTAGTCACTCATGTTAAATAGGTATACACAGAGCTATTAATGCACAGATATTAACTGTAAGGAGAAGAGATAACAGAGAAGATAGATCAAATTATCAGAGGTTAGCATGACAAAGCATCTACATAACTTTCACAATACGGCTATGTCCTTTAAATTTTGGCTCAAGGCACAAGGATGAATCTCACAAACATACTGTCGAGCAAAAAGTAAGACAAAGGTGTGTTTATGTCACACATATTTAACTCTGCTCACTCCTAATTAAAAAAAATTTAAGGCCAGGTGTGGTGGCTCACACCTGTAATACCAGCACTTTGGGAGGCCAAGGAGGGTGGATCACCTGAGGTTGGGAGTTCAAGATTAGTCTGACAAATATGGAGAAACCCCATCACTACTAAAAATACAAAAAATTAGCCGGGCATGGTGGCACATGCCTGTGATCCCAGCTACTTCGGAGGGTGAGGCAGGAGAATCACTTGAACCCAGGAAGCGGAGGTTGCAGTGCGCCGAGATAGTGCCATTGCCCTCCAGCCTGGGCAACAAGAGAAACTCTGTCTCAAATAAAAAAGAAAAAAACAAAAAACAAAAAAACATTTAAAAGGCTGAGTGCGGTGTCTCACACCTATAATCTCAGCACTTTGGGAGGATGAAGTGGGTAGACCACTTGAGGCCAGGAGGCTAGCCTGGCCAACATGGTGAAACCCCATCTCTACTAAAAATTCAAAAAAAAATAGCCGGATGTGGTGGCACACAGCTGTAGTCCCAACTGCTCAGGAGGCTGAGGCAGGAGAATCGCTTGAACTCAGGAGGCAGAGGTTGTAGTGAGCCAAGATCATGGCACTGTACTCCAGCCTGGGTGACAGAGTGAAACTGTTGTCTCCAAAAAAAATTTAAAACGTTTTTTATGCCTGTAATCCCAGCACTTTCGAGGCCAAGGCAGGCAGATCACGAGGTCAAGAGATTGAGACCATCCTGGCCAACATGGTGAAACCCCATCTCTACTAAAAGTACAAAAAATTAGCCGGGCATGGTGGTGCATGCCTGTGGTCCCAGCTACTCGGGAGGCTGAGGCAGGAGAATTGCTTGAAACTGGAAAACGGAAGTTGCAGTGAGCCGGGATCATACCACTGCACTCCAGCCTGGCGACAGAGCGAGACTCTGTCTCCAAAAAAAAAAAAAACATGTTTTTAAAAGGGACAAATAACAAGAGAAGTGATCACAAGAGAAGAGATCACAGCAAAAGATGTGTCAACAAAATTTTGGCAGATGGACAAGTAGTAAATGTCACAGGACAAAGAAAAAGGATAAAACCCAAATGGGAAGGAAAACAATAAACAAGCTTATTTCCAGAAAGAACACTGAAAACATGTAAAATAGTTAACAACCTATAAAAATGGTCAAAAACAAAAAGAAAACACAAAATGTTGTCAAGGATGCTAAATGACTGGAACCCTCATTCACTGCTGGTACAAATGTAAAATAGTAAAACTAATATGGAGAACTGTTTCATCGTCTCTTATAAAGTCAAACATGTACATACACTATGACCAGCAATTTCGTTCCTGTTTTCAAAAAGAAATAAAAACATAAGTCCACCGAAATACTTGCACAAAACTATTCACAGTAACACTATTAATAGCCCCAAATATAAAACAACCCAGACAGCCACCAAAAGAAGTGGGTAAACAAATTATGGTATATTCATACAACAAAATAGTAATAAAGAATAAATTAACAGTACAGGGTAAATTTCAAAAACATGTTATGTGAAAGCACCCAGAACTCTCTCCATTCCCCATCCTCAAAAAGAATAGAATACATTGTACAACTCAACATATATGAAATTCAAAAACAGGTAAAACTAACCTACAGATTTAGAAATCAAAAAGTGGTCAGAGAACTAACTAGAAAGGGATATAGGAGTACTTTTTGGCATCATGGAAATTCACTGTATCATCAAACATGTCAAACTGAACACTGAGGATCTAAGTTAACTACACTTCTTTTTTTAAGTTAAAAAAAGAGACTGTAGAACAGACTCTGATATTTTCTCTTAAAATATAGATAAATCTGGGTTAGCTGTCCAGGTAGTCATCCAAATAACCTACCAATTAGGATTCACAGAGCTTTCTATATCCCCTGTGGCATAGAATAACTAAGTGAGAAACTTGTGGAGGCATTTGTTATCTCTATGTGTCATATCCAAACATTTAAATATCAAAATATATACTATTTTATTATAAACTACTTCCCTTTTGCTTCTCCTGTATACTACAATATGGGCAATTGACTTTTTTAAGCTTTTTTAAGTGAATTGTTTTATCTATCCACTTTATTTAAGGATCTCGAAGGCAGAATTACAAATTATTTGCTTAAAAAGGGAGTTACTGGTCTGATGAGGCTGAGAAGCACTACAGTATAAGGTTCACATGGAGAAAGTGAAATGATTCTGCTAGTCAGGAATGAAGCCGGAGGAAATTAAAATGGAACAGGGTATATGAGGTTTAAAATAAAATAACTGAAGATGTGATTACGACTGATAAAAAATCAAAGCCTCACTCTTTCTTTTTCTTTTGAGACTGAATCTTGCTCTACCGCCCAGGCTGGAGGGCAATGGCGTAATCTTGGCTCACTGCAACCTCTGCCTCTTGGGTTCAAGCAATTCTCCTGCCTCCACCTCCTGAATAGCTGGAATTACAGGCGTACACCACTACGCCTGGCTAATTTTTGTATTTTTTAGTAGAGACAGGGTTTCACCATGTTGGCCAGGCTGGTTTCAAACTCCTGACCTCAAGTGACCCGCCCACCTCAGCTTCCCAAAGTGCTGGGATTACAGGCGTAGGCCACCAAGCCCCGCCTCAAGTATCACTCTTTGAAACAAAAGCAAGGTTTGCTTTATTAGTCTTATACTTTTATCACTTTCTCTAGCAGTGAAAACCTCTGAAACCTGCCACCATATTTCAGGTAGGGGAGAAAGAATCTTCTACAGAATAAGATAACAGAAAGATAAAGCAAACTGTCATCTGCAGTAATAGGGAGTAGAAGTAAAAAAGCAAGGAGACTGCCTCTCTAAGGCTACTGGGAAAGAGGAGACGGGAAACCAATATGAGCCTAAGCAGGAAAGGTATACACTGGCAGGATATTCCTAGCATTGCCTCTCTCCTGCTCAGTCAGTATAAATCCTTTGGCCTATGTAAACCTAACATGACAGCAAGTTCAATGAAAGAGAAACTCTATTTAGCCATGTACAAATCAAAATGGTGCACACTGCTACACAATGGCAACAGCAAAACGCAGGGGTCTGCTTTTACTGAATAAGTGAAAAACATGATTTAAATATTTCAATAAAAAATATTCAAAATCAGCTTGGGCAACACAGTAAGACCCTGTCTCTTAAAAAACAATTTTAAAATGACAACTAAGCAATAAACCTTACTCTTAAAAAACTCAAAATCTAAAATGAAAGCATGAAAATAATAATGTAGTGTGAATAAATATTATCATTTTGATTATACATCACTAAAATTATTTTCTAGAAAAAAGATAAATTTTAAGAGAAATGTGAACAATTATTGCATGCTGAATTACTTAAAATTCATTAAGCTCCTTAAAGATGAATGATAAAATTTAAAATATTTTGGAGATATAACACACCTAAATACTTTGGAGAACAAATCCATGGGAATGGTATAAACAAGTAAGAGACAAGAAGAAAAAAAAAAAAAGGCTCTGAAAAACAGATGAACAAATACAACCAACCTTGGATTCCCAAGAAAACAAAATCCTATGCCAGTAGAGGAAAAACAGGTGAACCAACTCAGTATATACTACACTCTTCAAAAGGCAGAGGGACTAGCAACAAGTCCCTCTGGATCTTAAAACAAGGAAGAGAACGAAGGATTAGGCGAAAGCTGTTTGAGAAAGTCATCTAGAAGATTATCCCTATTCCACACCAAAAGAAGTCTGGAGATAAATTCTATAAAAATAAATAAATAGGCCAGGCACAGTGGCTAACGCCTGTAATCTCAGCACTCTGGGAGGCCGAGGTGGGTGGCTCACAAGGTCAGGAGACCGAGACCATCCTGGCCAAAACTGTGAAACCCATCTCTACTAAAAATACCAAAAAATTAGCTAAGCGTGGTGGCGCATGCCTGTAGTCCTAGCTACTCGGGAGGTTGAGGCAGGAGAATTGACTGAACCCAGGAGGAGGAGACTGCAGTGAGCTGAGATGGTGCAACTGCACTACAGCCTGGGTGACAGTGTGAGACTCTGTCTCAAAAATAAAATAAAATAAACAGTAGCACTAAACAACTGGCATGGATACCATACCCCAAAAGGGAATTATGTGACAACTAATCTGAAATGTGAATGCAGAAACCCATCATTCTTTTCCCAAACACATTAGTAACTAGCCTTTAACTTCCAGTTAAGTACCCAGATACATAAAGCAAGTTCTTAACAACCTAAAAGGAGATTTAGACTCCCACACAATAATAGTGGGAGACTTCAACACTCCACTGTCAATACTAGACAGATCAATGAGACAGAAAATTAACAAGGACATCCAGGACTTGAATGAACAGCTGGACCAAGCGGACCTAACAGACATATACAGAATTCTCTACCCCAAATCCACAGAATTTACATTCTTCTCAGCACCACAAAACACTTACTCTAAAATTGACCACATAATTGGAAGCAAATCACTCCTTGGCAAATGCAAAAGAACAGAAATCATAACAAACCGTCTATCAGACCACAGTACAACCAGATTAGAACTCTGGATTAAGAAACTCACTCAAATCTGCACAACTACTTGGAAACTCAACAACTTGCTTCTGAGTGCCGAATGGATAAACAATGAAACGAAGGCAGAAATAAAGATGTTCTTCGAAACCAATCAGAATGAAGACACAACTTACCAGAATCTCTGGGACACCTTTAAAGCAATGTCAAGAGGGAAATTTATAGCAATAAATGCCCACATGAGAAACAAGGGAAGATCTAAAATCGACACCCTATCATCAAAATTGAAAGAGCTAGAGGAGCAAGATTAAAAAAACTCAAAAGCTAGCAGAAGACAAGAAATAACTAAGATCAGAGCAGAACTGAAGGAGATAGAGACACAAAAAACCCTTCAAAAAATTAATAAATCCAGGAGCTGGTTTTTTGAAAAGATCAACAAAATAGACCACTAGCCAGACTAATAAAAAAAAAGAGAGAGAAGAATCAAACAGATGCAATAAAAAATGATAAAGGGGATATGACCACTGATTCCGCAGAAATACAAACTACCATCAGAGATTATGACAAATAGCTCTATGAACATAAACCAGTAAACTTGGAAGAAATGGATAAATTCCTGGACACTTGCACCTTCCCAAGACTAAACCAGGAAAAAGTTGAAACCCTAAATAGACCAAGAACAAGGGCTGAAGTAGAGGGAGCAATCAATAGCCTACCAACCAAAAAAAGTCCAGGTCCAGACGGGTTTATAGCCAAAGTCTGCCAGACGTACAAAGAGGACCTGGTTCATTCCTTCTGAAACCATATGAACAATACAAAAACAAGGAATCCTCCCTAAGTCATTCTATGAGACCAACATCATCCTGATACCAAAACCAGGCAGAGATTCAACAAAAAAAGAAAACTTCAGGCCAATATCCATGATGAACACTGACGCAAAAATCTTTAATACTGGCAAACTGAATGCAACAGCAAATCAAAAAGCTTATTCATCACGATCAAGTAGGCTTCATCCCGGGGGTGCAAGGCGGTTCAACATACACAAGTCCATAAACGTAATCCATCACATAAACAGAACCAAAGACAAAAACCACGTGATTATCTCAATAGATGTAAAGAATGCCTTCAACAAAATTCAACAGCCCTTCATGCTAAAAACTCTCAATAAACTAGGTATCAATGGAACATGTCATAAAATAATAAAAGCTATTTGTGACAAACCTATAGCCAATATCATACTGAAAGGGCAAAAGCTGGAAGCATTCCCTTTGAAATCTGGCACAAGACAAGGATGCCCTCTCACCACTCCTATTCAATATAGTATTGGAAGTTCTAGCCAAAGCAATCAGGCAAGAAAAATAAAGAGTATTCAATTAGGAAAGGAGGAAGCCAAACTTTCTCCATTGGCGACGGCATGACTGTATATTTAGAAGACCCCAACCTCTTAGCCCAAAATCTCCTTAAACTGATAAGCAACTTCAGCAAAGTCTTAAGATACAAAATCAATGTGCAGAAACCACAAGCATTCTTATACACCAATAACAGACTTAAAGAGGGCCAAATCAAGAACAAACTGCCATTCACAATTGCTAAAAAGAAAACAAAATACCTAGGAATACAACTAACAAAGGATGTAAAGGACCTCTTCAAGAAGAACTACAAACCACTGCTTAACGAAATAAGAGAGGACACAAACAGATGGAAAAACATTCCATACTCATGGTTAGGAAGAATCAATATTGTGGAAACGGCAATACTGCCTGAAGTAATGTACAGATTCAACGCCATCCCCATCAAACTACCAATGACCTTCTTCACAGAACTGGAAAAAAACGCTTTAAACTTCACATGGAACCACAACAGAGCCCATATAGCCAAGACAATCCTAAGCAAAAAAAAAAAAAAAAAAAAAACAACAAAGCCAGAGGCATCACACTGCCAGAGCTCAAACTATACTACAAGGCAACAGTAATCAAAACAGCATGGTATTGGTACCAAAACAGAGACACAGACCAATGGAACAGAACAGAAGCCTCGGAAGCAACACCACACATCTACAACCATCTGATCTTGGACAAACCTGACAAAAACAAGCAATAGGGAAAGGACTCCCTGTTTAATAAATGGTGTTGGGAAAACTGGCTAGCCATGCGCAGAAAGCAGAAACTGGACCACTTTCTGACACCTTACACTAAAATTAACTCCAGATGGAGTAAAGATTTAAACATAAAACCTAACACCATAAAAACTCTAGAAGAAAATGTAGGCAAAACCATCCAGGACATAGGCATAGGCAGGGACTTCATGAATAAAACACCAAAAGCAATGACAACAAAAGCCAAGAAAGACAAACAGGATCTAATTAAACTTCAGAGCTTCTGAACAGCAAAAGAAACTATCATTAGAGCAAATCGGCAACCAATTGAATGGGAAAAAATTTTTGCAATCTACCCATCTGACAAAGGACTAATATCCAGAATCTACAAAGAACTAAAACAGATATACAAAACAAACAAACAAACCCATTCAAAAGTGGGCAAAAGATATGAACAGACACTTTTCAAAAGAAGACATTTATGAGGCCAAGAAACATATGAAAAAATGTTCATCATCACTGGTTATTACAGAAATGCAAATCAAAACCACATTGAGGTATCATCTCATGCCAGTTAGAATGGTGATCATTAAACAATCTGGAGAAAGCAAATGCTGGAGAGGATGTGGAGAAATAGGACCACTTTTACACTGTTGGTGGGAGTGTAAATTAGTTCAACCATTGTGGAAGGCAGTATGGCGATTTCTCAAGGATCTAGAAATAGAAATTCCATTTGACCCAGCAATCCCATTACTGGGTATATACCCAAAGGCCTATAAATCATTCTATTATAAAGACACATACACACGTATGTTCACTGCAGCCCTGTGTACAACAGCAAAGACCTGGAACCTGGACAAAGAAAATGTGGCACATATACACCATGGAATACTACGCAGCCATAAAAAACGATGAGTTCGTGTTCTTTGCAGGGACTTGGGTGAATCTGGAAACCATCATTCTCAGCAACTGACACAAGAACAGAAAACCAAATACCACATGTTCTTACTCATAGGTGGGTGTTGAACAATGAGAACACATGGACTCAGGGAGAGGAGCATCACACACTGGGGCAGTGGGGGGGGAGGGGGCAGTACGGGAGGGACAGCAGGGAGAAATAACATGGGGAGAAATGTTGGATAAAGATGAAGGGGGAATAGAGGCAGCAAACCACCTGGTTATGTATGCACCTATGCAACAACCCTGCATGATCTGCACATGTACCCCAGAACTTAAAGTAAAATAAAATTAAAAATTAAAAAAAAAAAGATATTCTTGTATTGGAAATTTGACAGGTTGAAGAGGAAGTATCTAAACTAAGTGTTCCCGACAAACAGTTCAACCTGATCACCCAAAAGTGTAGTTCAAAGTTGACAGACCCAACCATATACTCAGAGTGTTCCAAACAGTTTACAGCTTTTTATTTAGTTCTCCACTCTTAATCACAAGCAGAAAGCCACAGATGGCCAATCATTTGAGGAAAGCATATACTCAGGGCTTTCCAAACAGCTTTTTATTTAGCCCCCTCAACTCTTAATAATGAGCAGATGGCCACGGATTGCAAATCATTTGAGGAAAGCCTTTAACATGGAAAACAAAGACAAAAGCAAATAAAAGGTGAGGGGAAAAAAACAACAACAAATTAGCAAGAAACAGACATTTTGGAAGAAAAAGAAAAATTCCCCAAAAAACTACCATTTACACTCTCAGAGAAAATATCGTATTGGCAACACAAGAAAAGGATGCTAAAGAAAAAGGAACATCCAGAGAAACAGGGAAAAAGAAAGGCGAGGTAGAGAAACAGACACACACACACACGCACACAGATGAAGAGGAAAGGAGGGGAAAAAGAAGGAGATGGATGGAAGGGGAGAGCAAAGATGCGAGGATGACCCTAAGATTAATGCTGTATAGCAGAAGCTCAGAGCAAGCAGTCTAAGCAGTACAGATGTGAGCAGGAAATTAGAAAGCTCCAAGTGGGATGCCTCCCAAAAAGGATAAAACTGGTAAAATATCTGCTGTGTTTTTTGTTTTTGAGACAGAATTTCACTCTTGTTGCCCAGGCTGGAGTGCAATGGCACAATCTCAGCTCACTGCAACCTCTGCCTCCCAGGTTCAAGCGATTCTCCTGTCTCACCCTCCCAAGTAGCTGGGTACAGGCGCCTGCCACCAAGCCGGGCAAATTTTTACATTTTTAGTAGAGACGGGGTCTCATCATATCGGTCAGCCTGGTCTCAAACTCCTGACCTCAGGTGACCCACCCGCCTCGGCTTCCCAAAGTGCCAGGATTCCAGGCGTGAGCCACTGCAGCCAGCCAATATCTGCTGTTTCAGATCTGAAAAATAACAGTTCAGCAAATCTGAAAGGATTACTATAGCAAACGCTGATTAAAATATCACAAATGATATATGTTGTGACTTTATCAGAAACTCAGTAGTAGAATTTAAAAAGCAATAGTAGGCAAGACTGTAAAAAAAGCAGCAGTTAAAAATGTACAGTAAGTTAGGAATGTTTAAAAAAAGAGCTAATGACTGAAACAATGTGAAAGATGAGAAAATGATGAGTTAAAGATATCTAGTCCTTTATCACTCAAAAAAAAGCTAGAAAGTTCTGATTCACTTTAGATGTCATTAATTACACAACAAAAACACAAAAGAATGTAACCTTTTGAGCTCATTGAGAAAAAGAAAAATAAGATAATCAAACAGAAGAGCAGCAAATAGAAAAAAGATGCAAAGAAAAAAATGAAACATGTAAGACAGTAGAAATAAGTTCAACACAATCAAATTCAAATAATATTGTTTCAATGAAATTTTTAAATTCATGGCAATACTAAATATAACTTGTAAACAGATACACATGTGGCATAGTTATAAAAACATAAACAGGTTGCAGACCAAATTCAGCAGTGATGCCCTCTGTAAACATAGAAAGGAGAACTATCTCTAAGGAGTATTTCAAGTATAATTTTTTTAACCCTCTTAAGAAAATACAGCAAATGCTAACATTTGTAAGGAAGACATAAGTGGTTGTTATATCGTCTGTATTTTCTGAACTATTTTGTAATTTTTTTTTTTTTTTTTTTTTTTGAGACGGAGTTTCACTCATGTTACCCAGGCTGGAGTGCAATGGCGCGATCTCGGCTCACCGCAACCTCCGCCTCCCGGGTTCAGGCAATTCTCCTGCCTCAGCCTCCTGAGTAGCTGGGATTACAGGCACGCGCCACCATGCCCAGCTAATTTTTTGTATTTTTAGTAGAGACGGGGTTTCACCATGTTGACCAGGATGGTCTCGATCTCTTGACCTTGTGATCCACCCGCCTCGGCCTCCCACAGTGCTGGGATTACAGGCTTGAGCCACCGCGCCCGGCCACTATTTTGTAATTTTAAGAAATTTAACAGAACAGTAATAGATACATTCTCATTACTACACAAATGCAACGTTCTGAACTACCTTATGCTTATACATATTTCTCTAATGATACACCTCCACTTAACATGGCTAAATTAGTTTACCATGCCTCACCTAAGTTCTTAAAATTTTAAAGAACATTAGTCTTATAATCTAGTCAAAATCAAGACCTGTTCAAATACAAATGTCTAAAATAATTTTAGAATTATCCTTAAAAAAAGAAAATCGTTCCTGGAGACAGGCATTTCATAGATGCTTCCAGCCAAAGTAGGAAATATGGTGTAGAAATTCTAGCTTCAGGCGGAGCACAGTGACTCACACCTGTAATCCCAGCACTTTGGGAGGCCAAGGCAGAAGGACAGCTTGAGCTCAAGAGTTCTAGGCAAGCTTGGGCAACATAGCGAGACCTTGTCTCTATTTAAAAGAAAAAAATCTACCTTCAGAGAACAACTTCCATGACTTTGAAATGAAACAAGACTTCACCTACCGCCCCCCAAAAAAGGGATTTTTCCGCTATAAAACTTATTTTTTTCCACTGAAGTGCATTTAATAATATTTGCTGTTACATATATATAGTACCTGTTAAATCCTTTGCTAAATCAGGATGGTTCATGAGACAATGGCTAGCAAATTTCACACATTCCAGGCGGATTGGTACATGGATATCATTAAACCTGATAAAATACAACGGCACAGAGTGATCTTTAAAATAAGAAAAATAGACATGCATTAAATCTGTACCCAATTTATACATATTTCTATAATTAAAGAAAAAACAGCTTATGAAGGAAAATGCAAAGTAGAACCAAACCATTTTAACAAAGTTTCTGATATGTATGTCTGAATGCTCTGGAACCTCTATATAAACTACGGCAATCTCCTGTGAGAACAATGTCATCTTAAGGAAACTGATCAAACCACATACATTTAGTTCAAATATAAGAATTACAAAAAGATTCCTATAAATATTATACTTTCAAATACATCTATTTATGGCAAGTGTGTATATATAGTTCATAGAAACATCATAAATCCCAAACTATGCTTGAAAGAAAACTTTCCTTCAAGTATTCCTTTTTAAATATAGGGCATTCACTAATGTATGGCAGATCTCACACCAAAACCTATACTATTTTATATTACATGACTCTAAAAGCGTACCCAAATTACTGCTATCCAATTAATCATCACAATTATTACATTGCCACTAATGGCAAAGCCACTTTTTGTGCTACATATGTAAATATGTATCCCTGAAAAGTTAAAATTATTTGGCTGACATGTCACTTGAGCCTCTTTTAATATTTTATTTTCCCTCCAACTTTTTTCCTGTAATTTGCTAGAGCAACTGCTGTGTGTATATATGCTTTTATTCCATAATTTAGATTTTGTTAACTGATTCATTCTGATGTCAATTAACAGGCTCCTCTCTCTCCTAAATGCTGTCAATTAGTAGTTGGATGTAACGACTTGATCATATTTGGGTCAATGATTTTTTTAGCCAGACTACCAAAATACCATAGATGGCAACTGTGTTCTTCTGTCAAGAAACACATGGTGTTTAGCTGTCTCTCAACCACTGATGTTCAAAGTCTGTATACAGTACTTTATCACAGAATGTAAAATAGTATTTGACAAATGTAAGTATCAACAAAATTAAATTGAAGCCAACATTTTTCCATTCAATATTTTCATATGTCTTGATTCTATGAAATCAAAAGGCTCCCAAATCTTATATCACTCAACACCTAAGAAACAAAATTTGGCAGTATAAAGGAGGGGGGAAATGTCTTCAAAATCAGCACCAAATTACTCATACAATTTAGAAAAAAGCATATGCTCTATGAAGTATATTTCCCCTCCCAAAAGTTATAAAATCTAGCCTCTTGTCCCATATAGTGTCCTGAATGTTTTGAATTCAGATACTCAATCCTATATACTTTACTGTTTCTCAGGTAAACATGCACCTTACAACAATTAAAAATAAATACACTAAGTTGTCTTTTAAAAAACTAACTCCTTAAAGTTGGTAACATTTAATACTGTGTAAGTTTTATGTCATTAATATTAAAAGGAAAAACTACAACATAATAGAAACATGACATATACATTTACATTAGGATTTCTCCAGCTAAAAACCAATAAAATACATACAGCCTGGTTAATCCAACTCTTAATTTAAAGATATAATAAATATATGTTAAAAGTATTTTTGTTTTAAAATTAATAAGCTTTAAATCGAGTTGCATAATTTAAACTGATATTCTTCCCTACTGTCTAAAATTTTCCATTGTATTTAAAAGAAAAAAGTTGGCTTGACTCACTAAATATAATTATTGAACTAAATAAGAATCAAGAAATCAGACTGGAGATTTGAAACATAATAAACATTAATGACAACTCATCTCTTCATTAAACAAATCAAAAAAATGAGACCAAAATATTAAATTTACTGTAATCACCGATAGTTGTTATTAAAATGTAAAGAAAGTGGTGATACCAATGCAAATATTTCAACACAAAGAAAATAAAATCAGGGTCTTCAAATCTTACGTGTTTGTTTATGACTTAACTGCATTATTTGTTATAAGGATAATTTGAGTGGGAAAATCCTTTTTCTGTCTGAGTCGAAGGAGGTTTTAACCAAAGCACTTCTCAGTCTTTTAATATTTCCAGGTCAGGGATTTCTTTAGAAAAGGTAATAAAATGAATACCTCTCACAGAAAAGTAACATACACAAACACACTCAAAATTTTGCAACCATTTCGGGTATTTTGTGCATCATTTAAACCATGTAAGGAATCCAGGCCACCATTTCCTTTAACTGAGAAATATAGAAAAGAAGTTAGGAAGAGAAATATAAGTAGTCATTTCTTTGTTCACTCTGTGAACACTTTTATCCTGTCAATATCTCCAAATACTCTAATTAACCATAATTAATTTGTGGAGGGGCTATGTCTCTCAAAGAGGTATTTTCAGTTGGAATTAATCACTGCTTTGAAGTAACAATATTAACTCATGGTCATAATACCATAAGAGATAGCTTTAAAATGTATTATCTTTTAAAAATTACTAAGGATAAAGATGAAAAAGAATGATTATAAAAATACCCAGTCATTAACAACTTTCAAAAATTTCAACATATAAAACCCTTCATTCTTATGATTCCAGAAAACACAGTTAAGTGTGGATAATGTTTAAAAAAAAAAAAAAAAAAAGTGGTCAGTAGAATCACATATTCCTTTTAAATGGGAAACCAAAATCATATACCTGCCCAAGTAGCACTGCCAAAGTGGTTTGTTTTGAGAAGCCAATTCTGAATCTTTTGCCCCAAACATTTTTGCTAGTAGTTTAACAACTTGTAGGCGCTCCTCATTATCATTGCTCTAAAATAAAACACAATCACAGCTTTAAAACCATGCAGCAGATATTCAGAATAAGGCTGCCCATTCTTTGCCATGATTTCCCTGATACTCCAGTTCCACAGAAAATCTTTCATGAACTCTAAATTAAAAATTACATAAAAATGGTCACTATACTTTTCACAAAATTAAATGTCAACATAAATGCTCAAATCATCTCAAATTCCATTAAAGAAGTACCCTCTCAGGAAAATACATCTTTAAAGTTTGTTGCAATGTTAGAGGCCCCTCCTACAATTGAGGTGTATTTCTACTCAGAGTCAAAATAAAAAATGAACTCTTATAAAACCTACCTAGGACCCTTAAAAAACTCTGTGTTGTTTTTCAGAACAGACACTGGTAGAGGCCAGGCCTACAGAAAACTGTGAGATCATACTTTTTAGTTATTTAAGAAATAAGTATGTGCTAAAGTCTCCCAGTAAGACAGCTCATCCACATAGACCAGATTTCTAAAAGGAGCTCAAGAGTAAAAGGAAGAGGCCGTAAACATGTGAAAACTAAAATGTTTTATATACTATGCTGGGGCATCCTGGGGATGAGAACTTAATTTTACTATTGATTCTGGCACTGTCAACAAATGACTCAATGGATAAGTGAATGAGCCAGCCACAATACTATACTTGAACATAAAGTGTGGCAATCAGGTATATCAAAAGGCATTAATATTCAAGGTGTTATGAATGGCACTACACAAATTGTTTTTAAATTTTAAACCAATGCCACAGCCTGCCATGCAAAGAGCCTCCACAATATGACCTAACTTGTCTCTGTTATTTCTCTTATTCCTATAATTATTTCTCAAACCTGGCTGTACATTAGAATTACCTGAAAAGTTAAATTTAAAAAAAAATTAAAACAACAAGAACAAAACTCTATTCCCAAAAACTCTGAATCAATTAGTCTGGTTTAGTGCCTGGACAGCTATTTCTTTAAGGTTTAACAAGCAAAAATTCTAATATGCAGCCAGGAGTGACTTAAACTTACTTTACGCTATCTTCCAATTTTAATTCTTTGTGTTCCACAAATTCACCCGGAACCTTCCTACCTCTATATGCTTCTGCATGCTGTTTCCTTTGCTTCAATTGTACGCTGTTTGTATCTCTTATGACACTTATAATATCTGGCCTCATATTAGATCTGGATTTTTTTTCCTCTTCCTCTCATACTAGATGTTAAGTTTGCTGAAAGCAGGGATAATTTCCTTATTTTTATATTTCTCATAGTGTGTAGGAACATGCATAGCATTTAGTCAATTACACTTGAGAAAATCACATAAACCAACAAATAATTAGAGGTGTGACTAGCTGCTGCCTCACCCAAATCACTGATCACATTAAAAGGGGACAGGAAGAATGGCTTCCTGTTAATTGAATGGCTTATTTGAGAAATATACCAGAAACATACTCCAGAATATAGGAAGGATACTTATTTACTGGTTACTTGGGATATTCACATTACCAATGTGGACTGTTCATTTTTGAAAGAAAATCAAAACTTTTAGAAACAAGAAATATAATACAGAAATCATTTAAGAACTTCTCTGGGTCCACAAAGATTAATAATTATAACCAGGTTTAGCCGGGCGCGGTGGCTCAAGCCTGTAATCCCAGCACTTTGGGAGGCCGAGGCGGGTGGATCACCAGGTCAAGAGATCGAGACCATCCTGGTCAACATGGTGAAACCCCGTCTCTACTAAAAATACAAAAAATTAGCTGAGCATGGTGGCGCATGCCTGTAATCCCAGCTACTCAGGAGGCTGAGGCAGGAGAATTGCCTGAACCCAGGAGGCGGAGGTTGCGGTGAGCCGAGATCGCGCCATTGCACTCCAGCCTGGGTAACGTGAGTGAAACTCCGTCTCAAAAAAAAAAAAAAAAAAAAAAAAATTATAACCAGGTTTATTTAATCTTATTGTAATGATTTGAAAAGAAAACTAGATTCTCCAATTCTGCAAATAAAGCTCAATTTTACAGCATAATTTAATGTCAAAGCAGTAGGAACAGTCTACCAAAAAATTTCACTGGGTCATGCATGGTGGTTTATACCTGTAAACCAACACTTTGGGAGGCCGAGGCAGGTGGATCACCTGCGGTTAGGAGTTTGACACCAGCCTGGCCAACATGGTGAGATCCTGTGTCTACCAAAAAATACAAAAATTAGCTGGGGTGGTGCCGCATGCCTGTAGTCCCAGCTACTTGGGAGGCTGAGGTGGAAGAATCGCTTGATTCCAAGAGGCGCAGACTGCAGTGAGTCAAGATCACACCACTGCACTCCAGCCTGGGCAACAGAGTGAGACCCTGTCTCAAAAAAACCAAAAAACAAAAAATTCACAGAACTATGTAAAAAGCAAACACGCCTTCAACAGAGGCATCTATGAAATAATATGCATAAAGGGAAAGCATTTCACGCTATGTGGATAACGAACTCTAAACTATTTTTATGGCCTAAGTGGTCAAGGGAACTACTATAAATTGTGCCTTGAAAACATAAGCTTGATATATAGCTAAAACCTCAAAAGTTAGTCAAATCCTAGAATTTACCTGGAAAATATCTGGAGGAAAATACCATCTTGCTAATCTTTATTAAGCAGTTTACTATCTACTAGGCACCTGCCAGGCATTGGAGATTCACAGACAGACAAGGTACAAATACGTGAAGAAATAATAGTAACATATCCCTTCACCTCTTACATTCAGTGAAAACTACTATAAGAATTAAAAAGCTATAAATAATGCTCTTTGCTAACTTGGTTGGCAGAATCATATTACTTCTACAAGTTACCTTTAATTTAAATTCAAGCTGGGGTAAAACAGAAAGCAGCAAATGACTATCAATATTGTAGAGCTCCAAAATTAAGTCAAAGACATGCTCTGACAAATCGCTGATAGATGTTTTCCCGAGCATCAGAACCTGATTAAAAAACTTTTGAGGAGAAAGAAAAGTTATTATTAGTAGAAAAACCAGAGACAAGATGAATGTTTTAAAATCTTATTCAACCAAATTCATCATTATTTTATACAAAGTCAAACTAGGCATATCAAAATATTTTCTAACATTACAGGGGAAACCAATACAGGCTACATGAAAAGATAAAACATGGAATCCATCTTGTATACAATAAAACAGATAGGAACATTTCAATAAACATACTACGTTCCAAATATACTCTGTTCCCCATTATGATACTGACTATATTTATCCTATATTATTATCTGTGTATATTTCTGGATAGTTAATTTTATGTGTCAACTTGACTTAATTAAAGGATACCTAGAGAGCTGGTAAAGCATTGTTTCTGGGTGTTTCTGCAATGGTGCTTGCAGAGATTGGCTTGTAGACTGAGTGGGAAAGATCTGCCCAGGTATCATCCAAATAGGCTGGAAGGCCCAACAGAACAAAAAGGCAAAGGAAAGTGAATTCATTCTCTTCAGGATTGGGACATTCATCTCCTACTCTTGGACAGCAGAACTCCAGGTTCTCCGGCCTTTGGACTCCAGGAATTGCACCACGGGCCTGGTCCCCTGCTGAGTTCTCAAGCCTTGCCTTCTGCCTCTGAGAGTAACACCACTGGCTTCCCTGGTTCTCCAGCTTGCAGACAGCCTGCTCTTGGACTTCTCAGACTTTATAATCTTGTAAGTAAATTCCTCTAATAAATTCCCTCTCATACATACATATGTGTCTGTGTGTGTATATACATACACTCACTGTGTGTGAATATACACACACATATATGTATATGTGTATCTATATATACATAAACTCACTCACTGTTGGCTTTTACTCTAGAAAACACTGACTAATACAATGTCTTAATCTCCCCAAGGGTGAGGGATAATAGCTTGTTTGCCTTAGTACATATGGGAAACAATATTATCCCATAGATACAGTCTTCTTACATTTTCATAGAAGGCAATTCTGTGTTTGAAATATGTAATTTTTTAATGAAAAACTACCTCTTTCCAATCCTTTGTCTTCTTTTACATTCCAATGTGTACATATCTACACAGTTTACCACACTAATTAAAATCCAATTAGAAGAACACACAAACACAAAGAAAATCCAAATTTAAACAATTTTTTCCCTACCATATAGCTAGCTCTGACTCGTTTCCATACTCAGACCATTTATCATATTATTACTAAAATGGTGAAGATGCATAGCCTGTCAAGCTTCTATTTAAAATCTTCCAAAAATGTTAAAAATTAACCAAAAGCATACCCCATGTATCCTCAATAGTTTCCTGAGTCTCAATGGAGGAGGAGTCAAGAATTGTTCTATACCATACAAGCTGGCCTAATCTCTTGAGACAGTTAACACACAACTGGATAATTAGGCTTTAGCTTTCTACATTGAAAATACAGTGGAAGATTTCACATTTCTATGTCTCTTCTGCTTACTTTTACTTCTTGGGTTGTTTTTATGTAAAGTTTTTTAGGTCTATGAACAGAACAGACTACCTAGCCATGAAGAAAGAAGAACAAATTCTATTTTGCTATTTGTTCTTTATTGGTTTTAAAAAGAACTTATTTGTCCTTCCCATTTATCAATTTTAAGTGAAGAGAATTTCATGATATCAAAGGTTAAATTCTTACTGAGGTTCAAAATAAAGTGGCTTTTATGCTTCCATTCACAAATTTTCTCCTGCTTAAAAAATAGTAAAATAAATAATTCCCGAACTACTTTTCCTTAACAAAGAACAACAATCCCTTCCAATCTCACCACCGTAGTGGTCAAACCATCGCCTTCTTCTAACAGTATGGGAAAAACTTATTTGAAAAATTAAGGAAAAAAACATTCCTTGGTTTAATTTCTCACAAATTCCATAAAAACATGTATTGAACACTTTTATAATCTCCAAAAAGGCAATAACCAAGTTGGTCTTCTCCAATGTGTAAAGCCTACCTACCACAGTGCCGGACACAGAGCAGGTATAGTATTATGTTTGGTAAATGAACAAAAAATATGCAAAAGACGGTAGGGTACAAATATGGGTAAAATAATCCAACCCCTTCATAAGGGCTGAAAATTTAGTGGAGGCAGATTTAGATTTGACTAGAATATTTCCTTCCAAAAATTCTTTCATTTACAAATGGGTAACTAATTACATACTACAAATTAATTTTTTGGTACAGCAACTGCCTCCTAATGAAAGATGTCACCAGTCAGTAATAAATTCTACCTTAAATTTACATGGCTAATTTTAATTACAAAGTGCTTTCACATTAAGTAACACATGCTCTGCCACCACCCAAGCATTACAAGTGAAAAAACAAAGGTTCAGTGGAATTAAGCAATTTAACTAAATTTTACCTATTCCAACAAGGATTTGATGTACTTTTTCAGTTCAACAAAATAATTTTTTGCCATATCCTAAAATTTGTGATAAAAAAGAACTGGTGAAAAAATATCATTAAAAAGTGATCCGTAAGGAAATTTTTAGAATTATCACTATGTACTTTTTGTTCTTGATGCTCCATTTTACCTTTAAAACAAATATGTATATATGTACTATTTAGCTTCCTGGGTTGTTGTGTTACAACAAATTTAAACAAATTTTTAAAAATAACCTAGGTTAGGCATGGGCTCACGACTACAATCCTAGTACTTTGAGAGGCCAAGGCGATTGCTTGAGCTCAGGAGTTCAAAAACAGCCTGGACAACATGGTAAAACCCTGTCTCTATAAACAAATTTTTAAAATGGAAAAATTTGCCAATGTTGGCTCACTCCTGTGGTCCCAGCTACTCAGCGGGCTGAGGTGGGAGGATCGCTTGAGCCTCGGAGGCTCAGCTGCCATGTGCCAAGATCACACCACTGAACTCCAGCCTGGGTAACAGAGCAAGACTCTTGTCTCAAAAAAAAAGGAGAGAGAGAGAAAACATAATGCATAAATAAAATAACCTATTAAAAAAAAAAAAAAAAAGAATGTATCTGTATGTGTGAATGAAAAAGAAACACAGAAAAGAGAGAGAAGTGGGGTTATTATCTCAGTATCTTACGCCTATTTTTACTTGCTGATTCTCAACTAGGAAGGTAAGTAAATAGTGGCTGTTTCAAATGTAAGTCCAAAAGGGCTAAGAATGATTTCTAACACTGAACTAATTTTACCCCACTACAAGACAGTTAAGTTCACTAGAAAGTGATTTTACATGCAATTACAAAGGTTTGAAATGGAAAAATAAGTAAAAATAAAGAAATTAAAGGGAGGAAAAAAGCAATTCATATTTCTTAACTTAAAAATAAGGCACAGAACAAGAAAACAGGAAGAAATAAGAAAATAATGGACAACGCACAGTGAGAAAAGTATGTAACGGCTCTGAATATGTGCTCAGAACACTCTGCTTGGATCCTGCTCCACAGCTTTTGATATAGAGATAATATGAAAGTTTAGGGGAGTTCAGGGGGGAAGGATTCTATTTGTGCAAGCGAGAATAACATGAAATTAACACAAGGTATAAATAATAAAGAAATGTTTTTTACCCTGATGTATTCTGGGACTGTTAAAAATATTTCCTCAGCCTTTTTTTTCTTTAACTTCCAGTATAAATATTTTCAAACATACAACATTTGAGAGACTAGTATAACAAACCTAATCAACTAACTCTAACAAGTAACATCATTTATTGTGGGTTTTTTCCTTTAATTGCCCCAATCTAATATTGATTTTCCCCAATCACAGGAGATATCAATATGGCATAGTGTTCTTTTTTTATGCCAGAAAAAGAAATCAAAATAAGGTAAGTGTTCCCCTAAAAAAAAAAAAAAAAAAAAAAAAAAAAACTAGCTTGGCAATATGAGCTAAAATAAATGGCCACCAGGAGGAGCTCACCTAGTGTGCTCTAATGGGCCACAGAAATAGTCATTTAGAAGTACTTGAAGCAAGGGAAAAGAGTAATTACAGAATGTTTAAGTCTAGGTCTACACATTTCAAGTGCCACTAAGCCCATCATGAAAAAACTCAACCTAACCAATTTATCTCAGCCAATACTCATAACTTACAAAACTGCAAAAACCAACATTTGGAGTTCCCTGACAATCTTGGAGCTATTAAGTTAGATTACAGGATTTGATTTCACATCTTCTGAAAGTTTACTCTTCAAAACAATTTTCTTACAAATTAAATTAATTTTTTCAAGTCATCGTATGTTTAGGATTCTCTAAGGCTATAAGCCAGAAACAAAAGCTGGGATTTATTAAGGTACTGTTTTATGAAGTATGTTAGTTTTCAAAGTACATCATTTCATGATATATTTCATATACTGACTTTAAATCTGTGTATACTACAAGAAAAACTCTCCCTCAATAAATTTTAGTAGAATGCATAAGTAATCATTAAAGGCTTTCTTTCTTACTTTACTCAGAAACGCAAATGTATATCCTTTACTTGTCTGGAGGTGAGTGAAACTGAAAAGCACGTGGAGGGACTGAACTGTTACACAATTCAAGGGCCACCATTAACACTGTATTCTACATCTGTATTCCAGGAGGCATCATTCACATAGAATACAATACGAATAGTGCCACCTAAAGCTGTACAATTCAAAAGAACTGTGGAGAGAAAACAAAACTTACCATAAGCTTCTGTCAGTGAACCTAGCAGCTAAAGAAGATGGTGAATCATAAATAAGTAGATTTGGGGTGATACTGAAAGGGCTCATTTCATTACAATTCTTCCTCTTTTTCAGAAAAGATAGATTTATATGGAATGTACCCCAGTAATAGCAATAGATAAGCAACTTTACTAAATCACTACTGCTATTCATACTTGCCTTCAACTTCTAGGTCTTAATATTATTTCATATCTTCTTCTTGTACAAATCAATTTAATCTCCAAAAACCTGTAAGCAACGTCTCTGAATAATGAAAAGTTCCATACGTTTTATCTGATTACATTTAACTCTATTTCTATCAGTAGAAACAAAGAGAGTATCTTGCTGACCAACAAAAAAGCTGTTTAAATTTTCAGGCAATTTGAAAGAAGATAATGAACAAATAGGATAAGAGCAAGCCTTCCAGAAAATATTAGCAAGAATAATTTTAAGAAGGAGAAGGAAAACACATTACTTAAAGGTTAAAACAAATTTCTTGTTTTTAAAACTATATACTATCCAATGAAATTTAGCAAGTCTTTAAATTTTCGGTTTAATCCTTCTGACAACCAATTACAAATAAGACTTACATTGGTAATATATGGCTCAATAGCTTGAGCGGTCCTCTTCAGTAAAGCCTTTGCCAAATCATATGCTTGTTTGTTTAAATTCTGAAAAACATAAATAATATCTATATTATATATCTCTAACTATGAAAAGCAAAATACTACCTGTATTCAAAATGATACTCTTGAGTAAATGAAACTATCTAAGATTCAATTAGAATAAAAGAGAGAAGGCAAAGCCATTTTTCTTTTTTTGGGACTAACTGGTCTACTAGATCTAAGATTCCTTCCGTGTAAGGATAGTTATATTCTTTTCCTATTTTGTTCATGACATAATGTAAACCACATAGAAATGGTCAATAAGTGCTTATTAGATAGAGGAGGAGATACTTAAGTCATTCTAAATCTAGTCCCAAAATCAAATCTGTTAAGTACAAATACAGTCTGTTCTACTTCAGGTCCAAAAAAAGCAAAACATACTAAGAGAATGAACTATGTTCTAGTGTGGACAGCAATGGGGATCCCATAGGTGAGGAAGCACAAAGGATTTTGGGGCAGCTGTGGGAAAGCAGATTACTCAAACACATTTCAGAGCACAGGTAAGTCGAAGGATACAACGGAAGTACAATAAATAGTAAAGTATGAAGGGAAAATAACAAGAAAAAATATCATAAGAAAATATGTTTCTAAGAGACTCTGATAATGATACAAGGAAGTAAAGATCAAAAATGGAGTCACTACTCCAGTTTAAACATATTCCAGAGAACAGGAATACTGTATATATCTTTAAACTCATACTCTTTACACAGCATATTTTTAGATTTACCTGCCTTGATGCTTGTACTTTATTATTTCGTCCATACTAACTGCTGTTTAGATATGATATACTAAAGATTCTTTACTGATTCTCCTACTCATAGACATTAAATTATATGTCCTGTACAAGTCTCTTTGTGTATATGAGAAGTAATTTTCTGTAAATTCTCTTTGCCATTTTTCAATTATGCTATTTAGTCTTACTTTATTTTTAGATTTTCTCCAAAAAGTCTATGGACTAAGCTTGTGTCAATTATAGATGTTCCTTGACTTATGGTGAAGCTACATCTCAATAAACCCAAAGTAAGTAACCCAAAATGCATTTAATACCCCAATAAACCCATCATAAAGTAAGTCAAACCATTACGTCAGAAACTGTCTGTACATGTATAAAATACCTTAGTCTATATTTCTCTTTTCACAATGTTTATAATGTCTTAAAGTACAGTGACATTTTTCATTTTTTTAATTGATATATAACAACTGTGCATATTTTAGGGGAACATGTGATATTCTGATACACGTATACATTAAATAATAATCAAATCAAGGTACATAAAATATCCATCACCTCAAATATTTATGTTTTCTTTGTGCTGGGACCATTACAAATCTTCTCTTTTAGCTATTTTGAAATATAAATTATCGTTAACTATAATGTCCCTATCGTACTATCAAATACTAGAAGGAGGCTGGGCGCCGTGGCTCACACCTGTAATCCCAGCACTTTGGAAGGCAGAGACAGGTGGATCACCTGAGGTCAGGAGTTCTAGACCAAGACTGGTCAACATGGCGAAACCCTGTTTCCACTAAAAAATAAAAAAATTTAGGCAGGCGTGGTGGCAGATGCCTGTAATCCCAGCTATTTGGGAGGCTGAGACAGGAGAACTGCTTGAACCTGGGAGGCGGAGGTTGCACTGAGCTGAGATGCACCACTGCACTCCAACCTGGGTGACACAGCGAGACTCCATCTCAAAAAAAAAAAACAAAAAACAAAATACTAGAAAGAACTATTCCTTCTATCTAACTTTATTTTTTTAAACCTTAACTTCTCTTCATTCTTCCCCACCCCAGTTCCTTTCCCAGCCTCTGGTAACCACCATTCTATTCTCTACTTCCATGAGACCTGTTGCTTTTTTTTTTTAAGTCCCATATGAGTGAAAACATATTTGTCTTCCTGTTCTCAGTTTTTTTCACTTTACATAATAACCCCCAGCAGTTCCATCCATGTTGCTTCAAATGTTAAGATTTAATCTTTTTTTTGGTGCCTGGAATAATGTTCGTGTGTGTGTGTGTACATACACCACATTTTCTTTAATACTTATCCATTGATAGACACAGGTCAATTCCATATACTGGCTACCACAAATAGTTTTTATTTTTAATATAATCAAATTTATCAATCTGTTCTTATACGGCTTTGTTCTCTATATCTTTCTTAAGAAATTCATTCCTATCTTGAGGTTATAAAGATGTATTTTCAAAGAAAATTTTAAAAATTTACTTTTCGCATTTAGATCTTTCTCAACCTGTAATTTATTCTTACGTATGTTCTGAAATAAGTATCTAATTTTTATTATTTTCCATATAAGTCATAAACTGTCCTAAAACCATTCATTAATTTCTTATTCCCCCTTTTATAACTTGTAATACCCACTCTGTCAGCTTCTACATAAGGATGCTTCCATTCAGAAATTCTCCATTATTTCCATATGCCCCTTTGTCTATCACTGACCGATTATTGTCAGAGGGACACATGAAAATAATGTCAAAAGTAGGAGATCCCTGCTTTCTTATTCTTCTTCAAAACTGTTTGGCTATTACTGGTCATTTGCTCTTTCATGTGAATTTTAGATTCAGCTTGTCAAATTACACACAAGTGCACACGCTATCGGTTTCTTTCTTTTTTCTTTAGTCTCACTTGGTCACCCAGGCTGGAGTACAGTGGTGCGATCACCGCTCACTGCAGCCTTGACCTCCATGGTGCAAGCAATCCTCCTATCTCACCCTCAAGTAGCTCGGACTATAGGCATGCACAAGCATGCCCAGCTAATTTTTGTAGAGACAGGGTTTTGCCATTTTGCTCAGGCTGGTCTCAAACTCCTGAGCTCAAGCAATTCTCCTGCCTCAAGTTCCCAAAGTGCTGGGATAATAGGAGAGAGCCACTGCGCCAGGCCTCAGTTTTTATTTTTGATTGAATTATTGATCAGTATGCAGAAGATTGACATCATTATCATACCAAGTCTCCCATAAACAGTAAATCTCTCAACATATGTTAAGTCTTCTATTATGCTTTTCAGCCAACTATAATAATTTTCAACACAAAGGTGATACACATTATGGTTAAACTTCTAAGTATCTTACATCTTCATTAAAGCTACAAATGAAAATTTTTGCAATCAGGCTACCAGGTTTTTATATCGTGTTATGTCTTGTAACATTCTAGAATGTTCTTTTATTTTCTATAAATTTATCTGTCTACCATTTTGTGTTTTCTGCACAGGTAATCATATTTTGGCTTAGTTTCTTCTTTCTAATCCTTTTATATTACATTTGTCTTGTCCTATTCCACTAATGTAACACACCTACTACAATGCTAATTTTAAAAAGCACGCTTAAGATATGGAACCAATCTAACTGCCTACTGACTGATGAGTGGATAAAGAAAATGTGGTTTTCCATGGTGATGGAATACTACTCAGCCATAAAAAAAGAATGAAATAATGTCTTTTGCAGCAACTTGGATGGAGCTGGAGGCCATTATTCTAAGTGAAGTAACTCAGGAATAGGAAAGGCCATCCTGTATGATCTCATGTATAAGTGGGAGCTAAGCTACAGATACACAAAGGCACACAGAGTGATATAATGGACTATGGGGACTCAGAAGGCAGAGAGGGAACAAGAGATTAAAAAAATTACAGATTGGGCACAGCGTACATTTCTCAGGTGACAGGGATACTAAAAGCTCAGATTTCATATAATTATATAATTAATTATAAACCATATAATTAATCCATGAAACCAAAACCACCTGTACCCCAGAAGCTACTGAAATTTAAAAATATACATTTAAATATAATATAAAAATTTTTTAAAGCATGTTTGCCTTTTCACCTGAGTAGAAGCAGTATTTTTAGTGTTCCTCACATCAAAGAGAATGCTTCAACATTTTACCATTAAATACTGCATCATACATATCTCCTTATTAGTTTAAGTTCTATTTCAAATGTCCTAAGTTATCATACATTATAATTAATTGTATCATCTTTTTCTCTATTAAAATTTTTCTCTTTGATCTATTAATTTAAACAAATTAATCTTAGTCTATCACTAACATTTTTAATGTTAATCCATCCTTGTATTCCCAAAATAAAGCCAATTTGGTGATTATCAACAGTACTTTATATCATTCTGGAAATTACTATTTTATACTGGAAATCAATTAGCCTATTTTTTTTTCCCTTGCTTGGTTTTTTCCTTGCACCTGGTTTCCTTAGGAAGATTATTCTCTGCTCATTAGAGTTATGGAGTAGTCCTTTCTATAATTTGGAAATGTGCTGAAGATTAGGAATATTTGCCACTTAAATGATCAATAGAAATCTCCTGGTAACGGATTCATAAGTTCTTTTGTTGTTGGTTTGAGTTCTGCTGCTATCATTATTGCTGCTGTTATCATTGCTATTACTGTTTGAAAAGAAGAGTTTTGTTTTATAGGTAGAGTTTTTAAAACCAATTAAATGTATTGTTTATAAACTATTTGTCCCAATTTTCTCTCAAGACAAATTTGATAGGCTATATTTTCTAGGAATTTATTCTAATTTCAAATATTTTAGCATAAAATATTGCTCATGGAATTGTCTTTTGATCTTTTCCATGTCCACTGTTCCTCATTTCATTCTAAAACTGCACATAGATACCATTTCCCTTTCTGTGATCTAACTTTCCAATCATTTGCTTATTTAACACATTTTTCAAATTACTAACTTTGGGTTTTGGCGCAATGTCACTGTGTTTTCTATTTCACTAATCTCATTTCTTCACTATTTTCTTCCTTGCATAATTTGTTTATTCTGATAATGTTTTTATTACTCCTTGACATGGACATTTAGCCATAAAGTTACACTTAAACTGTATCCTGCAAGTTTTAATATGTTTCACTTATTTCTAAATATTTTAATTGCCATTATGACTTAATGTTTTGTCAGATTATATGCTTGTTATTAAATTAGTAGTTTTGTATTTGAAATCCTCAATATTTTTATAAACTCAATTTACCTCATTTATAATCACTAAAACACATGTTAAAATGGAACACGAATAGTGAATTCGCTTCTGTTAGTTATGCTTGCCATTAAATTAGTTTTGTTTCAAATTCTCAATATTTTTATAAACTCAGTTTACCTGCTTTATAAGCACTAAAACACATTAAAATGGAACACAAAAGGTGAATTTGCTTCTTTCTGTCCATAGTTCTTTCAATTTGTGTTTTATACATTTTGAGCCTATGTGCATACAAGATATTAGATATCTTCCTGAGTACTGAATCTTTTCTTATTATATAAAGCTCTTCTTTATCCATTAAAGACTACTATGTCTAATATAAGCTATCTAGATTTTCTTTTCATTTATATTTGCCTAGCAAGTCTTTTTCCATCCTTTTTTTTTTTTTTTTTTTGAGACAGAGTTTCGCTCTTGTTACCCAGGCTGGAGTGCAATGGCGCGAACTCGGCTCACCGCAACCTCCGCCTCCTGGGCTCAGGCAATTCTCCTGCCTCAGCCTCCTGAGTAGCTGGGATTACAGGCACGCGCCACCATGCCCAGCTAATTTTTTGTAGTTTTTTAATAGAGACGGGGTTTCACCATGTTGACCAGGATGGTCTCGATCTCTTGACCTCATGATCCACCCGCCTCGGCCTCCCAAAGTGCTGGGATTACAGGCTTGAGCCACCGCGCCCGGCTTTCCATCCTTTTATATTCAACCTTTCGTGAATGTGTTCTAGTTGTATTTCTTAGTAACAATAACCACCCAGATTATGTTCAATCCAATCTGAGAATCTGTCTTACATGGTAAATTTAGACCATTTACATTTACTGTAACTCTTCCTTTTTTAAAAAATCCTTAAAATTTTAACATAAATGGTTCATTTAAAGTTCAAAGTTAATCAAGAGCTCCAAATACTCCTGATCATCCCAGGATCATATCACTTATTAATTCCATTAAACCACTCTATCTTACATAAAATTACATTTATTCTCTAGCACTGAAATTGAGAGGTCAGCAATCAGTTTAGCCTTCATTCTATGATAAGTGCCATGCTTTTATATTCTGGGTGCTTTATACATGATTTCTCATTCAGTATTCCGCAATTTCAGGATGGACCTGGACAGGGATTTCCTCTTTTTATTTTTTTTCACTCTAGTCATGGTACTTTTTCTCACTAATCCATAAATTAACGACTTTAACCAATTCTGAAATATTTTAAGCTAACTTCTACTTGAATATCATCTCTTCTCAATTCTCTATTTGTTGTTCTGAAATTACTATTAAATATGTCAGACCTTATCTTTCATCTCACTGTGTCTGTATAATTTCCTGACATCTATTCCAGTTCTCTAAATATCTTTTACATATAATTCAATCAAGATTTCTATTTTGATAGCCATTGTTCTTTTCTTTTCTTCTTTTTTTTTTTTTTTTTTTTTTGGAAACAGAGTCTCACTCTGTCATGCAGGCTTGGGTGCAATAGTGCAATCTCGGCTCACTGCAACCTCTTCCTCCCAGGTTCAAGCGATTCTCCTGCCTCAGCCTCCTGAATAGCTGGGATCACAAGTGCAGGTTGCCACACCTGGCTAACCATTGTATTTTTAGTGGAGAAGGGGTTTCACCACGTTGGCCAGGTTGGTCTTGAACCCATGGCCTCAGGTGATCCACCCAACTTGGCTTCCCAAAGTGCTGGGATTACAGGTGTGAGCCACCGCACCCAGCCATTTTTCATTCCTAATGAGTTTTTCTCCTAATTTTCTCTTTTCATATGTCTAGTTTTTATGTTTTTTAACTCAAACATTTTATCATCAATCCTTTCAAGAGTGTTTATGATATTCTTTAAAAAACTTTGTCAGAATGTTTTATTCAGTGTCATTCACTAAACTACAAGGAGCTAAAGTTATGCAAAGGACTGCAAAATAGTAATTGCCTTGAGAAATTTCCACCGTAAGCTAAATGGACTAAGCAAAAGATTGAATCTGTAAGTAGTTGGTGGAAAGATTCCATCTCCTATACTTAGAGATAGGAAGTTTAGTAGATCCTATGATTCTAGTTTCTGGAAGTACCTACAAGTCCTCTTCCTATAACAAGGCCAAGTAGAAATGTGCATTCAGGAAGGGGGAGTTTATTTTCCCCAACAAAGTCTTTTCCATGACAATTGATGGACGGAGACCTCAGATGCCTCTGGTAGGCAGCTGCTCAGTGCAGAAAGCCAAGATAGATACTTGATTTGTGTCTAGGAGAGTTTATCTTGGCACAGTTGACAGGTGGGTGAGGTTCCAGAGAACTAGAAGTCCAGTCAAGCACCGCCTATTTGAAAGGCTTAGCAGGTCTTCTCCTGGGAATTCAGCCTTCCTCCCTACAGCATTTTGTGGCTGGGTTCATTATCTCTGCCTTCTCACCTGAGCACACAAACAGTAGAGCTTGTGGCATCAGGCCAGGTGTTCATTTGCCCAGAGGAAGTCAGTAGGTGGGCCCCACGCTGATTTTTACAGCTCACTTAATAAAATGGATTAATGGCAATTGTAACTAGATGTGGGCATCAAGGTGAAGGAGACAATGGGACAAGCCTCTGCAAGCCTACTTGTCAGCTTCCCCCCTCCCTCTTGCAGTTACCAGAGGCAGAAGTGAGGCTGGTCTGGTAGAGTCAGGACATGGTGAGCTGCATTCAGAAAGTGCAGCTGGAAGAAGGGAAGGGTGGGAAGAGGAGCAAGATGGCAGCTGACTAGGAACCCCCAGCACACCAGAACCTGTGGATTTTATTTAATAAATATATTATCTGAATTTCTGAGTTCTAATCTTGCTATTTATTGTGTGTGCTAAGTCTCAGGATTTAGAGACTATTTTCTTTAAGAGTATGGAATTTTTTAATTATGAGATCATTTTCAATGAAGCATTATTTGTGACAATGCTGTATAGCTCCACAATGAGACTGTGTCTTGCCAGAGAGGTCTTATATTTGCACAGATAATTACACTGGTGATTCCTGTGCTCCTCTCCTTAACCCAAACCCCTTCCAAATTACAGAACCATATTTCTAACTGGAGAGTGAGTCATTTTCAAAAGTCAAAACAAACGCGCGCACGCACGCGCACACACACACACACACACACACACACACACACACACACACACGGCATCCTGATTAACATCACACAGGCAAGAGACAATGTCACCAACATATCACTTCTCTCCCATTTAGTAGAGACTTTAAATTTACCAGTCCTCTCTATTACATTACCACTGTCTTTTAGTTATGGCCCTACTTGGTTCCATCTTCTGACAGATAAGTTATGTAACAGCATCTAAGTAGCTACTAATTCATTCCCTGAAATACACTCTATGTAAAACTGAATTATCACAAACGTTATTACATGAACTAAATCGACGATTTATTAGTGACTAATAAGTGTATCTTTTTATTACACATTAAACACAATAATATGTATTAATATAACTAAACCAACAGGACCTCTAAAACTAAGGTTAAAGCAGGATAAACCATATTTAGAACCTTAGCACAAATTTTAAGCCTTAATATTAATGGGCATTAGACACATTATACATTGTTACTCACCTTATGAGCAGGTACCAGATTTACTAAAACTGTATCCAAAAGCTCCTGAGACACTGTATCACCTTCACAAATAATAGAGCTCATAAGGTCTACCATATGCATATGAACTTTCTGATTGTGGCCATTGCTGTAATTCAAAGCAGATTTTGTTTCAATTATGACTGAGATATAAGAATTTACTCATAAGATGATACTAACAAGCATTAAACTTTACAAAAATAATACTGCAATATTAAATAGAATTCTATGTAAATTCATTTAAAGCTTCCCTCTCCCACAGCATACGATAGTATAAAAATTATATTTTTAGACTACATTTCTTAGATTTTTCCCTAATTTTCACCTGTCTCACAATCAAAAGTGATTACATCAAAAGCAACTTCAGTTCTGCCTTAAATTCAGAAAACAGAATTGCTTTGAAATTAATTCTAGTAAATAATTTCAAAGAATACACAAAAAGCTCAAATAGCCACATGCATTAAGAAGTCAATACACATTTTCAATAGACAAATAATGCAATCCAAAAGAATTTTATATTGGCCTTATACCACTCCTCTAACCAGTAATTCCATATAATACAAACTTAAGCTCTATTCATTTTTGAAACATCTATAAAAATAAATTTAAATGTGTTAAAAGTTACATCTCTTCTAATATTCATCATATCCTTCTAATATTCATCTTAACAGTTTATGCAGGTCCACCTGCAGGTTCAAAATTTGTTATCTTTACATTTTTTTAAATGTTATACACTTAATAAAATAAACTTACTTTATAACTGAAAATAAGGTTCTGTATAGTTGAGTAAAAATTTCATTGCTATCTTCTAACTCAAAGCATATGTTATATGACTTCACCCAAGCAATGTTCTAAAAATAAGAGGTAAAAAAAAAAAAAGTGAAAGGTAAACATTCTGATTAGTAAAAATATACAAACACAAAAAATCAGTTTAAAATGTCACCTCAAGGTACAAGATATTGCTTACCTCAAGTAAATAAAAATACCTATTGAATTGTGGGCTCTTTGTATCCTCTAGCCCCTTCAACTGTCTTGTTATAAACATAAATATATCCTTAAAAAAAAAAAGACAAAGTGCCATTTAGGTTATGAACACTAAATGAAAATATCCATGAAACTCCTAGATTTTATTCAGGACTTGTGTACATATCAAAATAAACTATAACGAATCAGAAAAAAAAATTTATTTGGCTAAAATTTTTTTTAAGTACATCTTTATATGAATAACATTAAATATCTTACTATCCTTCATAGAAAAACATAAATCATTTACCATAATCTTAAAGTCAAAAAAATTCATCTTATAGCAAAAGTTAAACAAATAGACCTAAAAACCAAGCCAGCTAAGATTTATGCTATTTTTAGAATAAAAAATGTTGCAGTGACTGAGAGCTGATCAGGTTTCCTGGAACAGCAAAATACATGGTAATTACATAGCAAGAATGGTTTAGGAAACAAATTTTTTTTTTAATTGCCAAATGACAATACAACAGGTACCACAAAGAAGCTTATACTCTTAGAAGTCAACTTGTCAAGCTTCCTACTAATCATTGTAATTACTTGCTTTTCCCCACCTTCCTAAATCTATTCCCATCTCATGTTTTTGATTTATTACTGTATCTGCATTTGTACCTGGGTAAAGACAACACTCAATGTCACTCTGAGTCAAGATTTTGTGGAAATAAGTTTCAAGAGAAATGTAGATGATATTCTCAAAAAGTTTTAAAAAAACTTTTTAAAGCTAATTCTGCAAAGGAAGCATGCCAACAATAAGAGAAAAAAATAAAAACATTTCCCTAGAAGTAAAATAATAAGCATATGTTAAATGAAAAAAATTAATATGCAAATAACTGAACAGCTTTTAAGAAAAGTCCTATCAAAAGGACACCCTTCAAAAATGGTTACTTAAGAAAGAACAAACTGAACTTACAGAGCTGAAAAACTCACTTCAAGAATTTAATAACATAATCACAAGTATTAACAGCAGAATCAGCCAAGCTGAGGAAAGAATCCAACAGCTCAAAGTCTGGTTCTCTAAAATAATTCAGTCAGACAAAAATAAAGAGAAAATAATAAATAAGAATGAACAAAACCTTCAAGAAATATGAAACTATGTGAAGAGACCAAATCTACAACTCATTGGCATCCCTAAAAGAAAGAAAGAAAAAACAAGCAACTTAGAAAACATATTTGAGGATATAGTTTACAAAAATTTCCCAAACCTCACTAGAGAGGTCAACATTCAAATCTGGGGAATACAGATAACTCTTGCAAGACACTATACAAGATGACCATCCCCGAGACGCATAGTCATCAGATTCTCCAAAGTCAAAATGAAAGAAAAAATGCTAAAGACAGCAAGAGAGAAAGGGCAGGTCACCTACAATGGAACCCTATCAGGCTAACAGAAGACCTTTCAGTAGAAACACTATAAGCCAAAAGAGACTGGGGACCTATATTCAGTATTCTTAAAGAAATTCAGCCAAGAATTTCAAATCCAGCCAAACTAAGCTTTGTAAGTGAAGAAGAAATTATTCTTTTTAGACAAGCAAATGCTAAGGGAATTTGTTACCACGAGACTTCCCTTACAAGAGGTCCTTAAGTGCAAATACGGAAAGAAAAGACTGTTACTACACATCACAAAAAGACTACTTAAGTACACAGACCACTCACACTATAAAGCAATCACACAATCAAGTCTGCATAATACCCAGCTAACAACATGATGACAGAACCAAATCAGCACATACCAATATTAACCTTGAATGTAAACATGCTAAATGCCTCAATTAAAAGGCACAGTGTGGTCAGTTGGTTAAAGAAGCAAAGCCCAACTGCATGCTGTCTACAAGAGACTCATTTCATATGCAATGATGCTGATAGGATCAAAGAAAATGGATAGAGAAAAATCTACCAAGCAAATGGAAAACAGAAAAAAGCAAGGGCTGCCATTCTAATTTCAGACAAAACAGACTTTAAACCAACAATGACAAACAAGAACATTACAAGCTGATAAAGGGTTCAATTCAACAAGAAAACCTAACTATCCTAAAAATATATGCACCCAACAAAGGAGCACACAGACTCATAAAGCAAGTTCTTAGAGACCTATGAAGAGACACAGAAGACCTACGAAGATGACGACAGAATGATAGTAGGAGGCTTTAGCACTCCACTGACAGAATTAGATTATTGGGCAGAGACAACTAACAAAGATATTCAGGACCTGAACTCAGCATTCGACCAAATGGGCCTAACAGATATCTACAAAACTCTCCATTCAAAACAACAGAATATACATTCTTCTCATCTGCACATGGCACATACTTTTCAACTGACCACATAATAAGCCATAAAACAATCTTCAGCAAATTTTTAAGATGTGATTCACTACATAATGATTATCACATATTTTGAAGTTGACAGCTAAATCAAAAACACAATCCCAGCCAGGCACAGTGGCTCAGCCTGTAATCCCAGCACTTCGGAAGGCCAAGGTGGGTGGATGACTTGAGCCCAGAAGTTCAAGACCAGCCTGGGCAACATGGCAAACCCCATCTCTACTAAAAATACAAAAAGTAGCCATGTGTGGTGGTGTAGGCCTGTAGTCTAAGCTACTCAGGATGCTGAGACAGGGAATTGCTTGATTCCAGGAGGCAAAGAGTGCAGTAAGCCAAGACTGTGCTACTGCACTCTAGCCTGGGTGACAGAGCCAGGGTGTCTTTAAAAAAAAAAACAAAAGGAAAAGGAAAAAGAACACAAAACTCAATTCCGTTCACAATAGCCACAAAAAGAATAAAATACCTAGGAAAACAGCTGCCAAGGGTGGTGAAAGAGCTCCACAACAAGAATTACAAAACACTGCTCAAAGAAATCACAGATGACACAAACAAATGGAAAATCATTCCATGTTCATGAATAGGAAGTATCAATATTACTAAAAAGGCCATACTGTCCAAAACAACTTACAGAATTAAATGCAAATCCTATCAAACTAACAAGGACATTCTTCACAAACTTAGAAAAAACTATTTTAGCCGGGCGCGGTGGCTCAAGCCTGTAATCCCAGCACTTTGGGAGGCCGAGGCGGGTGGATCACGAGGTCAAGAGATCGAGACCATCCTGGTCAACATGGTGAAACCCCGTCTCTACTAAAAATACAAAAAATTAGTTGGGCATGGTGGCGCGTGCCTGTAATCCCGGCTACTCAGGAGGCTGAGGCAGGAGAATTGCTTGAACCCGGGAGGCGGAGGTTGCGGTGAGCCGAGATCGCGCCATTGCACTCCAGCCTGGGTAACAAGAGCGAAACTCCGTCCCCTCCAAAAAAAAAAAAAAAGAAAAAACTATTTTAAAATGTGTATGGAACCAAAAAGAGCCCAAACAGCTAAAGCAATCCTAATCAAAAAAAAAAAAAAAAAGCTGGAGACATCACATTACACAACTTTGAAGTATACTACAAGGCTACAAACAGCATGGTATTGATACAAAAACAGACACATAGACCAATGGAACATAATAGAAAGTCCAGAAATAATGCTGCACACCTACAACCATCTGATCTTCAACAAAACTACAAAAACAAGCAATGAGGAAAGGACTCCCTATTCAATACAAGGTACTGGGATAAGTAGCTAGTCATATGCAGAACTGGACCCTTTCCTCACACCATACACAAAAATCAATCCATGATGGATTAAAGGCCTAAATGTGAAACCTAAAACTATAAAAACCCTGGAAAATAACCTAAGAAATAAGATTCTAGACACAGGACCTGGCAAAGATTTCATGATGAAGATGCCAAAACCAAATGCAACAAAAACAAAAATTGACAAATGGGACCTAATTAAACTAAAAGGCTTCCGAATCACAAAACAAAGAGACAACCTACAGAATGGGAGAATATACTTGCAAACCATACCTTCAACGAAGGTCTAATATCCATAATGCATAAGGAACTTAATTAACAAGCAAAAAACAACCCCATTAAAAAGAGGGCAAAAAACATGAAGAGACACTTTTCAAAAGAAGTATCTCTTTCACACGCTTATGGTTAGTAAGCGTATGAAAAAATACTCAACATCACTGATTACAGAAATGCAAACCAAAACCACAAGGTATCATCTCACACCAGTCAGAACGGGTATTGTTTAAAAAGCTTAAAAAAAAAAAAAAAAAAATGGTGCTGGCAAGGCTACAGAGAAAAGGGAGTGCTGATACATAGCTGGTGGGAATATAAATTAGTTCGGCCATTGTGGAAAACAATTTGGCAATTTCTTAAAGAACTGAAAATAGAACTACAATTTGACCCAGCAATCCCATTGTTGGGGTATACCCAAAGGAATATAAATCACTCTACCATAAAGACATATGTATGTGTATGTTCGTAGCAGCACTATTCACAATAGCAAAGATGTGAAATCAACCTAAATGCCAATCAACAGTAGACTGGATAAAGAAAATATTCCATATACACCATGAAATACTATACAGCCATAAAAAAGAATGAGATCATGTCCTTTGCAGCAATATGGATGGCACTGGAAGCCATTATCCCAAGCAGGAACAGAAAACCAAATACTACATGTTCTCATTTATAAGTGGGAGCTAAAGATTGAGTACATATGAACACAAAGAACAGAACAGTCACCAACATCTTCTTGAGGGTGGAGGGTGGAAGGAGGGTGAGGATAGGAAAACTACCTATTGGGAACCAAGTTTTTACCTGAGTGACAAAAATAAATACACCAAACCCTCATAACATGCAATTTACCTACATAATAAACCTGCAAATGTACGCCTGAACCTAAAAAATTTTTTTAAAAGGTTACTTAAAACAAAAAAAAAGTTACTTTGACAGCAGTACTGTGGAAAATATGTTCTCTATGAATGAACCTTTCCTGGATTGTTAAAAGAGAATGCATGCCATACTGACCCTATGTGGCAATGGAAAGACAACAGTCACTTACAACCTCACCAATTACTGTCTGAACATGAACCCAACTGTAATAAAGGGGTTTGCTGATGACAATAACAAACTGAAAGTGGAAAGGTAAGACTCAAATATCACAATTTTCTTTTTTTTTTTTTTTTTTTTTGAGACGGAGTTTCGCTCTTGTTACCCAGGCTGGAGTGCAATGGCGCGATCTCGGCTCACCGCAACCTCCGCCTCCTGGGTTCAGGCAATTCTCCTGCCTCAGCCTCCTGAGTAGCTGGGATTACAGGCACGCGCCACCATGCCCAGCTGAATTTTTGTATTTTTAGTAGAGACGGGGTTTCACCGTGTTGACCAGGACGGTCTCGATCTCTTGACCTCGTGATCCACCCGCCTCAGCCTCCCAAAGTGCTGGGATTACAGGCGTGAGCCACCGCGCCCGGCCCACAATTTTCTAATATGTATTTAATACTACTGTAGACAAAATATACACAGATATATATACATATGAATTTGGATGCTAATCAAAACAAAGTGAAATCTCTTAAATATTTAGAAAGTATCCTCAAAGTCAATAATGTTTAATAATTAACAATTTTAATAATTTTACAGTCCCCCAAAAAGAAAAAAGAGGCATTCAGAATAAGGCTCAAAAATTCAGGCAGGGGCAGGGGCTCTTGCCTGTAGTCCTAGCACTTTGAGAAGCCAAGGCGGTTGGATGATGAGGTCAGGAGTTCAAGAAGCACCTGGCCGAGATGGTGAAACCCCGTTTCTACTAAAAATATAAAAATTAGCCGGGCATGGTGTGGGCACCTGTAATTCCAGCTACTCGGAAGGCTATTACTTGAACCTGGGAGGCAGAGGTTGCAGTGAGCCGAGATTATACCAGAGACAGAGAAAGACTCTGTCTCAAAAAAAAAATTTTTCATCAGAAAAACTAAATACTTAAAATTTTTCAGCTAGGGAATAATGCACAAAGACCCTAATTTCAGCTATTTTATAGTCTTCTCATAAACTGTCCTGTTATAAACAGAGCAGATATGCAGCTATTTTTTAGAGAGAACTTCTCATTACCCCCTAAGTCCTGAAATAGGTCACAGATCACGCAAACTGGAAAATCCCCAAGAGACGTTAAGTAAATTGTATGGCAGCAGTCTTAAGTTAGGCTTCCCCATCATGAGAATGCCAACAAAACATCTAGTAAGGGAGAGCGACAGCCTACAGCCAAACAAATGGAATCATTCCTTAAACCGATTAAGTATCTGCAAATGAGAAGTTCACATTTAGAAATCAAGCCAGTACCTGGGTACACAACTACACGGACCAGCTTGTATTATCTACTTTCGTTAAAGTCTCTGACCATTCTCAAATCTTACAATTCAATTCCACCTTTAAATGACAAATATTGCCCTCTTCCTCCCTCATCCTAAGATTCTTTCACCAATCAAAATTTAAAACAAGAATGCCAAAAACAGGTTTCACATTCTCTACTTGAATATTGGTAGGCTTGATCAAATAAGCACATTCCTCACTTCAATTATCAAGAACTCCATGAGTCCGAGAACCACGCCTCTTTTTTTTCACCACTGTAAATCCAGTTCCTGACATGTAAGTAACAGTAAGACTTATTAAGTGAAATAAACATACACTGTCTTTATTTTTTCATACTGTGAACTAATAATCTTTCTACAGACTCATTCTCTAACCCATAGTTTCCACAGTTATCTTTCTTTTTTTGAGACAGAGTCTTGCTATGTTGCCCAAACTGGAGTACAGTGGCACAATCTTGGCTCACTGCATCCTTCACCTCCCAGGTTCAAGTGATTCTCCTGCCTCAGCCTTCTCAGTAGCTAGGATTATAAGCATGTGCCACCACACCTGGCTAATTTTTATATTTTTTGTAGAGATGCGAGTTTCGCCATGTTGGCCAGGCTGGTCTCAAACTCCTGACCTCAAGTGATCCACCCACCTTGGCCTCCCAAACTGCTGGAATTACAGGTCTCCACAATTATCTTTTATTGTTGCTGCTTTTAATTCCTACCTGACCTGCCTTATAAACATTCAGCATCTTTTGCACAGCTCTAATTACTTCATGCTTTCTACCAGCATTTTCCTAAATAGATTACTCATGCTATTCCCCTTCTCTTCTGGTCTTTTAAAGATCCTGCATTCATACAGTTTTACTTACAATTACTGTAACCAAGTACTACATGTCTTTTGTACCTTTCCTTAAAATTTTGTTCACTGAATTTTTTTTTTTTTTTAATAGAGACTGGGTCTCACTCAGCCCAGGCTGGAGTACAGTGCTGCTATCTTGGTTCACTGCAACCTCCACCCTCAGGGCACTCAAGCAATCCTCCCACCTCAGCCTCCCAAGTAGCTAGGATTACAGGTGCACAGCACCACACAACGCTAATTTTTCTTTTTTTTTTCATTAGAGACAAGGCCTTGCTATGTTGCCCAAGCTGGTCTCAAACTCATGATAACCCAAGTAATCCTCCTGCCTTAGCCTCCCAAAGTGCTGGTATTACAGACCTGAGCACTGCACCTGGCCTGTATTTTCTTCATAACAATTTTTATCACATCTCCCATTAAATAAACTAGGATTATATATTACAGGCTCATGTTTATACTAGGTATTCTTTTAAATAATGGCCATGATCTTGAATATGGATTTTCAAAAATGAAAAGGAATTGCCCCCAAAATATATTGAAAGAAACAGAGCTAATGATGACATAATACAAAAAAAAAATTATACACTGCATTAATCTACTTCTTAACTTCAAGACTAGAAAGTTTTTGAAAAGTTCTTTAAAAAAAAAAAAAAAAAAAAAGATGAAGTTTAGCAAAAGATTACTGTAGCTAATGTCAAAGAACCCAAGGAAATCATCTAAATGCCTTTCCTCCTATTTTAGTTAGAAAAATAAATCAAAGTATCCGTCAATCTCAGAGTTGTTTAAATCAGTACTTGCCTTTAGTTTATCAGGGGATGTGTAAGGAGCTTCAGGAGCATAAATCCTGAAAATATCAGCAAGGCAGCAGGCTACCAGTAAGCGAACATCTTTATCAGGATGCTTGAGAAAAAAATCTGAAGCAAGATGTAAAGCTAGGTTTAAATAAAGTTCCTTTTCTTCTTCAGAGTCCTGATCCATGTCCATGAAAGTTTTCACAACCATCTATACAAAAACAAAAAAAAATCAAATAATGAAATGCTCCATGTATAAATACAGTCATGTGAATTAAAGGTCATATTAATTGCTAAGGTTAACTTCAAATGAACATACTTTCATTTTTCTGCAGAAAGTCTCTATTTGAGAGAACATAATCCTTCTAAAACTAAAGGTAAACTTTTCTTTAAAAGACTAAAATATTTTTTCATTTACCCAAAATATCTGCTAACCAGATTTTTAAAGTTTAAATTAGCCTTACGTAGTAGTCATTATTGGAAGAATCCCAATAGAATATTTGTGGAAACTTCTGGGTTCACTTGTAAAACTGGACTAAAAGGAGTATGTTCTTAAGAATATCACTTTTTTTTTAATAATATTTCGAATCCTTTCTTGAGAAGAAAAAAAGAAAACCCTAAGATGACAATTTTCCATTTAAGCCATTAAACCACTCCAGTCACATGGTTTTATTCAAGAAAGGATGTTTAAAGATGCATCCCTAAACACTGAAAAGCTACTATGAAGTAACTACCATAGCATCCAACAAAATATTTCTTGTGCTGCAGTAAAAGAGAATATGAGATGGATAATTCATTAATTCAGTGGCACATGTAAGTTAAGCCCAAGGAAGCTATAAGAAGTGGTTCATTTTTCAAAAATATTTCTATAAAAGGTGAATAGAAAATAGAATGGTGAGGAATGGTATAGTACAAATGCTGAGAAGAGCTTTCTCTGATTTCAATATTAGTAATTACAATGATGACCTCAGTCTGCACTATTCCTACATCAGATGAAACAAAAATTGCCTAAATTTGACAGGAACCAATATTTAAATAGAACTCCAAGGGAAAGGTGACCATCCAGCATCCACTAGGTGGTGCTGCAAATACTAGGCAACAAGTGGCACTGGCCACAAAGGATCAATGTTGAATGTCTTGGTCCTTTATGCTGCAAGGATTTCCACTTGCCATCAAGCTAGGTTTCTGAGTAATAAATGGCTCAATTTCATACTGAATTCTCAGAGCAGCTGTGGAAAACACTGTTCCTCACAGAGCAACCTCTCAGTTCTATTATGCCAGATACCAGAACCAAAGCAGACTAATCCTTCTGACCTGGCACTACAGTTAGATAAGGGTATGATGTGCAGGTCTTACAACTTTTTTATTTTATTACTTTTAAGATTTATGGTTTGATTGCCTATGTGTTTAGGAAAAACCACAAAGGGGAAAAAAGAGCTACGTGCATGTGCATGGAACTATTTATTTCTGTAGATCTCTTAACAAAAGAGTAAGAGATTAAGCATATTTTGAATAAAACATCACAAGAAAAAAAATTTATAAACAGTGTCACCTTACATGTTAACAAATGGTTATAATGTATAAAACTTACATGGGTACTTGTACATATCATCCCACACAATTTTTTTTTATATTTTTCTAAGAAGGAGGATGTTAAAAATAATAGGAAGTATAAATTAGGAAAATAAATGAGAAAAAAGTATAACTGGATTACTGTCAGACATAAATGTCCACAAAATAATGAAAGCATATTTACAAACACTAAATATGAGTACTGAGGCAATCATTCCACCAACAATAACCACAAAGTTTGTTAAAGGTCCAGAAAACGAGAATTCTTCACTACTATATACAACTCAAATGCTATTATAAAACTCATTAATAACTCAAGAGTCCTCCAAATTAGAAAAGATGTCTGAGGAAAAACATCTCTAAAGGACACTAATGCTAACCAGTTTGTAAGTGTAGGGACTGGCTGAGTTCAAGATTAGTTTCTCAGCAAACAACAGGAATGTTCACTTATTCTTAGTATAAACAAATCTAAGGTAATAAATGTATTAGTTTCTCTAAAAATGCAATAGGTCAAGAGAAGGTAAATACATAAAAATGAAGCATGTCACATACAGAAGGGGTTTATAGCTTGACTATTCTTAATAAAATATACACAAGTTCCCAACTAGGTAAAATATACACCTATTAGTAAATTTAATCTGCTCAAAGATGATTTTCCTTTGAATAATAAACATCTGGCACCTGACATTCCAACACTTTAAGTATAAATAAACATATATATTACAATATTAAGACTTTATGTGAAATGTATGATAGTATTAGCATCTTTTTCTCCTTATAAAAATTCCTATACACCATGTAGCAATAAAAAAGAGTATTTGTTTTTAACCCCTGGATCTTCAATGATTAATTTAGGTAAGTTTTTCAGCCCTGACATGCAGGTAAATAGTAATATATCAAGCAACATACATATCTAGGTAGATACAACCTCGAAAGGAACAAAATGCTCAAAAATGAAGACCATCTAAACTAACTGATCAGCTTAACATTCTCCTTGGACACTACGCTCCTTTATCCACTTTAACAATTACAGCCGGGCGCGGTGGCTCAAGCCTGTAATCCCAGCACTCTGGGAGGCCGAGGCGGGTGGATCACGAGGTCAAGAGATCGAGGCCATCCTGGTCAACATGGTGAAACCCCGTCTCTACTAAAACTACAAAAAATTAGCTGGGCACGGTGGCGCGTGCCTGTAGTCCCAGCTACTCAGGAGGCTGAGGCAGAAGAATTGCCTGAACCCAGGAGGCGGAGGTTGCGGTGAGCCGAGATCGCGCCATTGCACTCCAGCCTGGGCAACAAGAGCGAAACTCTGTCTCAAAAAAAAAAAACAATTACAGAGACCATCAACACCCTAAAGGAAAAGGTGAAAATATTATTCACACACATATGAAGACAACCTAGTTTCATCTATAGAAGTTCACCAGCAATCTTGAACTTACTACATGTCAGAGGGAGAAGCTAAAAGTGAAGCTCTTTGACCTACTTTGAAAATAACTTACAAGAAAGTAGTATACAGCCTGATTACTCAGTATAAAAACTCCCTTAAAGTGGTTGTCTTTAGAAACTAAATGATATATAGGAGAAAGGAGACAACTTTGTACAGACAAATAGAAATATAAGAGTATTGTAGACTTGTTCTTTATAATCAAGTACAGGAGATCCTAGAAAATATAAGCTTTACCTTTCTAACTGCTGTCCCATTAATCACAGACAAATAATCTCCACTGTTCCTATATACCCTACTCCCTTAGATCCTTTCTATGTCATTTGTGCTTTGCTTTTTCAAGTTACCCTAACAAGATATATTATAGCCCCATATGATTTACACAGATTTACACAGATGTCCAAAAGAACATAATTTTACTCACCTTTAATCGTCTCACCATCTCCTCTTTAGATATTTTATCAGAGATTTCCTTGACCCCAGGCGGATATGTAATTTTTCCATCATTGGTCCTAGTCTTTGAGTGAGCCATGACAGAAATATTTCTACCCCTAAAACAAGAAAACTATTAAATGTAAACCAAAAAACAGATATAAGCATTCTTAACAAACATGAATGGTAACCTTCCCCACCAACCAAAATTTATAACTACATCCTAATTATAGTAATTTACTTTACCATTTAATGAAAATCACTATACTGAACATTTCCCAAAATTATTTTTAGAAAAACAAAACTTATTTTTACTTTTATTTCCTCAGTGGCAAGCTATGCTATTTTTCCCTAACCCTCCAACCTATTAAAAAAAAAAAAAAAAAACTACATATACTAGAGAAAAAGAATCAAAAATAAATCTGTTTTGAAAGCACCACAAACTACCCAAACTAGAACCTAAGAGAAAATGGGAATCCAGGGAAGTAAGTGGGAACACTGGAACATTATAGCTACTTATACTCTGAAAGCATTTGTCAATTCTGACAAATGTGGGATTCAGTTTTGATGGTCTTATAAGGCAAGGGAAACAGAGGTAAACCTTTATCTGTCAAGGCAGAGTGTCAAATAGGAAACTCTCCTGGCATTAATGTAGACCACCACCCTACCCAAAGAAAATATACCTGCAATGGAGAGGGTAAACTAGAAATGAACACCTCTTTCTCCCAGCCTCCCCCCACTCAGGGAACCGCTGAGAAGACTGCTTTGGTGCTAAACAGAGAAAGGCAATATGAATACAGGGAAAGAACAGGTAATTTGTTTTGACCATGGGCCTGCACACTTGCTGAGGTTCATATGACCTAAGTGGCCCAGAGACTCTCAAAACATGAACTCAGAGACTCCCAGTTAATAATGGCCCCAAGCACCTAACGTAAGTAAATCCAAGTCCTGCCTAGAGAAAGGTGTTTTCATCCTAAGTATCAAAGAATCCCCACTATGATGTTTCTAGAACAATGAGCAGTATCAAGTCAAAAATAACCAAGCAACTATGAGGGAGAACCAACAAAAACACCAGACAACAAAAACAGACTCACAATTTTTGTTATACTACTACTATAATCTTTAAGATTGCAAAGATTGCAAAACTACTATAATCTTTAAGAAATAAAAGACGGCCAGGTGTGGCTCACGCCTGTAATCCCAACACTTTGGGAGGCCAAGGCAGGCGGATCACCTGAGGTCAGGAGCTTGAGACCAGCCTGGTCAACATGGCAAAATCCAGTCTCTATTACAAATACAAAAATTAGCTGGGCATGGTGGTAGGCGCCTATAATTCCAGCTACTTGGGAGGCTGAGGCAGGAAAAAACACTTGAATCCGGGAGCCGCAAGTTGCAGTGGGCCAAGTTCACACCACTGAACTCCAACCTGGGCGACAAAGCAAGACTCTGTCTCACTAAATAAATAGATAGATAGACAGACAGACAGACAGACAGACAGACAGACAGACAGATAGATAGATAGATAGATAGATAGATAGACAGACAGACAGACAGACAGACAGACAATTCCAAAAATATCTGCAGGAAATAAAAAATATGTAAATAATAAACTAAAAGTTTAAAAAATATATTTAAAAAACAGAGCTTCTAAAAATTAAAAAATACAATTACTGAAACTGAAAATTCAACAGGTGAATGTATTTGCAAACATGAAGGTTTAATCATTAAAGGCCAGGTGCAAAGGCTTATGCCTGTAATCCCCGCACTTTTGGAGGCCCAAGCAGGCAAATCACTTGAGCCAGAAGTTTAAGACCAGACTGGGCAACATGGCAAAATCTCATCCCTACAAAAAATATAAAAATCAGCCAGGCATGGTGGCACACCCTGTAGTCCCAGCTATTATGGAGGCTGTGGTAGGAGAATTGCTTGAACTTTGGAGGCGGAGGTTGTAGTCAGCTGAGATTGCGCCAATCCACTCCACCTTGCCTCAAAAAAAAAAAAAATAGATTTAACGAACTGAAAGAAAGGTCAGAAGAAATCTGGAGTGCAACACAGAGAAATATACAACTGAAATACAGAATAGAAAGGCTTAAATGTAGCCTACAATTCATGGAAGTTACAGAGGGAGAAGAATGAGGGATTCATACATGGGATTCATGAGAGTACCAGAAGCACTAGTTTGAAGCAGAAGCCAAATACCTACAGAGAATATCATAAAATACGAATCCACAAATTCAGTAAGCCAAACAGAATTAAATTTAAGACAATAATAATTCCAGAAAACAAACAAAATCTTAGAGCACACACAGTACCTCAAAAGGAATAGCATTTAAATAGATGACTTCTCAACACCAACAATATAAGCCAGAAAACAGCAAAATGTTATCTTCAAAGTGAGGAAAGAATATAATTGCAAATCTAAAGTTCACAACCAAGAAGTATAATTTTTAAGTACAGAGTAAAATAAGGACAAATTAGCCAAATGAAAATTAAGAGGTGTAAGTATATCTAAAGTACTTACAACACTGTTTAGCACATACTAAGTACTATACATGTATGTAATATACACAATCAGGTTAAAAGAACAAGATTTTTAAATTTCAATATAAAGACCTTAAAAGACAATGAAAAATGTGGATATGATATGCTGAAAGTAAAAGGGTGAAAGAATACGCCATGCAAACACTAAAACCAGTTAAACTAAATATCAAGTTAAAAAAAAAAAAAAAAAAGATAAATAGGCCCCAGGACTCATTCTGTGCTATTTACTAAATAGAAACATATAGTTCGTCCACCATATGACATATAAAAAAAAAGTTCACAACAATACCATTCAGTTGCCAATACAGAAAACACAAACGTCCATCAACACTAAAATGAATGACAACTTGTAGTATAGTCATACAATGGGGGGATAAAACAGCCATGAAGAGTGAAGAAATCATTGCCTCACACAATAATATGGATGAACATTACAAACATCAGGATGAGCATGACGGTTCACACCTGTAATCCCAGTATTTGAGAAGGCTAAGGCAGGTAGATCACTTGAGCCCAGGAGTTCAAGACCAGCCTGGGCAACACAGTGAGACCTCATCTCTACAAAAAATAAAAATAAATTAGCCAAGCATGGTGGTGTGCACCTGTGGTCCTAGCTACCTGGGAAGTTGAGGTGGAAGAACTGCGTAAGCCCAGAAAGTCATCGCCACAGTAAGCCATGATCACATCACTGCGCTCAAGCCTGAGTGACAGTGCGGACCCTGTCTCAACACACACCACGCACATGCACGCACACGCACATGCACACACACACCAAAGTGAAAGAAGCCAAACACAAAACACTACATGAGAGTATGATTACATTCATAAGCTCAAAAACAGAGAAACCTAATCCAAGATGGTAAAAGTCAGGATAGTGATGTTTTAAGGGGACAGATGTTAATGGAAAGAGGGGAAAAGATCCTTCTGAGATGCTAGTTACACAAGTATTTTCACTTTGTGTAGTCTCAGGGCTAAAGACATACTTTTTGCACTTTTCTGAGTATACTTCAACAAAAAAGTAAACCAAATGGTTAAGAAAAGCTCCAGACATTTAAATTTTTTAAAGCACTTCTTAATAATCAATGACTCAAAAGAAAACAAATGTAGGATAAACAAAGTCAAAATCACAGGTCAATCTTACAAATTTTATAATATAACATTTGAATATGTAGATAAAACTGACAAACTACATATCTTATTACCAAACCTAACTCAAGAAAGAAAAAAGAAAACTATTAAGAAACAAAATCAATTATCAAGAGATCTTTCCACAAGGAAAAATATCCAAGTCTAGATGGCTTTACTAGTAAGTCCTAACAAATAAAGGAAGAAATATTTCCCTTGTCATACAAATAGGTCCAAGAAATGAAAAACAAGGGAATCCTTCCCAACTAACTTTAAGCAACTAATTAGCATAACTCTGATACCAAAACCTAATAAGAACAGTCAGAGGCCAAGCACAATTGGCTCAAGCCTGTGAACCTAACACTTTAGGAGGCTGTGGCATGATGACTGCTTAAAGCCAGGAGTTCAAGACCAGCCTGGACAACAAAGTGAGACCTCGCCTCTACAAAATAAATAAATAATAAAAAATTAGCCAAGCCGAGGCAACAGGATCACTTAAGCCAAGGAGTTCAAGGCTGAAGTGAGCTATGATTGCACCACTGCACTCCAGCCTAGGCAAGAGAACAAGAGTCTGTATCTGAAAAAAGGAAAAGAAGAAGAAAAGAACAATCAGAGAAAATAAATCACAGACAAATCTTATTCATAAGTGCAAAACTCCCAAACAAAATATTAGGAAACCAAATGCAGCAATATATTTTTTAAAAGTGTTTATCCTGGGAAGGCAAGGTTAAATTCATTACATCAACAGGATTAAAAGGAAAATCATATTTAAATTATATACTAAACAGACTTTTTTTAGTCTTAATAAATGAAGAAAAATTTGGTAAAATTCAACAACTCATGACTGTAAAACAAAAAAGAAACAAACAAGTTTAGTAAACTAAGAATTGGGTGAAAGTTTAGTTTATCTTAGAAAAGTAGGTGCTATAGCATATATAGTAGCCTATAGCATAATGTTTACTGACAATCCATTGAAAGCTTTTTATTTGTGATCAGGAACTGCAGGAGTATACCTGCTATCATCACTTTTTTAAAAAATTTGACACTGCAATAAAGACACTAATTAACAAGGGAAGGAAAGAAAAAGAAATAAAGGGTATAAGGATTAAAAATGAGCCAGTTGTTATTCACAGATATGTTTATGTACATAAAAACTTCAAAAGGATTTACAGATAAAACATGTGAATTAGTAAGACTGAGTTTAGCAAGGATGAAGAGTAAAAACATCAATATATAGACGCTCCTCAACTTACAATACAGTTATGTCCCAATAAACCCAATGTAAATTTAAAATATCATTAAGTCAAAAGTTCATGTCCATCATATGTCAAGGAGCATACCAAATGTGTATTGCTTTCACATCATCATAAAGTAAAAAAATTGTAAGTCAAACCATCATAAGTCAGGGACATTCACACAAACATAAACCACTAACAGGTAACACAAATGCTTAATGGTAAAAAATTAAAAGCTCCCCCTTTAAGGTCAGAAACAAAGAAAGGATGTCTACTCCCAGCATTTTTACTCAACATAACGCTAGAAACCCTACGCAGCACAAGAAGGCAAGAAACAGAAAATAAAAAAGCATATTACTGGAAAAGAAGAAATGAAACTGTCCCTAGATCCAGACAACATGATTGTCTACACAGAAGATGCCAAAGGAATCTACAAAAAATAAACTATTAGTTTATCAAGGTTGCAGGATACAATATTAACATCCAAAAATCTACTGTGTTCCTCCTGTACATAGCTATACATTACTTAATGATGGGATACTTTCTGACAAATACATTGTTGGGGAATTTTATTGTTGTGCAAAATAGAGTGTACTTACACAAACCTAAATGGGATAGACTACTACAAACCTAGGATATATGGTATATTGCCTTACTGCACCAGGCTACAAACCTGTACAGCATGTTACTGTACTGAATACTGTATGCAACCACAACACAATGGTATTTGTGTATCTAAATATTTCTAAACATAAGAAAAGTACAGTATAAAGACAGTATTATAAGCTTATGGAACCACCATCATATACACAGTCCACCACTGACAGAAAAGTTGTTATGTGGTACGCAACTGTATATGAAAAAAGTAGTGGCCGGGCGCGGTGGCTCAAGCCTGTAATCCCAGCACTTTGGGAGGCCGAGGCGGGTGGATCACGAGGTCAAGAGATCGAGACCATCCTGGTCAACACGGTGAAACCCCGTCTCTACTAAAAATACAAAAAATTAGCTGGGCATGGTGGCGCGTGCCTGTAATCCCAGCTACTCAGGAGGCTGAGGCAGGAGAATTGCCTGAACCCAGGAGGCGGAGGTTGCGGTGAGCCGAGATCGCGCCATTGCACTCCAGCCTGGGTAACAAGAGCAAAAACCCCTACTAAAAAAAAAAAAAAAAAAAAAAAAAAAAAAGAAAAAAGTAGTAGGGACGACAGTAAGGAAAGAACAGAGAGAATACAATAAAGAGTTCTGAAGATATTTTCATATCTATATTTTTTTAAAAGGACACTGTACCTACATTTCACACCATACACAAAATGAATTCCAGGTATAGTAACAACCTAAATATAGAGGTAAATTGTTAAAGGCTTTTAGAATATGATATAAGAGAATAGCTGCATGACTTATGGTTAGGAAAAACACTATCTAGCAACAACCAAGTACATAATTATGTTCCTTCAACTAAAGAAGATACTCAGCCAATGCCTAGGACAAAGCACTCCAGGAAAAGATTGATAAATGTGATAGGCTTTTCTTCCACTAAGTCTGGAGTGGAAGAAAGTCTCTCTGCCTTATCTCAGAGACAAAAGCTGTTCATCATCCCAAATACATGAATATGGCCACAGACCACAGCTAAATAATGTAGACAGAGTGACCTTGTAAAATATACTGTGAACATACACAGGCTATTTTCCTCTGAGTAAAACATACTGGCCCTTGTCTACTAAGCAAATTCTACAGACCTCCTTCTCATTTTAACTTTCCCTAACTTCAACCAGGGGGAGCTAGGCTCCTCCCCTATAGCTAGTCATACTTTGAATTAATTACAATTAGCATTTATGACATTGTATCTCTTCTACTTATTTCTATCTTTGTCTCTCCCACTAGGCTACAAGCTCCTTAAGAAAAGTAGCATATAACATTTATGCTAGCATCTATCAAATACAACAGCTACTATTAGTAGTAAGTACTCAGGAAATACTGAATGAATGAATGAATGAATGAATGAACAGAACTATTCTAAGAAATTATCGTTACAACAGAAAGTAGGGCTAGACATAGGAGAAATTAAAACAAGTTAGGAAACTACTATAAAATTCCAAGAAAGAAGTAATGAGGAACTAATGTAGGCAATGACTACCAAACAAGAAAACTGATTCAAAGACGTATGAATGATAATAGAGAAGCAAAGATGATTTTAAGATTCAAAATCTTTGTTCCTAGAAAACCATTTATTTAAATATTTACTGATAATTTACTTGGTGCAATATACTAAGTACTAGGAATGCAATGATAAGCAAATGTACAAGAAAGAACTCTGCCCTCACTGTAATGGAGAGGGGGGAAAACCCAGAGAGAGATCAAGTCTTGGTAAAAATAAAGTTTGCTCTAGAAGGCAACTGTACATCTAAAGTTCTAGAAAAAAAAAGTCTAACATGAGAAAATATTTTAGAACCATTTATTGCTCATGCTTTATGGGTTTACAGGTTAAGTAAAGAAAATGAGTAGGGTGAGCTGAGACACCAACACCAAACCTTAAAGAAATATCTATAGTGATTGGGGGGGTGGAAGCCCACACGGGAGATAAAGAAGAAAATAAGAAAGTCAAGAAAATATCTTTAGAAAAGTGACAATTGTTACAAACATCTAGGGAAAAAATTGTTTGAAGATGGAGGGGTGATATATAGTGATGTGGCAAAAAGCGTTTGAAGATGGAGGGGTGATACATACCAATTACCCTCAGTGAAAACATACAAAATGACCTCAGTAAATACTCCCTTGAAATTGACAGGATGATCTTTGAGAAAAAATTGTCCAGAGAATGATAGGAATGAATACCAAATTGCAAGATAAGAAAAAGGTGAAAAGAAAAAAGAAGCAGAAAAGGAACAATGTAGAGGAAGAGGAATCAATCATTAAGTCAATGAGAAATAGGTCTGCTCCTTAAATAGAATGCCAAATAAATGATTTGACATATAATAGTTCCTTTCATCTTTGGGGAATCTCAAATATTCACTATTATGGTAGAGCAAACAAAAAATGAAAAATAACTGCACTTAGAAAACAGTTACATAAAACTGACCTATATCAGACTCTATTTTACATGCTATGAACAATGTGCTGATTTAGCAATTTCTCCATTTAAAAAATACAAATTTTAAATTTACCACCATTTTATAGTAAAACCATGATAACCTCAAATTTCCCTACTTTCAAAGGGTTATTTAAAACAAGGATTTTCGGAAAACAGTTCAGTTTAAAAATTATCATATGCATAGTATTATAGTTACATTTTTATGTCCAGTATGAACAGTAAACATAAGAAAATATTCTAATACTAGGCCAGGCACAGTGGCTAACATCTGTAATCCCAGCACTTTAGGAGGTCAAAGAGGGCAGATCACCTGAGGTCAGGAGTTGGAGGCCACCTGGAGACCCCATCTCTACTAAATATGGCACATGCCTGTAATCCCAGCTACTCGGGAGGCTGAGGCAGGAGAATCACTTGAACCTGGGAGGTGGAGGTTGCAGTGAGCTGAGATCTTGCCATTGCACTCCAGCCTGGGTGACAGAGTGAGATTCCATCTCAAAAAAAAAAAAAAAAAGAAAAAAGAAAGAAAAAAAAAAGAAAAAAAAAATTCTAATACTAAAGAGCTTTTAAAAGGTTCAAATGAAATAATCATTAATTAAAGGAAATATAGGAGTATCTTTTAATCACACTGAGTATTAGGAAGAAAAATCAATGAAATATTCATTCTTTAGTATTATCAGACATAAATAAATGTTCATAGGTGCAACTGAACAAGAGACTGCAGTAAAAAATAGGTAAGATCTTTTCATTGAATGGAAAAGGAAAACAAAGTATTGATGAGCAGGCATAACAATAAGCAATCCAATTTTTTAGTTGATCTAGGCATCCAAATCAACTAATGAAGACTGGCATCTGCCAGTTTCATGCTGATTTTTCTTAAAAATTCACAGCGTGACATTAAATTCACAGTCACAGAAATCAAATCAAATCACTACTAGAATCCATACTTGGCCATATTAATTAAAAGCTGTTTTTCCTTCTGGGATTTAACTCCAGGCTTGAGGTGGAATTCAAGGAAAAACATAAAATTTTGTGAAGAATCTGATAACTGAAGAAGGCAGTCTTCTTCACAACTGGTACCTCTTACAACCAGCAGATGGTGCCCTCCATAAAGACAACTCTTTAGTACACGGTAATTAAACAGTGTAAAAGTTAGGCTTATTCTTGTCAAGGGACAACCAAAAATCTAATGGGAGTTTTTCTTAAGAGAAAAAAATACTAAGTAAATTATGTTATTCTCCCCTAAGCATATAACTTGAAGTCCATGTTTACATATTTCCCAACTGTTTAAACAAAAAGTTTTTTCAATATACAATTTTATGACTAATCCACCATGCAGCCTGAATTAATCTTTATTAATTCAAAATAAGTGTATTTAAGTTATTCCTTATGTTTTCTGGTAAGACAGCATAACGGTGAATACTTTAGGAAGTTCTTTTAGAAACTGGACCCTTACTTTGAGTACATATTTTTGTTAATGTTTATTTGTAAAAGGGCAAACATGGTCACTCGCCTACATCATTTTTTAAGGGCCATCAATGTTATGAAAGACTCAAACATTAACTGGCTCAAACAGAAAAGGATCCCCAGGCCCTGGAATATCTCAATCTGCATTAGTTTCTAACAGCACAGAAAGTATTCTCTTAAATATCTTTAAAGTAATTCTTGTGTATTAATAGTGATAGTATCTCTCATTTATTAGTATTTCTCTGGTCAGTAGTCAACTCGTTAACCCATGGTAGGGGCAAATAAAATTATGAATCTTTCTATTCACATCAAATCTCAAACACACATTCTTGTACAATCCCCCTCTCAGAAGACTGCTGCTTCTTCATTAAGAAAACAGAAATGCCATCAAATAGAAACTTTCTCGGCCTCTCATCACCAAATTTACATGCCTATGTACATCTGCACCCATTCCCTCCCTCCTTCCCTGATACCAGAAAGGAAATAGCCCTCCTTACATCAAAAAACTAACCCCTTCATGAGTACACAAAATCCCATCCTCTACTGGTTTCTCAGAGACTTTTACTTGACAAGTTATCTCCTCTTTCCCCTGTATCAGTATCCTCTGTGTCTACTAGATGCTTTATCTTAGCATACAAATATATTCTGTTATTGGATGGATGAAAGACATTCAGGCAGGAAGGGAAAGAAAATGTAACGTACCTGTTTAGACTACAAATATCTCCCCAGGCTCAGCTATTGTCCTCTCTCCCAAATTACCTTCACAGACAAGCTTCTCAAAAAGTAATTTATATTATCTCCTTTTAATTCCCATTCACTATTCATACGAATCCAATCTGGCTTCCAAACAGTTCCCCACCCCCAACTCCGCCTCATCAACAAAATGCTTTTGCCACAGTCACCGTGGCAGATCGCAAAAGATGGCAACAAACCTTTCCATTCCTTGTATCTACACCCTTACAGTGTGATTTTGTTGTCCATCAAGAAATAAAAGTGTTTTTTCAGACCTAGAATCTGAAATGGTCTATGAATCTTTTGGCCAATGGGACCCTGAGAAGCTTAGTGTTTGTGCTACAGGTTACCTCACCTACTCTCTTGGAATTCTGCTAGAAAGATGTGAGCAAGTCCAAGCTATCTCAACGGAAAATGAGAATGTATATGCACAGAGGCAGGTGCATTGTCCCAGCCATGGTCATCATGAACAAACCAGCCCTAGCCAAACCACCAGGTGACTGCAGAGGCATATCTGTAGATGCATGAGCAACCTCAGCTAAAATCAGCTAAACCTGGCCCAGATCAGTAGAACTGCCTAGATAAGCCAAGCCCAAATTGCCAATAAATTGCCAATATACAGAACTGGGAATGGTTGTTTTCAGTAATTAAGTCTTCAGGTGATTTGTGATGCAGTAAAAGCTAACTAAAAGTCATCAGTTGGCCTGTATGTTGCCTAATGAAGTGAACCTTTTTCTAATCCTTATTTTATTGATCCCAACAGTATGATACACAGTTGACCACAGTCTCCTCCTTGAAACATTATCTTCCTTCTGTTTCTACTACATTTTACCTTTGCCTGATTTTTTTCCTATCTTACTGGTCATTCCTATCTCCTTTGTTGACTTTTCTACTCAACCTCCATATATCAGTAACTCATCAGAGCTCAATTCTCTTTTTACTGTTTTTTTCTTCCAAGGCTTTTGTCCTAAGCTTTCTTTTAACACATACTCCACGAAGATCTTTCTTTTCAACTCCAGTCCGCATATACAATTGTCTACTTAACATTTCCACTTGGGTATTCTCAAAGAAACCATCAACTTAGGATTCTCAAAACTAAACAAAATGTCTCCCAATTTTTTTCTCCCTCCAAAAAAATCCTCATTCTTTAATCCTCTCCCTCTTCAGTGTGTGTTGCCTTCATGTACCCATTTCTTCATCCCAGTTCTCCAGGAATGAAGCTTGGCTATTCCCTTTCAACATTTACAATTAACAATCAAGTCGTATAAATGCTGCCTTACAAAATGTAAATGAAATCCACCCTTATTTAGCCATTACTTTGCCACAGCATAAATCTATGCCACATCCAATTCATTCTTCAGAGAGCAACCAGAATGATCTTAGTAAGCTAATCTCCTCATATCACTGCCTTACTTAGAATTGTTAAACAGGTTCCCACTGACCTTCGAATAAGTTCCAAATATACTAATCTGACCATTTGCTCATTACACTCCAGCCACATCTCTATTCCTTGAAGACATTAAACCAAGATCCTTCTGTCTCAGGCTGTGCTATTCCTTCTGCTTCAAGAAACTTTTTATCTCTAGCCCTCATGCCTGGCTAACACTGCTCTTTCAAGTCTCATCTGCCAATCAGGGAAACCGTCCCAAATCTACTCAGTCTAAATAAAATCTCTACTATATGCTCTCATGCCATCTCTGCACTTTTCCTTCAAAGAATTTATCATAAATGTAAACATAAATTATCTAATGTATTTCCCCTTATGAACTGTAAACTATATAAGAACAGTTTAGGGATCCTAATTTGTTCACTGCTACATACCTAATGCATAACACAATGGTGGTTAAAAAGCAAAAGCTTAATATATGTTCTTAATAAGATGAACTATATAATTACGCCCATTTATAAACAAGAAAACTGAGGTTCAAAGAGGTTAAATAACTATGCTAAAGTTATCAACTACTAAACTGAAATTGATCCATATCTGATTTCCAAATTCCCTTAACCTAATGATTTTCCAATCTCTGGCACACTGTTGAATCCTCTAATAATCAGACCCAAACACTTCTATATGAAAAAAGCTCGATGAGGAAATTTACATGCAAAGTTTAGTAACATTACAATATATTGCCAATTCTGCCCACTATCCTTGTAAGCATTTCTGATACTTTATATACATAGGCATGACAGGTTTAATTTTTTAAAAATAAATCATGGTTTTCAACGCTCTTTCAAGTACACACTTTTCTCCAAAATTCTATAAAAATAGGAATTATCCCCATTTTTCAGATAAAGAAAATGAAGTTCAGAGAGGTTCAGAAAGCTGACGAACTTGCATACAGTCACCCTGTAGTAAGTGGCAGAGCAATGACAAGACATCGAGTTTTCTGGTTTCTACTTCAGGCTCTTTAGGGGACGCTGAATTGGAAATTAAGAATCAGAATACTGAAAAATCAGAGCAAACTGAACAGAAACAAAAATGTTAGCCCATCCAAAAACTCAAGGCACAAAGATATTTTAGCTTAATTAGAAGAGTAGAATGGCACTAATTAAAAAGAAAGGCCAGGCATAGTGGCTCACACCTGTAATCCCAGCATTTTGGGCGGCCAAGGCAGGAGGGCCACTTGAGGGCAGGAATTCTAGACGAGCCTGGGCAATACAGTGAGATCCCTGTCTCTACCAAAAAAAAAAAATTTAATTGGCTGGACATGGTAGGGCATGCCTGTAGTCCTGGCTCCTCAGGAGTCTGGGACAAGAGGATGGCTTGAGCCCAGGAGTTCAAGGCTGCATGAGCTATGATTGAGTCACTGCACTCCAGCCTGCCTCTTAAAAAGACAGTAATAAATATTGTTGAAGTTGTGAAGAAACTGGAACCCTCATATTTTGTGGGAATGTAAAATCCTGCAGCCATTTATGGATAACATTTGACAGTATCTGAAAAAGTTAAATGTAAATTTACCATATGATCCAGCAATTCCCCTTCTAGGTGTCCATCCAAGAGAAAACCTATATCCACACAAAGACTTTTACTGGAATATTCAGAGCAGTATTATTCATAATATCCAAAAGGTATAAACAATCCAAATGTCTATTAACTGGCGAATGGATAAAAAAATGATACTAACTGGAATAAAAAGGAAAAAAGCACTGAAACAAAAGTGATTCAACTAGATTCTGTGCATGTACATATACATGAACACATATTGGTGAAGGTGTTATAAAAGAAGGTGGGACCAGTTAATCTAAGGCTTTAAGTCTCTGATAAGGAGTAAGGAGTTTGGTCATTATCACATAAGGCAGTTGTCCGTCCATCTGTCCGTCCTTTCTTTCTTCCTTCCTTTTCCTTCCTTCTTTCCTTACCCTCTTTTTCTCTTTCTTTTCTTTTCTAAGAAATATAAAGAGCAATTAGATTCGTATTTTAGAAAGAGAATTTCCAAAGACAAAGAACGACGCACCAGCTAGAACATAGGAAGACTATGGGAATGTATGAGGAACTGCAAAGGGCTCGCTGAAGCAGTAACAGGAAGCTCTGAACAACTGGAAGACAACATAAAAATATTCAAAGAGATGATATAATAGAAAACAGGACAGAAGTGTAGTTTAGTAAGAGAAAGAGGTTGAGACAGAAGTAAAATCCAGTAGACACTGCATAACACTATGATGTATCTCTTTAAGATAACAATAAAATGGGCATAAATGTACCATCCATATTAATATCTAAGGACCCAATATACCATACTGTACACATGGCAAATTAGAGTGCAACTGTTAATTCTACCTAACTAAAAATAACACAGTATCCATGATAATAAATATTTAATTAACAAATCTGCTTACAAAGTTACACACCTTGTAGATAAAAAATTAATAATGAGTAAACTGGGGGGAGGGGTTACAAGAAAAATTAGGGTGTCAAGTCCACCAAAAAGTTTAATTTGATAAGTTTCTCAATAAATTTCCCTATAATGGGAAAAACTTACCAAAATCATTACAGTACATAAACACTTGATATATTCCTGAAAGACATTAATTCTGAGGGAATGCATATGGATTAATATTACTAAATCTAATCTAAATCTAGTCTCACTGATTACATCTACCTTATAGGCTTCCTGGCTAAAATCAACTATGTTTTGTGACCATGTCATCCAAACACAGATAGCTGGTTTCACTTCTGTTTTCTTAAACAGTTTTATAAGATATAATTCACATAACAAGTAACTCATCTTTTAGAATGTAGAATTCAATAGTTTTAGATCTACTACATTAATTTTTTGTGTAAAATATATGTGACATAAAATCTACCATTTTTAAATCTACAATTAAGTGACAGTAATTATATTTACAATGTTGTGTAACCATCACCATTTCCAAAACTTTTTCATCACCCGAAACAGAAAGAAACTTGTGACCATAAAGCAATAACATCCCATGCCTTCTTTTCTCCAGCCCCTAGTAACTTCTAATATACTTTCTGTCTCTATGAATTTGCATGCAAGTAGAATCACAGTTATTTGTCCTTTTCTGTCAAATTTCACTTAGTATATTTTCAGGTTCATCCCTGTTATAGCATGTATCAGAGAGCCTCAATTCTTTTTATGACTGAAGATTATATGTATAAACCACATTTTGTTTATCCATTCTTCTGCTGGTGGACACTTGGGTTGTTTCCATTGCAAACAATGCTACAATAAACACTGCTGTACAAATACCCATTTAAGTCCCTGTTCAATTCTTTTCAGTATATAGCTAGCAGTGGAATTGCTAAATTTATGGTAACTTCATGTTTAGCTTTTGGAAGAACCACCAAACTGTTTCTCACAGCAGCAGCTAGCTACACCAACAAATGAGGGCTCCAATTTTTCCACATCCTTTCCAATAGTTTTTTTCTGGTTTAGTATGGTTTGGTTTATAGTCATCCTACTAGGTATGCAGTGTAACCTCATTATGATTTTGAGTTTCATTTTCCTAATGATTAATGGTGTTGAGTATCTTATCATGTGCTTATAGGTCATTTGTGTATCTTTGGAAAAATGTCTATTCAAGATCACTGCTCACTTTTAAATTAGGTTGTTTTTTTGTTATTGACTTGTAGCAGTTCTTTATACATTATGGACATTAAATCCTTGTTAGAGATTGACTTTTAAATGTTTTCCTCTGTAGGCTGTGTTTTCATTTTCTTGATAATGCCCTTTGATGCCCAAAAGTTTTTAAGTTTTATAAAGCCCAATTTATATTTTTTTTTTTTTTTTTTTTTGAGACGGAGTTTCGCTCTTGTTACCCAGGCTGGAGTGCAATGGCGCGATCTCGGCTCACCGCAACCTCCGTCTCCTGGGTTCAGGCAATTCTCCTGCCTCAGCCTCCTGAGTAGCTGGGATTACAGGCACGTGCCACCATGCCCAGCTAATTTTTTGTATTTTTAGTAGAGACGGGGTTTCACCATGTTGACCAGGATGGTCTCGATCTCTTGACCTCGTGATCCACCCGCCTCGGTCTCCCAAAGTGCTGGGATTACAGGCTTGAGCCACCGCGCCCGGCCACAAGATTTAAGCCTATATACTTGTAGAAGAAAATGGAGGAGTAGAATTTCATGACCCTGAATTAATTAGCACAAACAATAAAAAATATAAATTGGGGCCGGGCGCGGTGGCTCAAGCCTGTAATCCCAGCACTTTGGGAGGCCGAGGCGGGTGGATCACGAGGTCAAGAGATCGAGGCCATCCTGGTCAACATGGTGAAACCCCGTCTCTACTAAAAATACAAAAAATTAGCTGGACATGGTGGCACGTGCCTGTAATCCCAGCTACTCAGGAGGCTGAGGCAGGAGAATTGCCTGAACCCAGGAGGCGGAGGTTGCGGTGAGCCGAGATCGCGCCATTGCACTCCAGCCTGGATAACAAGAGCGAAACTCCGTCTCAAAAAAAAAAAATTAAAATCTTGTATTTACATCATTGATCATTTTGAGCTCATTTTTAACTACTATGTGAAGTAGAGGCCCAACATAATTCTTTTGCATGTGGAAATCCAGTTGTCCCAGTGTCATCTGTTGAGGATTATTCTTTCCTTCTTTGTTTCTAATAAGGATATCCTGGTTCCTTATCTAGAAATTTTGATTCAGTAGGTGTGAGGAGAAGCTTCAGATTCTGCCATTTTTAAGGAATGCCTCTGACAATTCCTATGGTCAAACAAGTTTAGAAAACAGAACACAGCTTCAGGTGCTCAATTCATACTGTAAGGCAGACAAAGAACTCTGTTTTCTCCTTAAGTCCTGGCTTTGCCTTCAGATACATATTCTTAGCCTATACTATATCCAGCTGACAACTTAGGTAAGAACTCTTAATTATCACAAAAAGCTATCAACTTCACTGCACCTTTGATCTCTAAAACATAGGGCTGTCAATCAAACTTGCCACAATACAGACTCATATCATTTATTCTTTCAACAACAAATATTTATTGAGCACCTATTATACCCAAGGCACTGTTGACTGGGGAATACAACAGTAGAAAACAGCAAAGATTATTGTTCTCATGGCATAACTTATATTTAAGTTGAAGAAAAACAGACAACAAATGTCAATGTGTATTTAGATAATGTAAAATGTCAAGAAAAATAAGGGCCACACACCATGGCTCATGCCTGTAATCCTAACACTTTGGAAGGTCAAGGTGGGTGGGCTGCTTGAGCCCCAGAGTTCAAAATCAGCCTGGGCAACATGGTAAAACCCCACCACTACAAAAAAATACAAAAAAAATTAGTCCCAGCTAATTGAGAGGATGAGGTGAAAGGATCACCTGAGCCTAAGGATGCCAAGGCTGCAGTGAGTTCCGATCCCACCACTGTACCCCAACCTGAGTGACAGAGTGAGACCCCATTTCGAAAAAACAAAAAAAGAAAAAGAGTAAGTAGGGGTGGCTAGGCATGGTGGCTCACTCCTGTAATCGCAACACTTTGGGAGGCCAAGGCAGGTGAATCACTTGAGATCAGGAGTTCAAGACCAGCCTGGCCAACATGGTGAAACCCTGTCTCTACTTAAAAAAATTCAACTAGCTGGCCATGGTGGCACACGCCTGTAATCTCATCTACTCGGGAGGCTGAGACAGAAGAATGGCTTGAACCCAGGAGGCAGAGGTTGCAGTGAGCTGAGATCGCATCACTGCACTCCGGCCTGGACAACAGAGTGAGACTCTGTCTCAAAAAAAAAAAAAAAAAAAAAAAAAAAAGTGGGAGACGGAGCTGTTTTACCTTGCAAAGACTGGAAAGGACTCTATTATGAGGTGACATTTGAGCAGAAACCTGAAAAAGAATGATGATAAACCATGCAAATACCTGAGGGACGAATACTCAAGACATAGTGAGGCCCAAAAATTTTAACACTGCACCGTCCACTATGCAACTATTATCAAAGAAAGCCAGAGAACAATTATGTTTCTGAAGGATTTTTTAAAGAATTCCCATTCATGTCTTCCTCTAGATCAGGGCTTCTCAATCTCAGCACTCTCAGATTTTTTGCCAAAACTTCTTTATTGGGGATAGGAGCCAGGGTGCACCTGTGCATGGTAGAATGTTCAGCAGCATCCCTGGGCTCTGCCCACTAGACACCAGTAGCACACAGACAATCATCACCATCCCCAGCTGTGACAACCAAAAATGTCTCCAGACCTTGCCAAGTGTCCCCTGCAGGGCAAAATCATACTACACTGAGAACTACTGTTCTAGATCTGTTCTTACACCCAGGTTCCACATAGGAAAACCATAAATGGTCTTCAGGAGGTCTATGAACCATCTATAGTCATCTAAAAGAGTACAGAAAGTTTGCATGCATATGATAATGTACATCTTTTCTGGGGAGAAGGATCAGAGCTTATGATGTATTCTCTAACGTCTACAGTGAAAAAAGAAAATTAAGGAACACTGCTTCTAATATCTCTAGGTGTTAGAGAACAACAACTGGAAACTCCAAATTTGAGCTACATTTGTCTTGGCCCCTACATATTCACTTTCAGTGAGTTGAATGCACCTGGATATCTTCTTTCTTTTCTTTTTGGCTTTCATTAAGTAACCCATTAGCCTGAAAACTAGTCACTAAATTTACTGAAAGATGCTTTTAGAAAATCATCAACCCTGGTTTTATTATCATTCATATTTAACAAATGAAGAAAATTAGTTCAAGAGAAATTCGCTGATTTTGCCCAAGATCAGAAAGTTCCAAAATGGCAGAATTAGAACTACACCATACTTGTTTACAAGGTTATATGGCTGGAAGTGGCCATAGAGGCACACCCAACTTCTTGGTTTATTTCAAAAATAAACTATAAAAGCACTGTAAGGTACAAAACCAATAAATCAAAGGGCATAAGATGAATAAGAAATGCAGAAATATCAACCATTAAGATTAACACTAAGAGCTGCTGAGAAGTGAAGCTTTATGTAACATCTGCATCCTTGCTGAAACCTAATGTGTCAGTGAGTAATGTAACAGATAACTCTATCAAGAATAAACACAGAAGTGAGTTTTAGTCACTCCTTTTTATCCCTCAATGCAAGCCAAAGTACAATTCAAAGTATGTACTTAAAATACAAGGTATCTAAAAAGCCAATGATCTCATCTCAATATCTGGTTTGACCTAGAAGAAAAGGAAAAAAAAAAAAAAATCAAACAACTTAGAACAATGATTCTTCAAACTTACTTTAATCATGAAACACACTCTTCTAACCAAAATATTATAACAGTGTACAATATATCAAACAGGTTAAAAGAAAGCTGCTCTGGCTGAATTAAGTGATGGGTATTCCAATGTCCCCAACTTCTCTTGTCAAGAAGGTCCACAGAGAAAAATTTGAAAACCAGTGATCTGTCAGATGTTATTGGAAATGTGAATTATTACAGCCTTTCTTAAAAGAACTACATTAATAATATCTATTAAATTTTAATGACACAGTCCCTTCAACCAAGCAATCCTTCTCTTCCAATTCTCACAGGAATAAAAATGTCAATATAAAGGTACTAGAATACTTATTTCAGCACTATTTATAACAAGTGGAAAAAAAAAATCTGACATCAACAAGGGAACAGCTACATGAAGTATGGTAAATCTTTACCATTGAACATTATGCAGTCATTACAAAGGAAAAATTACAATAGTATTAGCCAATAATACTAATGTACTAGCGAGTGGGAAAAGCATTATACTTGTGTGTGTGTCCACATGTGTGGGTTTAATAACTTTTTTGTAAAATAAACACTACTATAACATACACCAAAGAAGTACCTATGGGGGGGAAAAAAACCACACACACACAAAATGTAAAGAATTAAATTAATGAGAAGTATAGAATACAATTTTTTTTTTATTTTTTTTGTTGTTTGAGACAGAGTCTTGCTGTCTCGCCCAGGCTGGAGTGCAGTGGCACAATCTCAGCTCATTCCAACCTCCACCTCCCAGGTTCAAGCAACACTCCTGCCTCAGCCTCCCAAGTAGCTGGGATTACAGGCACCTGCCACCACACCCAGCTTGTATTTTTTTGTAGAGATGGGGTTTCACCATCTTGGCCAGGTTGGTCTTGAACTCCTGACCTCAAGTGATCTGCCTGCCACCACCTCTCAAAGTGCTGGGATTACAGGTGTGAGCCACCACGCCCAGCCCAGGGTTACTGTATTATTATTGCAAGTATGTAAAAATAGAACATAGAAATAATCTGAGCATGGAATGGAAGAAAGGATAGATCTCTTATAGATACATTATTTCAAAGTATATGTAATAAAGTATTTTTTTTTTTTTTTTGAGACAGAGTTTCGCTCTTGTTACCCAGGCTGGAGTGCAATGGCACGATCTCGGCTCACCGCAACCTCCGCCTCCTGGGTTCAGGCAATTCTCCTGCCTCAGCCTCCTGAGTCGCTGGGATTACAGGCACGCGCCACCATGCCCAGCTGATTTTTTGTAGTTTTAATAGAGACGGGGTTTCACCGTGTTGACCAGGATGGTCTCGATCTCTTGACCTTGTGATCCAGCCGCCTCAGCCTCCCAAAGTGCTGGGATTACAGGCGTGAGCCACCGCGCCCGGCCCGTAATAAAGTATTTTTTAAAAGCAATCCTTAAAGAAAGAAAACTAATAATCTATAGGTATTATGGACTGCCTATCCTTCAAGACTTTTCTCTATTAACATTCTTTCCCTTAAAACTGAACTTTACATGAAGACTGGCCAGTAGATATATTCTAGAGTATGTACTCTGGCAGGAGCCAAGAGAGTAAATATTCTGATGTCAAAAATGCTTCTGCCTTTAACGAATACAATCACACAATATCACCCTCTCTCCTCCTCCTCCCCCGCCTTATCTTTCTCTCCCTTCTTACTTTCTCCTCTACCTCCCGCTATAAGATCTTAAACTGGGCCGGGCGCGGTGGCTCAAGCCTGTAATCCCAGCACTTTGGGAGGCCGAGGCGGGTGGATCACGAGGTCAAGAGATCGAGACCATCCTGGTCAACATGGTGAAACCCCGTCTCTACTAAAAAAAATACAAAAAATTAGCTGGGCATGGTGGCACGTGCCTGTAATCCCAGCTACTCAGGAGGCTGAGGCAGGAGAATTGCCTGAACCCGGGAGGCGGAGGTTGTGGTGAGCCGAGATCGCGCCATTGCACTCCAGCCTGGGTAACAAGAGTGAAACTCTGTCTCAAAAAAAAAAAAAAAAAACGATCTTAAACCGTACAGAAGAATTCATTTAGATGACCCAACCCTCATCCCCATCCTCATCCCACCTAAAGTCTCTTCCAGGTCTAAAACTCTACAGTTCTATTATCTTACTGTATCATGTATTGCAGTTTTTGGCAATCCTTAATACTTATCACTCCAACAATATTAAATATCATCTGTTCTTTACAGATCAATTAATGTAATCACTGCAATTACTAATTTGCAAATTAATTTTTCTCTTTTTTCCTTCATTTTCTCAGGAAAACAAACTCACTGGAAAAAACTGCAATATAGAAAATGGTTTTCCTAGAAGAAAAAATATTTCTTTTCAAACCCCATCCAAATATAAAAAAGTTAAAAACTTTCTTCCTCAAAAGGTAAAAACACAAACAAGAAATGAACTATATTTTTTAAAAGTACCAATCAGAAATAAACATAAAATATATACTGCCTTGTGAGATGCAAAAAACTCAATAGAGCAGCTTTGTACAAGTTATCTATAACTAATTCTACAAAGTTGACTCCATTATGTCTTCTATAAAATGTATATAGTATGTATCTGCTTCATTACTGTACAAATTGTAAAGCACTGCACCTACAGTTACAAACTGTACAACGTCCCCTAGATACCACAGCAAATTCATAGGCATTGAGGGATATATTAAGTTCTCAAGGAAAATACAGCTGTTTTCAAGATCTCTCAGACACCAGGTAAACTTACGAGCTCAAGGTAGTTCCATTTGAACATGAGATCATTGTTCCATCTTCCTTTTGAAGGTGATATATATTTGAGAAGCTGGGTTTGAGGGCAGCTGATGTGATAAAAAGTACTAGATAGAAATCAATGGGAAACATTTAGGTGGCAGTGTTCAATCTGATTCCAAGACTTAAGAACTTAGCATATGCCCAACAGGCACACACATCGGATCAGTAAGTATATGTTATTATTTAAGCATAAAAAGGAAATGTTTTTATTTGAACGTATAATTTTTAAACCATAAATACTTATTAGGCTACTTGTATCTAACTAAAACAGAACTGCTACTTGTAACTAACTAAAACAGAACTGTTACATATTCTATTTTGGCTCCATGAAAAAATGATGAAACACTAAGGACACCATGAACAGAAAACATTTGAAAATCTCTCACTGTATATTTATAAGGGATTCTCATAGATGTTTGTAAGTTGCACTACTGTACAAAATCTATATTCTTTCTTCACTGCAGACAGGGCAAAGAAAACAAACAAAAAAAAAATCAAGACTGAAAACATGACAAAAATGAGTAGGATGGTGACAGGATGCTCATTACCACATTTTGTCCTAGAAAAGCAGGAGGCAAAACTAAAGTCTGACTACAATAATTAGAGGAAAAAAAATCCCAAATGTTGCCTATTTAATGGTTTATTTAAAGTCAAGGTCTAATTCAGTCCTAAAGCCTTGATTATCTTGGTTTTCCTACACTCTTTAGCAGATGAGCCCTCTTTTGAAGCCAAATCTCCCACTAAATCTAAATTACAAAATACAGAAAAAGCAAAGTTCTGTTTGTGGTTGAGAAGGATCACAGAACCACAGTCTGGCTTATCTCCCTCCACACCTGTAACTACATTCACAGGGGCCTCTGGCACTTCAACCACTCAGTAGGGAAGGGATTATGGGTGCCCCAGAACTTCAATTAGGGCAGCTCAGCTTTACAAAACATCTCATTTGAATACTGGTCTGAGGCTGGGTGTGGTGGCTCACACCTGTAATTCCAGCACTTTGGGAGGCTGAGGCAGACAGATCGCTTGGGGTCAGGATTTCAACATGGCAAAACCCTGTCTCTACTGAAAACACAAAAATTAGAGGGGTGTTGGTGGTGCGTGCCTGTGATCCCACCTACTCTGGAGGCTGAGGCACAAGAATCGCTTGAATCTAGGAGGCAGAGGGTGCAGTGAGCCAGATCATGCCACTGCACTCCAGTCTGGGCAACATAGCGAAACCTTATCTCAAAAAAAAAAAAAAAACAAAAACAAAAAAATGAATACTGGTCTGGGCTACAATTCATAGACTAAAAGCTAGGACAATGACTTTCAACCTTTTTTTTTTTTTTTTTTTTTTTTAAAACTGCAACACAACCTAGTACATAAATACACTGGGGGGGAAAAGTCTCATTAAACAAAATCCTTGTGTGTACTTCATTCTGAGGTTTTCTACCTTAACTGAAACCCAATTTACAAATTCTAGCCTAAGAAATTATCTCAATGACTTCTCAAAATACCCAAAATTAATTAATTAAAATAAAATTCCACTTACACATAAAACACCATAAGGATAAATCAACAAGTACATCAAGAGACTCAAGTAGTCCAGAAGAGGTGCACAAACTGAGAATCATAACAAACAGGTTACATAAAATTAAACATTAATACAGAAAAACACAAAAGAATTTTTTTTTAACTTTTAATGGTGTCAATGAAATGTCCAGAGATTTGTATATGTAAACTAAAATAGGTTATCGAGGCATAGTGGTGCACACCTGTAGTGTCACTACTCGGGAGGCTGAGGCAGGAGGATCATTTGAGCCCAGGAATTCAAGGTTGCAGAGAGCTATGACCTCGCCACCTCACAGCCTATAGTCCCAGCTACTCGGGAGGCTGAGGTGGGAGGATGGCTTGAGCCCAGGAGGTCAAGGCTACAGTAAGCTGTGATCATACCACTGAACTGCAGCCTGGGATACAGAGTGAGATCTTGTCTCAAAATGAATGAATAAATGAATTAATGGATATGGCTTAAAAACTGAACATCCATTTCCAGTAGTATATATATATTAATACTATTTACCCTGAAGGGCCCAGTAAATCTAGCAGAAAACTGTTTTCACATTGCTGAGTTCACAGAAAGTAAGGAAAATCTACAAGAACCTACCCACACCCAACCTTCATTTCCACACTCACCATCTCTCTCCCATCTGCACAAAAGCAGGGTAAATTGAAACCCAAACAGTAAGCAGTATGTACTTGGAGATGCAAAAGAGCAAATGCTGATATGCCAATTAAGCTAGGACCCTAGAAAGTTCTCAGGTAGGTGACAAATCCTATTTCTCAGTAGAAGCAAATGCCAATCTTCTGTGGAGTTAAAAAAAAAAATCTTCAATTTAGGCTCCCAAATTTTCGACACATCAAGCTCAATAAAACATGAATGAGTCCTTCCCAAGGACCACCACACACATAAGAAAACCAAACACCAAGAATGATTCATGCCCCAATGAATTCAGATACTGAAATTTCATTGCCAAAACATAAAATAGGAATGTTTAAAGAAACTTTTAAAAATGAAATCAAAAAAATCAGCAAGCAACAAGAGGCTACTGCAAATAACAAGAGAGACTGGACAGTAACAGAAATGCTTTAATGACAAGTAATTATTGATTTTAAAACCTAAATGGACAGGTTAAGCAAATTAAACATGTCTAGAGTTTTATAAAAATTAGTAACTTAAAGAAAGTACCCAAAATGCAGGGCCAAGAGACAAACAGACGAAAAATTTTAAATGAAATTAGGAGATGCTGGAGGACAGAAAGACAACTTTGAAATCTCAGTAAGAGAAAATAAAGAAACTCTAAACATGAGAGCAAAATATAAATACACAATCACAAGTATAATCTAGGGGATAAAAGGGAGAATAAAATGCTAGGCCACATCAACATGGAAGTTGGAAGGGAAGTGTTGACCAGATTGGTAAAACAGCCTTTGCGTCAATTTTGCAAAAGGCTAAGGAATTACGTATACAAGGTAGAATTTTATGTGCAATAATATTTTTTTTAAAAGGGAAGAAATAGATTATAAATGGTAATTTCCCTAACAGAAAGAAAAAAGAAATAGATTGTGGAAAAATGAAAGTAACTAAACTTTTTTAAAAGCAAAAAAATTCAAGCAAAGAAAAAGGAAAAATAGGGCAAGTAGAAAATGAAATTTATGGCCAGGTGTGGTGGCTCACATCTGTAATGCTAGCACTATGGGAGGCTGGGGCAGACAGATCACCTGAGGTCAGGAGTTTGAGACCAGACTGACCAACATGGAAAAACCCTGTCTCTACTAAAAATACAAAAATTAGCCGGGCGTGGTGGCACGTGCCTGTGGTCCCAGCTACTTGGGAAACTGAGGTGGAAGAATCGCTTGAACCACTGCACTCCAGCCTGGCGACAGAGCAAGACTCTGTCTCAAAAAAAAAAAAAAAAAAAAATACAAAATTAGCCAGGTGTGATCGCACGCCTATAATCCCAGCTATTCAGGAGGCTGAGGCAGAAGAATCACTTGAACTCAGGAGACAGAGGCTGTGGTGACCCGAGACTGCACCACTGCACTCCTGCCAACAAGAGCGAAACTCCATCTCAGAAAAAAAAAAAAAAAAAGAAAGAAAAAGAAATTTATAACAAGAAAGGTAGGTATGAAACCTCTCTTGCAAAATTATAACAGTAAAAGAAAGCTAACATAACTGACTCCATCTTGCTTCTAACCTCACAAGCAAATTGCCTTTGCTTATTCCTATACACAGGTCAGGCTAACTGGCAGGAATTTAGTTTATAGTTTAACTTTAAAGCACGGAGGATAACGGTCCCTTCCCAAAACTAATCCACCCCTCCTTGTTCAGGGACTGAAACCAACTTTGTAAAATGAACACCATCTCTCTCCCACAAGTTTAGAATTATGGTAGGGGCCTGAATTCTACTAAGATATAGGCATAGTTAAACAGTACCAGTCACTGTTCCCTAACCCCCTTTTTTATAATTACTTGCTGATCAGGAATGATGTAGCCGGTGGTCAAAGACATGTAACTACCCCAATTGCTCTTATAGATAAGATCACTACTATGAAACCCAAAACTAATGTTTGAGATATTTTTCAGACTTTGCATTCTGTTCTACCAACTGATGCCATGCAGGCCGGTGACCCATACCAAGAAAATTACTCAAGTGGTCCTGCATCTCTCACCCCGGAACTGATTCAGCACATGAGAACAGTTGACATCTCTGTGATTTCATTTCCAACCCAACCAATCAGCAGAACTCATTCCTTAGACCCCTGCCACCAAACCATCCTTAAAACCCTAGTCTCCAAATTCTTGGCAAGGCACATTTAAGAACTATCTCCCATTCTCTTCACTCAGCTGCCTTACGATTAAAGTCGTTCTCTGCTGCAATACCTGTTGTCTTAGTGTACTGGATTTTTCTGTGCAGCAGGCAAGAACCTGAATGGGCTGTAACAGGTATCTACATTCTCATCAGACCAAACAAATTTTTAAAAACATAGAATTATAGGCCGGGCGCGGTGGCTCAAGCCTGTAATCCCAGCACTTTGGGAGGCCGCGGCGGGTGGATCACGAGGTCAAGAGATCGAGACCATCCTGGTCAACATGGTGAAACCCCGTCTCTACTAAAACTACAAAAAATTAGCTGGGCATGGTGGTGCGTGCCTGTAAACCCAGCTACTCGGGAGGCTGAGACAGGAGAATTGCCTGAACCCAGGAAGCGGAGGTTGCGGTGAGCCGAGATCGCGCCATTGCACTCCAGCCTGGGTAACGTGAGTGAAACTCTGTCTCAAAAAAAAAAAAAAAAACATAGAATTATAAAGCATACAGAAGCCATCACAAAATAATTTGAAGATTCAAATTATCAGAATTTTTTTAAATTTATATTAACTATTAACATGAAAATAACAAAAACTGATAGACCCAGAGGGACAAATCAGCATGTCCACCAACACAGTACCAAAGTTTTTTTTTTTTTTTTTGAGACGGAGTCTCGCTCTTGTTACCCAGGCTGGAGTGCAATGGCGCAATCTCGGCTCACCACAACCTCCGTCTCCTGGGTTCAGGCAATTCTCTTGCCTCAGCCTCCTGAGTAGCTGGGATTACAGGCACGTGCCACCATGCCCAGCTAATTTTTTGTATTTTTAGTAGAGACGGGGTTTCACCATGTTGACCAGGATGGCCTCGATCTCTTGACCTCGTGATCCACCCGCCTCGGCCTCCCAAAGTGCTGGGATTACAGGCTTGAGCCACCGCGCCCAGCCGAGTACCAAAGTTTTAACACACTTTTTCCACTACCGATAGATTATACACCAGAAAAACTAGAAAAGACATAGAAGACTTAAACAAGATAATTAACAAGTATGCTTTGTTGGTCATTTACAGAGCTTTGTACCCTTACACAGTCTTTTCAAGCACACATATGACATTTACAAAAACTAATGACAATCTGGGTACATAAGCCATGTCTCAAGAAATTCAAAATAATCCAAATCTCACCCACCATGTATTCCTTACTAAAGTATAATTAAGTCAGAAAAAAAACAAGTCATTTCTATATTAGGAAATGTAAAAACACACAAATAATTATAACTGAGTAGTAAAGAAAATAATATATATAAAGCTTGTAGGAATTAGGAAAAGTGGTATAGTAAGGGAAATTTATAGCCTTAAATGTTTATACTGAAAAGAAGAAAGGTTAATGCAAATAAGCTAAGCATCAAACTAAAGCGAGGAAAAGAAATTAAGAATAAAGTAAGAATGAATTCAGAGAACAGAGAAAGAAGATAAAAAAGAGCAGAAATTAGTTAGTTAAATAAGAGAATGCATCTAAATAGCCCAAAATTAGCAAGTCTCTAGCGAGGCTGATCTAGGGGGGAAAAAAAAAAAAACTAACATTGGGGGAAAAAATGAGACGTTAAATATAAATACAAAGATTAAAAGATATTGAAAGAATGATAAAGAATAGTTCAAACCAGAGACTGGCAAATTTTTTCTTAAAAGACCAGACAGTAAATGTTTTTGGCTTGGGGCTCATACCTTCTGTCATAACTACTCATCTCTGCATTTATAGCACTAAAGCAACCAGACAATATGACTAGGTGTGGCTATATTCCAATAAAATTTTATTTAGAAAAAGAGGCAGACAGCCTGGGGCCACAGTTTGCTGAATCCTGCTTTATGCCAATAAATTTGCTATTTTAGATGATATTTCCTAGAAAAAAAATATAATTAACAAAATTATTCAAGAAGAAATTTAAAACCTGAATAGAGTAGTAATCATTAAAGAAACTAAGTTAAAATCTTCCCAAAAAGAAACATCAGGCTTGATGAGTTGTTCTAAATTTTCAAAGAACAGAAGTGTCTCCATCTTATACAAACTATTCCAGAACACAGAAACAAAGAGAACACTTTCCACCTTCACTTTTTTTTTGAGACAGGGTCTGGCTCTGTTGCCCAGGCTGGAGGACAGTGGCACAATATCGCTCACTGCAAACTCTGCCTCCCAGAATCAAGTGATCATCCCACCTCCGCCTCCCGAGTAGCTGGGACTGCTACAGGCACACACCACCACACCCAGCTAATTTTTTTATGTTTTGTAGGGATGAAATTTTGCCATATTGCCCAGGCTGCTCTCAAACTCCTCAGCTCAAGCAATCTGCCCACCTTGGCCTCCCAAGATGCTGGGATTACAGGCATGAGCCACTGCACCTGGCCATTCCATCTCTTTCAATGAAGCAAGTATAAATTTGACATGAAAACTCATAAACATACATAGATTAGCCAGATAATTCCAGCAATGTATTTAAAAAGACAACTGTACCACAGGGCTAACAGAATTTTCCACAAAAATGGAAATGTTCTGTAATTTCTGCTTTTCCAATATTATAGCCATAACCACAATTAGCACTTGAAATACGGCTAGTGGTTACTATGTTGGCCAGTGTAACTATATCACAATCGACCTTGGTTTATTCTAATAATGCAAGGTTGGTTTATTATCAGAAAAATTTATTATCATTCACTACACCACCAGATAGAAAGAAGAAAACTATGTTAACAGATGTAGAAAACAGTACCCATTTGCTAACAACATGAAAAAGAACATGTTTATCTGACACAGGTTATCTACCAAAAATTAACAATAAACATCATTCTTAATGTTGAAACACATCAAGCATTTCCTCTAAAGCTAGAAACAATCAAAATCCCATTATCACTACCACTTTTTAGCAGTCACCAAAGGACCCTGGCCAGCACTAAGAAAAGAAAAAGAAATCAAGAACATAAGGACTGGAAAGAAACTATAGTCTCATTACTTGCAGGTGATAGTAATGTCTATACAGAAAGACAAAAAGTATTATGAAAATTAAAGCTTAGCAAGGTGGACCAAAAAATCTGTTTGATTTCCATACACCAGCCAAAGCAGCTGAAAATGTAATTTTAAATCAAAGTTTATTATAAGATACATTTTTAAAAATCTAACCAGGCGGCCCCAGACACAGGCTTCCCGCAGCAGCACCCTCGGCCCACCCGCTGTGCCACTGCCCCGACCCCCCAGCTCTGGGGGACAACGAGGGAGCAGTGGAAGGGGCACTGCTCCTCGGGCATTACTTAAGAGATGCCACACCGTTCCTCCCACCCGCCGGCCCTCCCTCTCTCCCACCTGGACCCGCCAATTCTCTGCCAGAGGGACAGCTGGCCCAGTATGTCAAGACCTCTGACCACTAGATCCCCTGAATCTCCACTGAACAACCAAGGCATCCCTACTCCAGCACAACTCACAAAATCCAATGCGCCTATCCACATTGATATGGGCAGCCACATGTACACCAGCAGCCTGGCCACCCTCATCAAATACTCTGAATCTACAACAGGAAGACTTTTTGATGGTATGGAGCCCCCTGTTTTAGACAGTCTCAAACAGCACTATTTCATTGACAGAGATGGTGAGATGTTCAGATATACCTTGAATTTTCTACGAACATCCAAACTCCTCAATCTGATGATTTCAAGGACTATACTTTACTATATGAAGAGGCAAAATATTTTCAGCTTCAGCCCATGTTGCTGCAGATGGAAAGATGGAAGCAGGACAGAAAAATTGGTCACTTTTCAAGGCCCTGTGAGTGCCTCATCGTGCATGTGGCCCCAGATCTCAGAGAAAGGATCATGCTAAGCGGTGACAAATCCTTGATAGAAGAAGTATTTCCAGAGATCGGCAATGTGACGTGTAACTCTGTCAATGCAGGCTGGAATCACGACTCGATGCACGTCATCAGGTTTCCACTAAATGGCTACTGTCACCTCAACTAAGTGCGGGTCCTCAAGAGGTTGCAGCAAAGAGGATTTGAAATTATGGGCTCCTGTGGGGGAGGCGTGGACTCATCCCAGTTCAGCAAATATGTCCTTCAGTGGGAACTGAGGCAGGCACCCCACGTACCCTCCGTCATCCAGACAAAGCAAGAGCCTCTGGACTAAGCAGACATATTTATTATGCAAAAAGGAAAACACACACAACCAGTAACTCAAACAAAAAAAGGGACATATATGTGCAGTTGGGACAGCAAACCAAGTCCTGGACCTAAAATTGAATAAAAGACACATTTATATCCAATAGTGACCACACCTGTATTCCTGGGAACAACTGGAATAGTGATATCCCGAAGGTGCAAAATATATATATATACATATGTGTCAAAAGGTAGGAAATAGAAAAAAGAGGAAAAAAAGGTGATAGCTGCAGCTAGTGCTGTGATGGCCAAGTGTCCTGGGCCTCCCTCCTGAGGCCTCTGACCAATAAACAAGCCATGAGTGGTGAGGACACAGTCTCCTTCCAGTTTCCATTGCCAACAGCCATCTGTTATTTCTTTTTCCTTTGTCTTTCCTTTTCCTTTTTTTAAAAAAAAAAAAAAAAACACCTTGAATAGAGTTTCTCTGTATATGGAGGTTCCATGTCTCTCTTTATGCAGGGACCAGGCAGGACTTCAGAAAAACCCTCATGAGCACACTGCATTGGAAAGATGTTAGATGTGAAATTTTAAATGTAGTTTGTACAGAAGTTACGCTTTTTTGTCCGCCTCACAGATGTGAACTTTACTTTGTTTTCAAACTGATCAGTTTTGCTAAGGGGCCAAAATTATTCCTTGTTAGAATTGCTCCAGTTCAAGTTTGCTGCTTTCCTACAATTTTTCAAATTTTATAATGTATTAAATACAAGACACTCTGTTTAAAAAATAAGGTCTTAAGAAGAATAAAAAAGAGAAAAAAATAAGGTCTGTGTGAAACACACATGTGGGTGTAAGTCTGGATTAAAATGAAATTTTTCTTTTTGGGGGGAAAAAAAAAAAAATCTAACCCGTGCTGGGTGCAGTGGCTCATGCCTATAATCCCAGCACTTTGAAAGGCTGAGACGGTTAGAAGTTTGAGACCAGCCTGACCAACACATGGTAAAACCCTGTCTCTACTAAAAATACAGAAATTAGCTGGGCGTGGTGGCAGGCCCCTGTAATCTACTCAGGAGGCTGAGGCAAGAGAATCGCTTGAACCCAGGAGGCAGAGGTTGCAGTGAGCCAGATCATACCATTGCTCTACGGCCTGGGTGACAAGAGGAAAACTCCGTCTAAAAAAAAAAAAAAACTAACCAAAGATGTCTTCGACCTACACGGAGAAAATTATTACATTTTTGGGGCCATGTAATGTTTTAGTCAGCAACAAGCCATATATAATGGTGGTCTCATAAGATTATAAGAGAGAGAGAAAATTCCTATCATTTAGTGACATCATAAACCATCATATCATACTTTATTTTTTTAAATAAATTTAACATAGCCTAATTGTACAGTATTTATGAAATCTACAGTAGTATACAGTAATGTCCTAGGCCTTCACATTCACTCACCACTCACTCATTGACTCATCCAGAGAAACTTCCAGTTGTGCAAGTTCCATTCATAAGTGCTCTACATTTTTTATCTCTTATACTGTATTGGTACTGTACCTTTTCTGTTTGGATACGGTACCACTGTGTTACAATTGCCTATGGTACTCAGAACAGTAACATGCTGTACAGATTTTTGGCCTAGGAGCAATAAGCTACACAGTATAGCCTATGTACACCCTACCATGTTCACATAATGAAGAAACTGACTAACGAAGCATTTCTAGAATGTACCCCTGTTGTTAAGAGACATGTAACTCTACTATGTTTATATCATAAAGATGCTCAATATCATAAAGATGTCAACTTTCCCCCAACAGCGTACCTCAAAGACCTTAGCACCAAATTTTTAAGTCATTTGGATATCCAAAGAGCCAAAAAAACTTCTGAAATACAAGGTAGGAGGATTTGCCCTACCAGATAGTGAGACTTGTATAAAGCTATAATAATTAAGGCACTGTGGTATGACAGTGAAGACAATCAGGCCGCAAAACAGAACTCAGCCCAGAAACAGACACACATGTATATGAAAACTTGATTATGAGAGAGTTCGTTCTGCACATCACTGCAGAAAAGATGGACTCTAAAAAACGGGGTTGTGAAACTATCCTTATAGCAAAAAATAAATTTCAATCCCTGTTCCACTACTGGTGGAGAAAAAAGAAAAAAAAAAGCATCCCCAGCAGACTGAAATGAAAGACAAAGCTTTAAAACAGGAGATTATTTTTATTACCTAAGTTTGAAGAGATGACTTCTTAAACAAAAGTAAATATAAATAAATACATGAATGCCCATGTAAACCAAAAAAGACCTTACTGCATTAAGACTATTTTTCACAAGACACCAAAAAAAGTGAAATTATTAACTTCAACAAGAGAGAAGGTACATGAGGGATATGTTCCAAGACCACCATCCCCAAAACATACAGTACTGCACCCTATATACACATTTTTTTTCTACACAGTAATGAGCTAGCAGTATTACACTGGACGGATAACTGGACAAAGGAATAATTTACGTCCTGGACAGGATGGAGCAGAATGGCACGTGATTTCATCATGCCACTGAGAACAGTGGGCACCTTAAAACAGGAATTAAATCTAACTATTTTCCACTTAATATTTTCAGACCATGGTTGACCACAGGTAACTGAAATCACTGAAAGAAAAACCTCAGGTAGGACTACTGTATCTGCAACTCACAAAACTGATTTTTTTTTTTTAATTAGTGAATTCAAATTAGTAGAATGTGTCCCCTCCAAAATTCTGATGTTGAAACTTAACCAATGTTATAGCAGTATTGTGACGCTGGGGCCTGGGTGATCAGGCCACGAGGGCTTCTCCCTTATGAATGGGATTAGGCCCTTATAAAACCGGCTCCTAGCAGCCAGAGTTTGGCTATCTGGCCCTTCCACCTTCCTTCCATCATATGAGAAAACAGCATTATTCACTGCTTAATGTTTATGGGGACACATTCAAACCATAGCAAAGGACACTGGCTAAGAGATGCAGGGTTTCTTTTGAGGGTAATGAAAACATTCTAAATTGATTGTAGTGATGGATATACAACTCTGTCAATATACTAAACCACTAAGCTGTACAGCTTTTAAATTAGTGAATTATACAGTATTATATCTAAATAAAACCATTCTTAAAAACAGTGTTGCCCGGGCACGGTGGCTCACGCCTGTAATCCAAGCACTTTGGAGGCCAAGGCGGGCGGATCACCTGAGGTCGGGAGTTCAAGACCAGCCTGACCAACATGGTGAAACTCTGTCTTGAAAAAAGAAAAAATAAAAAACAGTGTTGGTCAGGCACGGTGGCTCTGTAATCCCAGAACTTTGGTAGGCCAAAGCAAGTGGATCACCTGAGGTAAGGAGTTCGAGACCAGCCTGACCAACATGGTGAAACCCCATCGCCACTAAAAATACAAAAAAAATTAGCTGGGCATGGTGGCTGGCACCTGTTATCTCAGCTACTAGGAAGACTGAGGCAGAGAATCGCTTGAACCTGGGAGGCGGAGGTTGAAGTGAGCCAAGATCACGCCATTGCACTTCAGCTTGGGCAACAGAGCGAGACTCTGTCTCAAGAAAATAAAAATTAAAAAATGAAAAACAATATGATAAATGCTATAATAAAGGCATATACCAATGCAGGTAAAGATTCCGGGTGTCCGAATATGTGTGCACTGAGGTAAGGAAAACTCCCTGAGAAATCACACCAATTAAATCTTTAAAAAGATGCACAGTCTGAAAGTCTGCCAATAGAACAAATCCAGGCAGATTTTATATGAAATTAAAAGTACTGAATAAGAGCGTATTCAACAGCTTCATATAGCCAGAACTCAGAAATTCTGTTGAAAAGTAAAGATTCGGTATATATCCAAAGGATTATAAATCGTTCTACTATAAGGACGCATGCACACGAATGTTCGCTGCAGCACTGTTTACAATAGCAAAGACCTGGAACCAACCCAAATATCCATCGATGATAGACTGGACAGGGAAAATGTGGCACATATACACCATGGAATACTATGCAGCCATAAAAAACCATGAGTTCGTGGCCTTTGTAGGAACATGGATGGACCTGGAAACCATCATTCTCAGCAAACTGACACAAGAACAGAAAATCAAACACCGCATGTTCTCACTCATAGGTGGGTGTTGAACAACAATGAGAAAACATGGACACAGGGAGGGGGGCATCACACACTGGGGTCTGTCGGGGGGACACAGGGGAGAGACAGCAGGGGTGGGGAGTTGGGGAAAGATAGCATGGGGAGAAATGCCAGTTACAGGTGATAGGGAGGAAGGCAGCAAATCACACTGCCACATGTGTACCTATGCAACAATCTTGCATGTTCTTCACATGTACCCCAAAACCTGCAATGCAATAAAAAAAAATAAAAAGCTTAACTTCAAAAAAAAAAATAGAAAAGTAAAGATTCTGCTGGAGAGGGAAGCAGACACAGATGTATCAGGAACCTTGAATGATCAAACTTATTTTTTCTGGCAGACAGTGGGAAGTTAACAAAAAGGGGAGGTAACGGGGACCAGGCACAGTGGATCAAGCTTGTAATCCCAGCACTTTTGGAGGCTGAGATGGAAGGATCACTTGAGTCCAGGAGTTCAAGACCAGCCTGGGCAATGAGGCAAAACCCTGTCTTCACAAAAAATACAAAAAAAATTAGATGGGAGTGGTGGCATGTGCCTGCAGTCCCAGCTACTCAGGGGGCTGAGGGAGGACAATCACTAGAGGCCAGGAGGCAGAGGCTGCAGTGAGCCAAGTTCGTGTTATTGGACTCAGGCCTGGGCAACAGAGCAAGACCCTGTCTCAAAAAAAAAAAAAAGTTTTAACCAAAAGAATAAAATGATCAAATGTCTTTCACAGAAACTATTTTAACACTTACTGAAGGATGGAGTAGAAGACAAGACTGGAATTGGGAGACCAGTTAGGAGGCTACTACACTAATGAATGAAAAATCATAATAAGGACCTCAAGTAAACTGAAAGCAACAGGCATACAGAAGGATTTGAGATAATAGAAAAAGTAAATTTAGTGACTAATTGAAGAAAGAAGAAAAGAAATCAGTGAATGAAAATGAGAAATGAGGTAAAACCTCAGATGCTGATTTCGGAGTAACCAACATATAACGGAAGCCATGGAAATGAAGACTATGCAGAAAAGGCTTAGAAAGGAGGTGGAAAAAAAAAAAACAAAATCCTGTGGCGTAGTTTTTCTCCAACTGAAATGCCCCATTTGTAAACAATTCACATAAGTAAAATTCATAATTATAATATTAGAGAACTTAACCATAAAGATTAATACCACTTTATGAAAAAAAAAAGATGGCTCTAAGAAAAAAAGTGTGGTAATTTTAGCCTCACTTAAACTTTTCAATAAGAAAGGTTTTAAAAGGTCTGAACTAAAGGCAGCATGGTATAGCACTAAGAGGAGAGGAGTAACACTGAGCATCTACCCAGTGCTCAAAATTCTAACCACTTAATACGTATTAATTCATTTCACCCCTACCAACAACTCTGAGGTGAGGCACAAAGAGGTTACATAATTTGCTTTCCTGAGAGTGAGGCACAAAGAGGTTACATAATTTGCTCAAGGCTGTACAACTAGTAAGGGGAGAGGCAGGACTCAAACACAGCAAAGTTCCAGAGTCCACATTTTTAACTGCTATGCTATCTCTCAAAGGAAAAAATTAGATTTTTAAAGCCAAAAAAAACAAATTTTTGGTTCAAATGTTGGATCTACTAAATTGTATTGCCATTAGCATAGAAAGGTATTCTCACTTCTCTTGTGTTTTTTATTTCTTTTTTTCTTCCCATCTCCACAATTTTAGCCTCTGCTAAAGATCTTAGTTCCCAAGGAAGAAACACCAAGAGATGTAGCAATGGTTCCATTAAACTGTAAGTTAAGACTTCCACCCAGCCACTTTGGGCTCTTCATGACTATTAACCAACAACAACAAAAAAAAGATGATTACAGAACTGAATAGAGTGACTGATCTTGCTATCAAGGGGAAACTGGGTTGCTACTACACAAGGGGGCTAACAAAAAGTATGTCTGGAATGCAGGAGTTCCTCTGGGACACCACTTAGTATTTCCACGGACTGTGGTCAAAATCAGTGGAAACAATCCAGGCAGGACTGCTAATGGTCCAGAATTATAGAATGAATGAATGAATGAATGCAAGCAAGCAAGCAGGCAAGCAAGCTTGGGTTACCTCACCAGGCAAGAAACCACAACTAACTGAGTTGCTAGCCAAAGACAGAGGGAACATGCGATGGCAGAGGAAGAAGGTAATTACACATAAAAACTACAAGCATATAACTTGATGCAGAAGTAAGAACTCTAAGTATTTTCCTCTAATTTTAATGTAAAAAAAATTATGTATATAATTAACCGATTTACTCTTTTCTCTCCTTTTCTACAACCATCTAGTAGTAGCTAGCCTCATATTTCAGTATTTAAATTAAATACAAAACGTGACTTAGGTAAAAGAAAAAGTAATCCAACAACGGATAAAGGGATTTGGATCCTCTCTTAAGGAGAGGATTTATGTGTTATTTGAACTAAGGATAGTTGCATTATGCACAGTAAAAGTATAATTTTTCCAACTGTCGTTATTTGCAAATTAAATATGATCAAAAGAGGTGTGCAGCTGGGTGCAGTGGCTCACACCTGTAATCCCAGCACTTTGGGAGGCCAAGGCAGATGGATCAAAAGGTCAGGAGATCAAGACCATCCCGGCCAACATGGCAAAACCCCCGTCTCTACTAAAAATACAAAAATTAGCTGGGCGTGGTGGCGAGCGCCTGTAATCCCAGCTACTCGGGAGGCTGAGGCAGGAGAATAGCTTGGACCAGGGAGTTGGAGGTTGTAATGAGCCAATATCATGCCGCCCAGCAACAGAGCAAAACTCCGTCTCCAAAAAAAAAAAAAAAAGCCGGGCGCAGTGGCTCACACCTATAATCCCAGCACTTTAGGAGGCTGAGGCAGGCGGATCATGAGGTCAGGAGATCAAGACCATACTGGCCATGGTGAAACCCCATCTCTACTAAAATACAAAAAATTAGCCAGGCGTGGTGGTGCGCACCAGTAGCTCCAGCTACTCAGGAGGCTGAGGCAGGGGAATCCCTTGAATCAGGGAGACGATGGTTGCACTGAGCTGAGATCATGCCACTGCACTCCAGCCTGGCAAAAGAGCAAGACTCTTGTCAAAAAAAAAAAAAAGAGGTGTGCATAGATGCCATGGTGACAAGGGAGTGAACTGTGAGGGCTTTAGATTGTATCAATTTAGCTAGGTTGCAACTACCCTTCTCTAAATTCTGTTATGTGAATGGGTGTGAGTTAGGGTTTGCCTCAAAAGCAATTTCCATGAGATTTAGAAGACAAAAGTGAAGCAGTAGCCGTGTTTGTGTTCAATAAATCAACATAAGATCAGGCACTGCCACATTCTCACCTGTTGTGATGGATCTTTTGGCTCACCTTCAGTGGCATGGGGTAGCAAGTGGGCTCACAGCTCCTCTAGTGCCTATCAGATCTCATTCTCCAATTTCTCCAAAAAGTCCTGGTACCAGTTTGTGTGCAGTTCCATGGTAAAGTGTGCCATATCTACTGCCCACATCATCAAAGCTGCAGGTTTAGAAGCAGTGAGACAGCAATGCAGGTTCAAGTTTGGGCTTATGGGTTAGCTCACTTCCATGACTTGCAAACCTCTGTAGGTTCCAGTTTAACCATGCTCTCCCCCACTTCATGTCTATCTTACCTTCTCAACTGCCAGCCCTACCAACTTCAAGTCTAGCACCAGACTCAGGAGCATATAAACAGTGCCTACAATTGGTTAAAAAATAAAAATAAAAAAATTTTCTTATCAGCTACTATAATAAATCTCTTAAACACATAATAATTTTGCTTCTCTAATCAAACCCTAATTGATAAAGATGGAAATGTAATTTTAGGGTTAGACTACTGCAGAAAGGGCTGAATATGTCCACCTGTCTCCTCTCTACCTCACATAACCCCAACCAACTTTTAAAAGTTAAAAGTTGGTCAGGTGCGGTGGCTCACGCCTGTAATCCCAGCACTTTAGCCGGGCGCGGTGGCTCACGCCTGTAATCCCAGCACTTTGGGAGGCCGAGGCGGGTGGATCACGAGGTCAAGAGATCGAGACCATCCTGGTCAACACGGTGAAACCCCGTCTCCACTAAAAATACAAAAAATTAGCTGGGCATGGTGGCACGTGCCTGTAATCCCAGCTACTCAGGAGGCTGAGGCAGGAGAATTGCCTGAACCCAGGAGGCGAAGGTTGCGGTGAGCCGAGATCGCGCCATTGCACTCCAGCCTGGGTAACATGAGCGAAACTCCGTCTCAAAAAAAAAAAAAAAAAATCCCAGCACTTTGGGAGGCCGAGGTGGGCGGATCACCTGAGGTCGGGAGTTTGAGACCAGCCTGACCAACAAGGAGAAACCCTGTCTCTACTAAAAACACAAAATTAGCTGGGCGTGGTGGTGCATGCCTGTAATCCCAGCTACTCAGGAGGCTGACGCAGGAGAATCGCTTGAATATGGGAGGCAGAGGTTGCGGTGAGCCAAGATTGCACCACTGCACTCCAGCCTGGGCGACAAAGCAAGGCTTCACCTCAAAAAAAAAAAAAAAAAAGGTAAAAGTTGCTAAAAGTTAGTTGGGGTTATATGAGGTTAGAAGAGGCAGGTGAACATATTCAACCCTTCTGTGATAATCATGCACATGGCTTTCCTTCCATCAGCAAAAACACTTAAGAATTTAACTTAAAACATTGTTTTGAATGCATTTACTTCCTAAAGGAGCAAGTTCAAACTTTAAAATCTAACTTCTTACTGTTACATTTACATTAAAACAAAATAGGCACTGTCCAAATTCAGAAGAAAAATCAACACACTTTAATAAATGCATTTAAACTACACTGTTACCCTTACACTTGTGCAAGCAATACAAAAGAATAAACTTATTAAAAGATGTATGTGCCATCTCTAAAACCAACTGAATCTAGTTCTCTCTTGAACACACCTTTTCTTTAATCTGCTTAGCTAAAGTCAGAGCCATAAACAAATTTTTGTAAAATGATCCTAAAGGGTCCTCTGGACTTGGGCCGGTCCTACCTAACCATTAAAGACAAATGTCCAACAATCCGATCTATTTTTAGACAGAAGTAGTTGAGACAATTACATTTTAGTATTTTTTCCTCAGAGTAGAAATACCAAGAGGGGTAAAGGTCAAAGAAGGCTGAAAAATGATATTTTCTTCCAGTATCATCTGGTACCATGTGTCCCACTGCTGTCTGTCAGGTTGCTGTTAATAAAGAGGGTAAGAGACAACAGTAGAAATATGGCTATCCCTTTCACCAGGCTTTGTAAACATTCATTAGCTCTTAGCTTTCCACCGAATAACCTATTCTTATCAAGCGTGTGTGACTGAAACAATACTGAGTTTCTTTTTTTTTTTTTTTTTTTTTTTTTTTTTCCTGAGATGGGGTTTCACCATGTTGGCAAGGATGGTCTTGATCTCTTGACCTCATGACCCGCCCGCCTCGGCCTCCCAAAGTGCTGGGATTACAGGCGTGAGCCACAGCACCCAGCATAATACTGAGTTTCTATCTTATTCTAAAACATGGTGTGTGTTAAGTGAGTACTGTGTTTAACGCCCAGTTTAAAATGAATAAAAATGAGTCTGAACAGTTCTGGATATGGTGGAGAAGAATTCAGCGACTCATTGAAATAACCCTTCCACAAATAACAATTATAAACCCTGAAAAAAATACTCTTAATAATTTGAAAACAGAGGAAAGCAACCAACAGTGGAACCTGGAGATCTGACCATAAAAGAAGGGAAGTACACTGGAGGAGACTCAAATTTGTACAGCATTACTCCTGAGGGCACTCCCAGTTTGCAGCAGCACAGGGCAGATAGAACTCAAGCAAAACGCTGTTTTATTGAAATTCGAGGCTACAAAGTGGCTGGAAAATCAAAAGGGAAATTCAAAAAAGGAGAGAGCTACCGTAGGGAAGCCACAAATACTAATGCGTTTATTTTTTTCATCCTTCAAATTATTTGCTGATCCCCGAACTTCTTATGCTCAGGGAAGATTCCAAGAAGCTTAGAAAACAACTAAAAAGCTCAAAGAACTCGGCAGCAATTTCAGCTGCTGCCCACTGCAGAGGAGACATGAGCCTGAAGTTTAGACAAGTGAGAAGGGCTTGGTAAACATCTCAGACTGTTTTGTGTGTATTTTGTGTTTTGTTTTGTTTTGTTTTGTGACCAAGTCTCACTGTTGCCCAGGCTGGAGGGTAGTGGCGCAACCTCAGCTCACTGCAACCTCCGCTTCCCGGGTTCAAGTGATTCTCCTGCCTCAGACACCCAACGAGCCGGGACTACAGGCAACCACCATCACAGCCAGCTCATTTTTGTATTTTTGTAGAGACAGAGTTTTGCCATGTTGGCCAGGCTGGTCTCAAACTCTTGACACCTCAAGTGATCCACCCACTTCAGCCTCCCAAAGTGCTGGGATTACAAGCATGAGCCACTGCGCCCAGCCAATACCTCAGACTTTCTATAGACCCATCTTAAAACAGAGGACCAAGATTCCACAAATTCAATATAATCAGCTACTAATTTTAACATTCATCAAGGGAAGATAAAAAGAGTTTAGAGATATATCATGTCCACTCCACAACAAAAATTTTCTATTCGTGAAATGAAAAAGGAAAATGTGGCCTACTATCAAGGGGGAAAAACAGTCAAAAGTTCATCAATACAGATAAAGGAACAAACAAGGACTTCAAAACAGCTATTATGAATATACTCAAAGACATAAAGAAAAATATGGTCACAATGAGGAATCTCAGCAGAAATATTTTAAATGAAATACCATAACTGAAGGGTGCATTTGTTGAAAACAGGCTTCCCTACACATTAGATAAAACATTTAAAAGAGTCACTGAAAAACTGAAAGAAAGACTGAAAAAAATTAGTACATACTCATGGAATGTGTAAACAAAATCTCAGGAGGAAAAACAGAATGCGGCAGAAAAGGTTTTTTTTTTTTTTTTTTTTTTGAGACGGAGTTTCACTCTTGTTACCCAGGCTGGAGTGCAATGGCGCCATCTCGGCTCACCGCAACCTCCGCCTCCTGGGTTCAGGCAATTCTCCTGCCTCAGCCTCCTGAGTAGCTGGGATTACAGGCACGCGCCACCATGCCCAGCTAATTTTTTGTAGTTTTAGTAGAGACGGGGTTTCACCATGTTGACCAGGATGGTCTCGATCTCTTGACCTCGTGATCCACCCGCCTCAGCCTCCCACAGTGCTGGGATTAGAGGCTTGAGCCACTGCGCCCGGCCAGAAAAGGTATTTTTTAAGTAATGTCTAAAACAAAGCAAATTTTGTGAAAAAGACTTACAAATCAAATAGGCCAAGCACAGTGGCTCACGCCTGTAATCTCAGCAGTTTGGGAGGCCAAAGTGGGCAGATCATGAGGTCAGGGGTTTGAGACCAGCCTGGCCAACCTGGTGAAACCCTATCTCTACTAAAAATACAAAAATTAGCTGGGCATGGTGGTGCCCGCCTGGAGTCCCAGCTACTCGGGAGGCTGAGGCAGGAGAATTGCTTGAAGCCAGGAGGTGGAGGTTGCAGTGAGCCGAGATCGCACCATTGCCAAGATCGCACCATTGCATTCCAGCCTGGGTAACAAGAGCAAAACTCCATCTCAAAAAAAATAAAAATAAAAATAATTTTAAAATTAGCCTGGCATGGTGGTGTGCACCTGTAATCCCAGCTTACTCAGGAGGCTAAGACAAGAGAATCACTTGAACTCAGGAGGCAAGATCATGCCACTGCACTTCAGCCTCCGTGATGAGCAAAACTTCATCTCAAAAAAAAAAAAAGAGACAAGGTCTCAACCAATCCTCTTGCTTCCCAAGTAGTTGGGACTACAGAAGCATACCACTACACTCAGCCATTCTCACCATTTCTCTTCAATGTTGTATTGAAGATTCTAGATGCTGCAATAATACATGAAAAAGAAATTAAAGGGCCAGGCACGCAGGCTCATTACAGTGCCTGTAGTTCCAGCACTTTCAGAAGCTGAGGTGGGAGAATCACTTGACCCCAGGAGTACAAGACCAGCCAGGGCAACATGGTGAACCCCATCTCTATAAAAAATACAAAAAAAAAAAAAAAAAAAAAGATGAGCCAGCCATGGTGTCACTCATCTGTAGACCCAGCGACTCAGGAGGCTGAGACAGGAGGGTGGCTTGAACCCAGAAGTTCCAGGCTGCACTGAGCTATAATGATGCCAGTGAACAGTAGCCTGGAAGAGTAAGATGCTGTCTCAAAAAAATAAAATATAAAAAGAACTCAAAAGCACAATCCATAAAACAAAAAGTTAACTGGACTTCATCAAAATTTAAAACTTCCACTCATGAAAATACACAAAAGATAAGGCAAGCTACAAAACAGGAGAAAATATCCTTAATACTCTACATTAAGAATTCCTGCATATCAATAGTAAAAAGATAATCCTTTTTTTAATGGACAGAGAGCTTGAAGAGGCATGCTACAAAAGAAAATACACCATCATTAACCATGCAAAAAGGTGCTCAACAGCACTAGATTATCAAGGAAATCAAAAATAAAACCACAATGAGATACCATGCCACACCCAGTAGAATAGCTAAAATTAAAGAGATTGACTACCAAAGTGTTGGTGAGGATGTAAAACAACTAGAACACTCATATATTCAGGTGGGAATATAAAAAGGAAAACCACTTTGAAAAACTAGTTTCCTGTAAAATCAAACACACATATACCTATAAACCAGCAATTCCATTCCTAGGTATTTACTCAAGAGAAATGAAAACACATGCTTGCAAAAAGACCTGTATAGGCCTTATTCATGATAGTCAAAAACTGGATTCAACCCAACTGTCCATCAACAGAAGATAAGGTGTGGAATATTACCCAATGAAATATTACTCAGCAATAAAAACTACTGAGATATCCAACCCCATGGTTGAAATCTCAAAATGTTACACAAAAGAAGCCAGATACACAAGCGCACACACTGTATGAAGATAGAACAAAACTAATCTACATTTAGAAATCAAAGAGTGTTTGGGGGCAAGATAAATTGAATGGAGAGGGCAACGAAGGAACTCTGTGGGGTAACAAAAATGCTCTACATCTTCTTCTGGTTATTGGTTACATGTATATAATCATCACATCTCATCAAAGTGAACAGCTAAGATCTGCACATTTTGTGGTATTTTAATTACATCTCAATAAAAATAAAATTTTAAATTTCTAAATCTGTGAGCTTAATGTTGTATTAATTTTCATTTTCTTGGGTTGTCACATGTTTAGTGTATATACACATATTCTTAAGCATATTCAATAAATATTTATCATCTACAATGTGCTGAACTCTCTGATAGATACCAAAGTAAATGCAAGTCTATGCCCTCAAGAACCCCACCTCAGCCTCCTAAAGTGTTGGAATTACAGACGTGAGCCACCGTGTGTGGCTGCCATCATTTTCTCTTATTTCCTTACAGGTCCTTTGAACCCCTCCAAACAATGAACTGTTCCAGCTCCCTATTGTCAGATCCTTTGTCTCTGTGTCTTTCTAACTGATATTTCTCTGCTTATTAATAACTCGGTTTGGGTTGTTCACATGTCCAAAGTTCTGCTTTTCATCTTCTATTCAGGACCTAACAGGAAGGTTTTTCCAATATGTAACTCTTCTTTTAGGGAATGCAAGGTGCTTCTTTCTTCTTCTCACAGACCCTGTGTATACCTCTATTGTGGAAATCCCATATTGTGTGTTATTATTTAAGTATGTGGTTCCTTGTATATGGTCATGTTTTTAAATCCCCAGACGGATATAAGATATCATTAACATATATAAACTTTTGCAGGAGTCTGAGAATGAGGCAGATGGGGAAAGAATTAGAGATTTTTAATTGTATATCTTTTTTCTTTTTGCCTCCTTACTTTTGAAGTACATACATGCATAGAATTAAAAATAAAAATAACCTTTTAAGGCCGGGCGCAGTGGCTCAAGCCTGTAATCCCAGCACTTTGGGAGGTCGAGGCGGGTGGATCACGAGGTCAAGAGATCGAGACCATCCTGGTCAACATGGTGAAACCCCGTCTCCACTAAAAATACAAAAAATTAGCTGGGCATGGTGGCGCGTGCCTGTAATCCCAGCTACTCAGGAGGCTGAGGCAGGAGAATTGCCTGAACCCGGGAGGCGGAGGTTGCGGTGAGCCGAGATCGCGCCATTGCACTCCAGCCTGGGTAACATGAGCGAAACTCCGTCTCAAAAAAAAAAAAAAAAAAACCTTTTAAAATATTATATCAGAATCAACAGTGTTTGGTAAATGTGAGAGGTAGGGGAGATGGAGAAGTCAAGATGACTCCCAGTTATCTTACATGATAATAATTCTAGTCATCCTCTACAACTTTTTTTTATTAAAAAAAAAAAAAAAGAAACCTGTTATTAACCAAGGTAAAAGTTGAAAAGACATTAAAGAGTAAGAGAAGGTAGCTCAGTTTGGGACAAGTTATACTGGAGGGGCTGTGTCCAACAGTGGACGAGAAAAAGACGATGGGAAATTCAGGAGAATGGCCAGGGGACAAAATTGTTACTAGAATCCTTGGAGAAGAAAACGTGTATATGAGGCTAACTTATTCAGAAATGACTTATTCTGTAAGACCAATTAACAGGGATGAAACCAAGACCCACAGAATAAACTAAAAAAGGAACCATTTCAATGACAGTGTAAGACCACATATTGATATCCTTTTCTTACAGACATCAGGCTCTCACTAAAAGATTATTTAATAATTTAGTCTCTCAGGTTCACAACAGATTGGAAACATCAGAAAAAGGTGTAGGAATAACTTCCACAGGCAATCATCTGGCAGCAGCACGAGGGTACAAAAACAAAAACAAAAAATTTAAGACTTCAAAAAGCATAGCAGTCTTCAAGCACTCTTCATGAAAGCCAGAAACCCCATCTTTCCATTATCTAAGACTTGGTCAAAATGGTTGCTCCTTCAAGAAGTTTTTCATAGTTCCTATACTATCAGAGTAACATGATTAATCTCCATTTGTCAAGTTTCTAATTCCAAATATTTTCTTGACACCTTCCTGAAGACATTAACAATACCCTCACTTTTTTTTTTTTTTTTTTTTTGAGACGGAGTTTTGCTCTTGTTGCCCAGGCTGGAGTACAATGGCACAATCTCAGCTCACTGCAACCTCCCTCTCCCAGGTTCAAGCAATTCTCCTACTTCAGCCTCCCAAGTAGCTGGGATTACAGACTCGTGCCACCACAAAAGGCTAATTTTTTTTTTTTTTTTTTTTTTTTTTTTAGTAGAGACAGGGTTTCACCGTGTTGGCCAGGATGGATCTCCTGATCCACCCACCTCGGTCTCCCAAAGTGCTGGAATTACAGGCGTGAGCCACCGTAGTCTCGCTTGTTTTATAATTATTTTTATACCAGCCTCTTTCCTCCCACTTGAATATACATCTCTTGACTGAATATCTTTCATCTTTATATCTCTTGTCAGCACTGTGCGACAATATACTTGCACAATATAGTATGTAAATATCCTTTCAGTAATTATTCCATTTTTGCATTCTCTAAAACTATGTAAATGGACTTTGTCACAAATAGTCCCCCTGCAAAAAGTTATAACTGATTTTTTACTGTGTACTTACATCTTGGTACCAAGCTAAGCATTTGACCTGGCTTATCCCAAACCCAAATAAAATAAGAGGTGATAGAAAGTGACAGTGAGTAGGTTTTATTTAATTTTTATGCTTTTTAACCAGCATATAATTGCACGTTTATGAGTATATGGTGATATTTCAATATATATGATGTGTAATAATCAAATAGGGGTAATTAACATATCCATCACTTCAAACATTTAACATTTATTTGTGCTGGGAACATTCAAAAGCCTCTCTTCTAGCTAGTTGAAAATATGTAACACCACAGGCTTGAACTGTGCTGGTTCCCTTATACATAGAATTTTTTCAGTAAAAGTTAAGAGTGTGCGTGCCTCTCCTGCCTCCTCTTCCACCTTGCCACCTTTGAGACAAGGCCAATCCCTACTTTTCCTCCTCCTCAACCTACTCAACAGGAAGGCAACAAGCCTAAAGAACTTTATGATGATCCATTTCCACTTTATGAATATCAAATATATTTTCCTTCCTTATGATTTTCTTAATAACGTTGTCTTCTCTCTAGCTTGCTTTACGAATACAGTCTGGCCGGGCGCGGTGGCTCATGCCTGTAATCCCAGTACTTTGGGAGGCCGAGGCGGGTGGATCATGAGGTCAAGAGATCGAGACCATCCTGGTCAACATGGTGAAACCCCGTCTCCACTAAAAATACAAAAAATTAGCTGGGCATGGTGGCGCGTGCCTGTAGTCCCAGCTACTCAGGAGGCTGAGGCAGGAGAATTGCCTGAACCCAGGAGGCGGAGATTGCGGTGAGCCGAGATCGCGCCATTGCACTCCAGCCTGGGTAACAAGAGCGAAACTCTGTCTCAAAAAAAAAAAAAAAAAAGAATACAGTCTGTAGGCTAGGTACGGTGGCTCACACCTGTAATCCCAGCACTTCAGGAGGGGGGCAGATCACCTGATATCAGGAGTTTGAGACCAGCCTAGCCAACATGGTGAAACCCCATCTCTACTAAAAATACAAAAATTAGCCGGGCTTGGTGGCAGGCACCTGTAATCCCAGCTACCTCTAGAGACTGAGACAGCAGAATCACTTGAACCCAGGATGCTGAGGCTGCAGCGAGCCAAGATCGTTCCACTACATTCCATGTGTTAATTGACTATTTATGTTATCAGTAAGGCTTCCAATCAACAGTAGGCTATTACCAGTTAAGTTTGAAGGAATAAAAGTTATACGTGGAGTTTCAACTGCACAGGAGTTGGTCCCCCAACCCCTTCACTGTTCAACGCTATAGTCACCAGTATAATACTAGGATGTATTCCTCCTATCTAGGTAAATTTTTTAGCCTTTAGCCAACCTCTTTCTATCCCTTCTCTCCTCTGGAGGAGCGCCCATAATGTTCTCCGCAATGGCTATACTAATTTACATTTGCTTTGGCATTTTTCACAAGAGACAAAAATGTTCCAAAATAAGACTGTGATGATGGCTGCACAAACCTGTGAGTATCCTAGAAAACAACTGATTGTATATTTTCAATGGATTATGGTATATCAGTTCTATCTCAATAAAGCTGTTTTGAAAAATGAGGTTTCTGCTCTTAGTACCACTGTTCTGATTAAGAAGTTGAGATTTAGCAATAGGTAATTGGTTGTTTAGCTAGAGCAGATAAACACCCAAGCTTGACTCTCAAGTCTATATGTTTAAATTAACCACCATGCTCTTTCTGCATTCCTCAGAAAGGGACCTCACTTATCAAGCCTCACATCATGATATATCATAGAAGCATATATCACAACACAAGCTCCTAGGAATGTTCAAGTCTTAAATGCCAGGGACCTTCCAAATTCCAACTACACTTATAAAGACTTGACCTAGTTATGTTACCCCATAAGGCTAGGAAGAATCGAAAGCTGAAAAGAATGGTACCAAAGAGAGGCGGGGAAAGTGCTCTATAGCTTCTACTTAGGCCAGACGTGGTGATTCACACCTGCAATCCCAGCACTTTGAGAGGCCAAGGAGAGCGGATCACCTGAGACCTAGGGTTCGAGACCAGCCTGGCCAACATGGCAAAGCCCCGTTTCTACTAAAAATACAAAAAATTAGCCAGACGTGGTGGCATGCACGTGTAGTCCCAGCTGCTTGGGAGGCTGAGGCAGGAGAATCACTTGCAGTGAGGCAAGATCACATCACTGCACTCCAGCCTGGGCAACAAGAACGAAACTCCATCTCAGAAAAAAGAAAAACAAAAACTAAGCATCTCATCTCGGCGGCAACTGAAACACCCAGGTCCAGGCTGCCATGCCTGACAGGAAAAGAGAAGAAAGCCAAATGACAGTATGAATAAAAATGAAATGATAGTTGAAGGTCTGAGGGAGGAGTGATGAGACAGGATAAGCAGATGGTACAAGGCAGGGCTGACTCTATGCAAAATGTATTTGCCCCGACTCTCAAACCTCCCTTCCTGTCTGTCGCTTCTGCTTCTCTTCTACCTTATGTTAACACCAAGTCAAGGGCTTTCAATACTCTCTCATACTTACCCAAAGTTGTTCAAAGCCTGGCACTGCAGCCTCTCCATTCACAGCACTGCTCCCCGTCAAGTTGCCACAAGCCCCAAAATCTTTTTCCTCTCCTAAAAGTCCCACCACTCTCAGACCATCTCAGCTCTTAGGTAAGGGTCAAGGTAGGGGGTGGGAGCAGCAAGTAAATTAAACTACCATTAAACCACTTGATTAAAGAATATGTTGCAAATGACCTCCCTCTAATAAGCATATAAACAAATGTTTGCCTTCACTCACAAAGAAATATAAACCCAAAATAAGACAAATTTCACATATCAAATTGGCAACATAGTTTTTTAAAGTTCAATGTTGATAAACAGATGTCACAGACATTCTCACACACTGTTGGTTAACATAAATTGTTACAACATAATATTACTCAACAGGAGTCAGAAAAAAAATTATAATAAAATATTCTAATCATTTCTCAATTATGTTTATCTGTATGTGCCAGTATGAAAAGAGATCGTGACTTAATTAAGGAAAAAAGTAAACTGCAGTTAAAAAATAAAATAGTAGGCCAAGCCCAGTGTCTCACACCTGTAATCCCAGCATTTTGGGAGGCTGAAGCAAGCAGATAATGAGGTCAAGAGTTCGAGGCCAGTCTGGCCAACACAGTGAAACCCCATCTCTACTAGAAATACAAAAATTAGCCAGGCATGGTGGCACACATTTATAGTCCCAGCTACTCAGGAGGCTGAGGCAAGAGAATCGCTTGAACCCAGGAGGCGGAGGTTGTGGTGAGCCAAGATCACACCACTGCACTCCAGCCTGGGCAACAGAGCAAGACTCCATCTCAAAAAATAATGATAATGAAAATAAACAAATAAAATAGTAAATTGGCCGGGCGCAGTGGCTCAAGTCTGTAATCCCAGCACTTTGGAAGGCCGAGGTGGGCAGATTACGAGGTCAAGAGATCGAGACCATCCTGACCAATTTACTATTTGGCCGTCTCCACTAAAAATACAAAAAAAATTAGCTGGGCATGGTGCCGTGCACCTGTAGTCCCAGCTACCCCGGAGACTGAGGCAGGAGAACTGCTTGAACCTGGGAGGTGGAGGTTGCAGTGAGCCGAGATGGCACCACTGCACTCCAGCCTGGCGCCTGGCAACAGAGACTCTGTCTCAAAAATAAATATATAAATAAAATAAAATAGTAAATCACAGTACAACAGTGTAACAATACTCTTTCTATAATTTTTGTTAAAGTAAACTTTTGAGAAACTGTTAACAGTGGGTTACCTGTGGGAGGAGGAGAAAAGTAACATTTTTTACTCCATGTACCATTAAAATATTTTTTTTTTTTTTTTTTGGGGGGACAGGTTTGCTCTTTTTACCCAGGCTGGAGTGCAATGGCGCAATCTCGGCTCACCACAACCTCCGCCTCCTGGGTTCAGGCAATTCTCCTGCCTCAGCCTCCTGACTAGCTGGGATTACAGGCATGCGCCACCATGCCCAGCTAATTTTTTGTATTTTTAGTAGAGACGGGGTTTCACCATGTTGACCAGGATGGTCTCGATCTCTTGACCTCGTGATCCACCCGCCTCGGCCTCCCAAAGTGCTAGGATTACAAGCGTGAGCCACCGCGCCCGGCCTACCATTAAAATATTTTTTACCATAGATCTGTATAACTTTTAACTTAAAATACACAATTCTTTAAGTACTCTATTCCCTTACCCTTAACCCCCACTCTTGTCCCTGCAACTCTCACCCTCACACCCCACCCAACCCAAACCATTCCATATCTGAAAGCTAGCTGAAATTACCTGGTAGAATTTCAGCTACTAAGGGGTATATTTTGGAGACATGGAGCTTTCCTTCAAAATCTCTTCAATTACTTCCCTAAAATCACCTCTGAGGTGAAAGAAGAGAGAAAGAATCCTATCTTACCTAAGGAACCACAAGATTTCATTTTCTTTCAGGTCCCTAACCATTCTCTTCTAGAGAAAGACAATGGTCTTGGTTATAATATGCCTCCTTCTCCTTATGCGATCTAATCTTGGCTAATTTCACTCTCTCACATAAAGAAGAGAACCTCAACAGTCACTAAAAAGGAAGGAAAGCCTGCTCCTTCCAGAACTAAGTAACAGCAGAGATCCTACTGCTCTGGTCTGTCTCAGCTCTCATCACCTTGCTGCAGGTGGCCAACTACTACTCTATACTTCTACAGGACACAGTGTCTCAGTCCTGTTTACTGCATCATCCCTGGCACTGCATGTATATGGAAGCTTAGTATCTGTTCATTTTAATGGAATCAGGTCAGAGCATTATCTGTCAAAAGACAGGGCGGCAGGCTAGTAGAATACTTTTAGGCCTTATAAAGATGCCTCAAAATAGTTTCTTTCTTTAATCAGTCTTTCCCCCATGCCTATTAGTTGTTTTTTTTTTTTTTCTTCTTCATATGAGCTGTGGCTTTGTTGTAACCTGTTAGTTTTTAAGTTTTACACAGCTATACCAAGTATTTTCAATTACTATTATTGTCTATTAGAAATACCAATTATGGATATTTTCTAAATCTCAATGGCTTTAAAATCTGAACAACTAAATTTTATTCATCTAACTTTTATTATTATATTCTCACTCATGCCAGCTAAAACAATTACAGTCTCAACACAGCAGATTTATTCTTAATTCTAAACTAATTAATGAGAAAGGATTCTAAAACCTTTTTTTTTTTTTTATCAGCAGCATGAAAGGATTCTAAAACCTTTCTCAAGTAATAGGAGGAAATGGTTATAATCAGGTGGCTTATAACAGAATAGTGTGAGGAAAGGGCTGACCTCTACTCTCCAAGGAGTCAGAATTGTGAACCATTTGGCAGCTTCGAAAGCTTAAAAAGTAAATACACTCTCAGAGAAATCACTGGGTTTATTTTTAAACTAAGTATTTTTGGAATTTTTAACATTCCCGAACAGGAATACAAAAAACAAATAAAGTGCCTATTATAATTGGAAGTGACAGATGACTTGCATAGCAAACTTAGTTTAAAAATTAAAAAATACATACACACTCATACACGCACTATATCTTGTAACAAAAGTCAATACTAACTTTTCCAAATTACACCTAGAAGTTGCACAAAGAATAAATAAATGCCATGTCAAGTAATTATATAATGAAAGAGCAGACAGCTCCAGGAGACAGAAACATAAAAGAGGTTATCTTCTGAGACAAGCTAAACAGACTGAATCCCGAACAAAAATTATTAAAAACGCTGAAACAGATGGCCAACCGTAAAACTTTATTTTTGGTTAAATGAATGAAAAGGTGGGAAGGGAATGGAGGGTAATATGCTACCCTGAATTTTACTAATAAATATTGCTAAATCCTGAATAAAACAAAAAAAGACAATGGGAAAACTTCTAAGCTTCCAGGATTTCTAAGGGCTGTCCGAATTCTACCATGTGAATATGACTGTGACCTTAGATAAATCAATGAAATTACAATCTGAACCTGATTTCTCATGTATAAGTGAGTTAGAGATCACCGTTAAGTTTTCTTGTTGCTCTTTAACACTAACAAAGGAAACACAAATGTATTCTTTTCTAATATAAGTTATATACAGTCCATGTCATTCAAGAGTCCATAAGCCAAATCACAGTGAGCACTACTCCTGTTAGTTCTAAGGCAGTCTCTAAATTTTCCAAGAGAAATAAGCAGAAAGAATACAACGTCCCAAAATATTCCTTCCCCACAGTTTTGAGTATTTTCTGCCATTGCATTCTTCTCCAGGGCAAGCCTGTCTAATACAGGGTATCACTTTATCTTAGGCCTAACAAATTATTGATAAAGCCTACTCCTCAAAATGTTACTTTGTTAAACAAAGCTGCAGAACAATTTAAACAACTTTCATCCAACAGCCAGCTCAGTAGAACCTTATTACAAATAAGCTTAATACAAACATCTCATGACGAGAATCACTATCATGACATGTCTCTCTAATTTGAGGGGGGGAGGGGAATTAGAGGGGGAGAGACATAACCTGAGAGAATAAAGGCGACAAAAGTAACAAAAGCTGCAGTAAAATCAGACTCAACCAAAACAAGGAGAAAAGGAAAAAAAATAAAATAAGGCCAAGACAAACATACCTTCCCATTTAAAATACACCTTGAAGTAAAAGCCACCTGAGAAGAGGACAATTTTTAAAACCATCAGAAAAAAGAGGAAAAAGTCACTATTCTGGTAATTTTTATAAAGTCCAAAGTGCATTTTTTATATGTTTGTAAATGTATAATGTTCTTAAGATGTGTTTTACAGTTAGGTTTCTGAGAATAAATCTATCTTAACATAAAAGATCCCATGTAACTTTCACCTACATATTCACCACTATATACATTTTAATTAGGTTTTCTGCTATCACCATGAGATACAAGATTAATTGTTCCACGAACTGACCTGCATACACCAGTGAATACTCATTGTCCCTAAAGATGGAAACATCTCTTACATGTATGCTGCATAAAGAGCTGTCTTTCAAGTGCATGTCTGTGGTTTTTAACTACTTTACCTGACCACTACAGGAGTTAAAAAACGTTCTGTCTGGGAACTCTGTCTGGATGTGTTAACCGAGAACAATGACTTATTGCCATTCAAGTATTAGGTAATTACAATTTATTTACAGCTCGCCTCCTGTATGTAAACACAACTTTAGTTTTTAAAGTTTATTAGGATGATACAGGATTATCCAACTCTGCACAGCGCAGACCAACCCTCTAAGTTAAAGCTATATCCAAAGTTTCTGAAACTATTTCATCAACAAGGTAGGATCAGTCGGGGCACCACTGCCCGTCATCACCTCATAACAAAGTACGAGAAGCACTTTCTTCGACATAAAAAAGGGTTGACCCTTGCCAGGGAAGAGAGGATGTTGAAGACGCGAGTGGAGTGGGAGGGTAGCTGCTCTTTCAACCCTTCCCGGAGCTCACCCAGTCCGCGGCAAGGAACGCAGCAGCCTGCAGTTCCGAAGACGAGGGAGGCGTTTCAGGGTTCAGTCATTCCTCCAAATAACTGTCGAGCTACTTAGAGTTAGCTTTCACGTCTCTACCAAAAACCAACAGCAGCACCAGCAACAGCAGCAAACAAGGTTTTTCTCTAAACCGAAACTTTTAAAGTGGCAATAAAATAACAGTGAAAAAACATTAACGAGTCACAATTGCACACCATTTTCCCCGCCGTTCCTTCCGAAAGGAAAGCTAGAACCCAGTTGTCGCCTGGGAGGAGTCCCTCCACGCCAGCGCTGAGCTCTTCCTCAACTGGGTCCTCAGGTTCCCGGAGCACCCGCTCAGGGCGGCGCGGCGAGCGCGATTTCCCTGCGGCGAGCGGCGAGGAACAGTGTAAAAATGTCACGCTCATCCCGTTCCCTGGCCCAGAGCGGAGGCCGGGCGGCGCGCGGGGACCAGGCGGCGGGGGCGAGGGCGCCCGCGGTCCCGACCCACGTTCCCCGCCCGTCCCTCGCCCGGAAGGGGGAGAAGCCCGCCCGCGGGAGGATTCAACAGGAGCACCGCGCCGCCCGCCTGCCGCCCGGGAAACAGCCGCCGGCCGCCCGGCCGGGGCGCGGGGGGAGGGGCGCGGCGGCGGCGGCGAGAGGGCGCGGGCGGCCGGTCAGCCCCGGGACCCCCGCCCGCGCGCAAGGTCACCGCCCGCCGCCGCCGCCGCCGCCGCCGCCGCCCCGGCCGGGATCAGGGCGGCAAGTTTAATTTCCAGAGGCTGCCGCAGAGCCCGCGGCGTGGAGGCGCGAGCCGGCGCGGGGCCCTCCCCACCCCCACCGCTCAGCCCGGCCCGCACCCCGAGACCCCCGCCCCCGGCCGCCGCCCGCTGCAGCCCCCGATGCCGGGAGGCGAGTCGCGCCTAGCAGCCCGGCGGGCGGCGCTTCAGCCCCGCCACAGAGACACACACACACACACAGAAACACACACATATACACACACACACACGCACACACACACACAGAGCGACGGTGGCGGCCGCTGAAAAATGGAGCGCCGCGGCCTGAGAGGAGAGACATTTTCTTTCCGTTAACTGAATTGTTTCCTACCTCCGGGTGCCCGACTCGCTACTCCTCTCACTCCGCGGCTCTCCGGGATCCACCGCCGCCGCCGCATCCAATCGCCTTCTCCCCCCCTCCCCTTCCGCAGCCAGCCCGGCCGTTCCTCCTCCTCTCCGCTTCAAAATGGCGCCAAGCGCTCTTCGGCGGCTGCTCCAATCGAACCGCGGCGGACAGCACCCGGGGGCAGCCAGAGCGCGCCATGGGTGCGCAGCGCCCCCTGCCGACCAGATGGCCCCGCGCGCGCCCGCCCTCCGAGCCCCGCCCCGCCCCATCCGCGCGCGCGCGCGCCCCTCCTCAGCCCCGCCCCGTCCGCGCGCACGCAGCCACACGGGCACGCCGCCGGGGGGCCGCGAGACGGGCAGCTGTCAAGGCGTCCACTGCCCGTGCGGCTGCCTAGACCTCTACCGAAAAAAAAACACACCGATTGTTATGTAGCCCTATCTTTTTAGATAAAGGTTGAGAGATTTTTTTAAACACTGACATTCCGCACTGATGTTGTGCTGGGTAAACAGACTTGGAATTAACTACTTTGCAGTTTACTTGTTAACTCGGCCTTCGTCTCGGAATGCCGTACAAATAGTGTTCCTACACTTTACGTGCTACGTCTTTATTAAATCTCCCCGCTTTCCTAATTTGAGGAATTGTATATAGGTGGTAGCCTGGGAGTACACACCGTAATTCAGCCCGTGACGAAGCATCCCATTCCTTTGGCGGAATTGTCCTTATTAGAGGAAGACATCATCTAGAGACCACAGGGACACATTCCAGGAGGTGGGTCTCCTCCCTCTTTACCTCCAGGAGATGGCAGTCCCTCCTGCAGCTGTAGTGGACTTAGCCGGGTCACCTACCTTGGGGGAAGGTTTCCTCCCCAGCCAGGTTTCTGCCAGAGCTAAAGAAGGGACTGCCTCCTCTTTGTACTTCAATACCATCCCTGCAGTAAGGAAGTTTCTCCTGATAGGATGTGTATGGTTACTAGGATTTTATTCTAGGGAGAATTTGTTTCAACAATGAACAAGCAAAGGGTAAATGAATGGATTACAGTAGGATATTTATCAACTGAAACAAAAGATAGGTAATGCTGATGTATAAACTATTGTTACTGTGTTAGAAAAGGTGTGCCCATCTGTATTCCATCGGGCCAGGGCCCGTAGAGTTACTGAGACCTCTTCATTTCCGTTTTCGTGAGATTCCCTGGACAATTCCGCTTCAGTCTCCGCCAGTGCTTACTAGACCAGTACTGTATGTTGTATGTATTACATTATCCAAGATTTTGCCACTGAATACTCCAGGTGCTACCTATTTTATACATTCCTTAATGAAGTCTACTGCGTTTTTTCTGCCCTCTTTTTAGAATTATCTCAGGAATTTTCTTATTTTGCATTGTTGTTCCACCAACATAAATCTTGCAGGGAAGAAGAGAGTAGGATATCTAGACCTAGAAGAAACCTTTCCTAACTCTTTGGTTATTTTTTATTATCTTTTTTACTTTATTTTCTTCAATTCCCAAACCTCCAAAGCCAGGGAGCAAGAAAGTTTCAGAAGAACGGCAGGATGAGGGCAAGAATTTTATTTTATTTATTTATTTTGAGACAGAGACGGAGTTTCGCTCCGTTGCCCAGGCTGGAGTGCAGTAGTGGGATCTCGGCTCACTGCAACCTCCGCCTCCCGGGTTCAAAGGATTCTCCTGCCTCAGTCTCCTGAATAGCTGGGACTACAGGTGTGTGCCACCATGCCCGGCTAATTTTTAGTAGAGACGCGATTTCACCATGTTGGCCAGGATAGTCTCCATCTCCTGACCTCGTGACACGTGATCCGCCCGGCTCAGCTTCCCAAAGTACTGAGATTACAGACCTGAGCCACCGCGCCCGGCCAAGAATATTTGTTTATTCAGTGCTCTTATCCCCATCATTTGACACCCAGAAGCCTCGGCAAATATTTTGTTGAATGTATGAATTGTTTGTCACTCTACGTCTTGTATATGGCAGTGAGTCCTGAAACGGCTAAAGGTGTCACATCAAGTTTGTGAGCAGTTAGTTTTGCCGGTTTAACCATTTACCCTCTCTATTATGAAATGGTGCCATGAGTTTCAATAATGAAGCCCAGAATACATATTGCCCATCTTAGGCTGCTAACACCACAGGATTAAGCCCAAGAAAAGAGTGAGCAGAAAGGAGATAGCCTCAAATGAGCTAAATGGTAAGGGTCAATTGGGCAATTACCATTAGGACAGACAGAGGAAAAACTCTAAAACCTCAATGAAGCATAGTTTCTAATGAAAGAGTTTACTTTTATATGACTACAAGTGACTTTACAGAAATCAGTAATATAAACCTTCTTTAAAACAATACTGTTTAGGAAAACTAAAATCTAAAGTTGATATTTGGACAAAAATAATCTACTGTGTTTAGGACTTTTAAAAATAGCCAAGTTGCAAGTCATTAGAAGCAACGTAATTGAATGCGACATAATTTAAGGCAGTTAAGAGTGTGAGCCACTGAAAACTCAGTTGTAAATGCTTTCTACTCCAAGAAAGAGAAATTATGTGGGAATTATGTCCAAATCCTGGTTTTACACAGAAATGGTTAGGAGAATTGTGTTTGATTATGAAGAACCACAAATGCAGTTCCCACCTCTACTCATTTTACATTGCTGCTACAACAAATTATCGCAAAGTTTGTGGTTTAAAAGAGCACAAACTTACTGTCTCCTTAGAGTGCCGAAGTTTGACACATACCTCACTGGGCTAAAATCAAGGTGTTGGCAGGGCTGTGTGCCTTTCTGGAGGCTCCAAAGGATAATCCATTTTCTTACTATTTCCTTTTTGTAGAGGCTTCCCAGATCCCCTGGCTAGGGTACCCCTTCCTCCATCTGCAAAGCCAGCCCTGTGGTGTCTCTCTGACCTGCTTTTGTCATCGCAGTTCTTCCTCTGACTCCCTAATTCACTTTTAAGACCCTTGTGATTATATTGGCTCACTTGGATAGTCTTTCTAATTTAAGGTCCATTGATTAGTGACCTTTATTCCCCTTTGCCATGTAACATAATATATTCAAAGGTTTGGGGATTAGGACATGGATGTTGCAGGGGGACCAATATTCAGGCTACCACATCACTCATATTTGGGTTACCTGGGATTTTTTAAAATACAGTCTAAAGTTGAGGTTAAAGAGGTTAGGAAGTTGGAAGACATAAGGAATGCACACAATTAACCTGGATGGTCCTAAGTATACCCTCATGGCCCCTGCTGCATTTTGAGTGCAGACTTGCTACACTACAGCATGGTGATAATATATTTATCATATTACACATAGTATAGCACACTGGGCAGCTAATTAGTAAATGAAGAGACTGGGCCCTACCTAGACAAACATTACCTGTTCAGCATAATTCAAGGTATATCAGGCCACAAATATGATCCCTGTGAGCCTGCAACAGTGCTGAAATTCCCACTAGACTAATTTAGTGGGTTAAGGCATTGTATTCTCAGAAAATATGTTGGAATGTGGTTGTGTTACCTGAAAAAGATAGGCCAAGCTAGGTGGCTCACGCCTGTAAACCTAGCACTTTGGGAGGCTGAGGCAGGTGGATCATGAGGTCAGGAGTTCAAGATTAGCCTGGCCAAGATGATGAAACCCCGTCTCTACTAAAAATGCAAAAATTAGCCAGGCATGATGGCGGGCGCCTGTAATCCCAGCTACTTGGGAGTCTGAGGCAGAGAAGTGCTTGAATCTGGGAAGCAAGCAGAGGCTGCAGTGAGCCGAGATCACACCACTGCACTCCAGCCTGGGCAACAGAGTGAGACTCCATTAAAAAAAAAAAAAAAATGACAACACACTAACCCATTTGTATCCATTAGGAGAGACTAAGCCCAATAGAAATTAGCTTTGTGGTATTTCAGGCATTAGGCAAACAGGTGAGGCATTATGATAAACTCCAAGCCCCTGAAGTTGATCCTTCATTCATAACATCGCTACTGCTGAGAGATAGCATAAGGGCTATTTTCCTTCACCCTCATCCAAGACACAGCCCTTGGTGCCTCAAGTTTCTTCCTCCACAATTAATCCCCTACATGAAGCGCTGCACCCATCTGGTGATCCTCTTTACAATGCAAATATTCCTGAAAGGATGCCACATTCATCTGCAGTCCCAGGGTAGTGATTCTCAACTGGAGTGGAATGGAATAATACAAAAATCATCTGAGAAATTTCTGTAAACTAGATATTCAGAAACTATATTGGAATATGTTTAATAGATCTAACTTTTTAAAAGAGTTCCAAAGATAGATGACAGAAATTTTTTACACAAAATATCATACCTTGTGTTATCATCCAAAGAGAGATTTGGGTTTAAGAAAGCATTTGTCGGCCGGGCGCGGTGGCTCAAGCCTGTAATCCCAGCACTTTGGGAGGCCGAGGCGGGTGGATCACGAGGTCAAGAGATCGAGACCATCCTGGTCAACATGGTGAAACCCCGTCTCTACTAAAACTACAAAAAATTAGCTGGGCATGGTGGCGTGTGCCTGTAGTCCCAGCTGCTCAGGAGGCTGAGGCAGGAGAATTGCTTGAACCCAGGAGGCGGAGGTTGCGGTGAGCCGAGATCGCGCCATTGCACTCCAGCCTGGGTAACAAGAGCGAAACTCCGTCTCCAAAAAAAAAAGAAAGCATTTGTCACTCAGTTCAACCTCTGGAAATAATAAAGAGATACGAAACCAAGAGCAATTTCACTTGAAAAGTAATGAGAATGACAAGAAGAATTTAGACTGCTGCCTGGAATATTTGTGCAAAGACATATAAATTCCTTCAATATAATACATTTCACATATGTTCACATGCAATCACTAGCCAATGTTTTTTACTTTTGCACTGTTAAAAAATCAGCAGGCTGGGCACGGTGGCTCATTCCTTTAATCCCAGGAGGCTGAGGTGAATGGATAGTGTGAGCCTAGGAGTTTGAGACCAGCCTGGGCAACATAGCAAGACCCTGCCTCTACAAAAAATAAATAGCCAGGCATTGTGGCATGCATCTGTAGTCTCAGCTACTCGGGGGAGGCTGAGGAGGGACGATCACTTGAGCCCATGAGGGAGAGGTTACAATGAGCTGTAATCACACCAAGGCACTCCAGCCTGGGCAACAGAGAAAGACTCTGCCTCAAAAAAAAAAAATTGTTTTTAATTTAAAAATTAGCATTCCAGCGGCCGGGCGCGGTGGCTCACGCCTGTAATCCCAGCACTTTGGGAGGCCGAGGGGGGTGGATCATGAGGTCAAGAGATCGAGACCATCCTGGTCAACATGGTGAAACCTCGTCTCTACTAAAAATACAAAAAATTAGCTGGGCATGGTGGCGCGTGCCTGTAGTCCCAGCTACTCAGGAGGCTGAGGCAGGAGAATTGCCTGAACCCAGGAGGCGGAGGTTGCGGTGAGCCAAGATCAGGCCATTGCACTCCAGCCTGGGTAACAAGAGTGAAACTCCGTCTCAAAAAAAAAAAAAATTAGCGTTCCAGTGTAAGATGGCCAAAAGCTCCAAAACAATTTTTCAGTTTCACGTTTCTGTTCTAGGCAAGCAGCCTGTTTTTGAGCGTAGAGTGGTAGCTCATTCTATATTGAACCAAGTTTGTATCACTTTTTATTGCAAGTAAATTAACTTGACTCCTAATGCTTACTCTTCATGGATATGTAGTAAGCATCCTTTGTTCTAACAGGAGTTCTATTTCTTCTGGCTACCTCATCTAGTTAAAAGGGGATATTTAAAAATAGCTTTATTCAGCAGCCAGCAGATGGAGCTGTTGAAAAATGTTGACGTCTCCATTATTTTTTATGAAATAAAACCACGTTAGAGACACACTTTAATTTTTTGCTGTGTAAATAATCTGTCCATTATAGAGAAATCTGGAACTACAGTTAAAATTAAAAAGAAAAAAGATCATTCATAATTATGCCACCAGAAAAAAATTACTTCTAATGCTTTGGTATATATCAGTCCAGAATCTATTCTACTCATATATTTATATTTACATTTTGTTTTACAAAACATAATGTTTTATAATATAAAATTTGATGCTAGAGGCATAGAAATCTCCAAGGATAATATTACAATATTTGCAACTGTATAGGACAGTCAAGGATCAATGAGAACAGAGACTGCCTGTAGCTTGAGTAAGACCCCATATGCTCCCTGCCGTGTGAAGCATTAGCTCTTCAGTTGATGATAATGGGCAAGGTCTGGGAGGTGGCAGGGAAGGGTTTGGGTACCCAAAGAGAAAGAAGTACGTTCAGGGAACCAGCTGTAGAAGGATAATGAAACCTTATAGAAGGGTTTCATTACTTTTAGCAACTAATACAGCCACAATATTGCATACCAGGTAAACTATCAGCTCTAGAAATCTCTGGAAGAATATACAAGGTTACACAAAATTAGAGGACACCTAGATGGGAATCTAGTTGACTTGAGAACAAAGATGAGAGAGAAATCTGTGACTTTATTGCCTTTGGTACTATCAACATGCATTTAATATTGTAAAAATAAGCTTTAGGCCGGGCACGGTGGCTCAAGCCTGTAATCCCAGCACTTTGGGAGGCCGAGGTCGGTGGATCACGAGGTCAAGAGATCGAGACCATCCAGGTCAACATGGTGAAACCCCGTCTCTACTAAAAATACAAAACATTAGCTGGGCATGGTGGCGCGTGCCTGTAATCCCAGCTACTCAGGAGGCTGAGGCAGGAGAATTGCCTGAACCCAGGAGGCGGAGGTTGCGGTGAGCCGAGATCACGCCATTGCACTCCAGCCTGGATAACAAGGGCGAAACTCCGTCTCAAAAAAAAAATAAATAAAATAAATAAATAAATAAATAAAAATAAGCTTTAAATAAAATATCATAAATAATTTGCTGGTGAGTAAATACACATCAATATTATTATTTTATTGGCTATGTAATACTATTTTATTGTGTAGTTATGCTATGATTTATTTAATGAACCCCTACTGTTGAATAGTTGGATGATGAATTGTAACACTCAAAATATATTTAAATCCATGAATTCATACCATATCTTAAAAATAAAATCAATCAGGCCGGGCGCGGTGGCTCAAGCCTGTAATCCCAGCACTTTGGGAGGCCGAGGCGGGTGGATCACGAGGTCAAGAGATCGAGACCATCCTGGTCAACATGGTGAAACCCCGTCTCTACTAAAAATACAAAAAATTAGCTGGGCATGGTGGTGTGTGCCTGTAATCCCAGCTACTCAGGAGGCTGAGGCAGGAGAATTGCCTGAACCCAGGAGGCGGAGGTTGCGGTGAGCCGAGATCGCGCCATTGCACTCCAGCCTGGGTAACAAGAGCGAGACTCCGTCTCAAAAAAAAAAAAAATAAAAAATAAAAAAAAAATAAAAACAATCACTGTTGGAGGTTGCTAATGAGCCATCTCATTATTTTTAAAACTGACAAATAAAGGAAAGAATCAGTCATTTATCCTGCCTGCTCTACACAAACTGTACTAGTGGAAAATCAAATGGTAATCTGTGAACAGAAGTAGTCTAGCGTTGAAATGAAGGAATGTAAAAAGTAGAATATTGCTATTTTTTAAACCCTAGTGAGTGCATTGGAACCGAATCATTTTCTGAGTGCTAAGAAAATAAATAAATAAATAAATAAAGCCTAGTGAGAATAACTGATCCAGACATTGAACATAAGTGCCTGCTGGCATCACAAAGAGAGAGAACAAAGCATTAGATGCTCACTGACAGAGGAATATATCAGCACCTATGTAGTCATCTTGCCATAAAAATCTAACCTAAATCTGTTAGAGCCTCTAGATACAAGTACCAATTTACAAGAAATACATAGAAGCATGTTCTGTTTTTTCACATAAATAAATTCCAAAGAAGAAATAAATGAGAGATGGAGGAGAAACCTAAAAATTAAAAGAGATGAACCAGTCAATTGCAATGTGTGTACCTATTTGGACCTGAGTCAAAAAAATAAACTACTAAAAATAAATTATGACATTTAGGGGACTTTTGGAAATTGAACACTGGGTATTTAATGATGCCAAAGAATCATTGTTAATTGTTTTGCAATAGTAGTATAATGGCTATGTTGAAAAAATTACTGAATACAAAATCTTCTGTTTCTTGATCTAAGTATTAGTTACCTAGAGTGTTCAATTAGTGAAAGTTTGGTAAGCACCAAATTTTCTGTATCTACATTATAGTTCAATATAAATTTGAAAATATAAATGCAAATGAGAAACATGGCATATATCATTTTTTTAGGAAAAAAAGAGATATGGTATCTAGGATTTACTTCAATTAATATAGAAAGGGGAAAAAAAAAAAAACAGACAGGGTACGTATGAAACAAGATTGGCCATGAGTTGATAATTGTTGAAGCTGGGTAATTGTAGTAGTTCATTCTTACACTGCTAATAAAGACCTACCTGAGACTGGTTAATTTATAAAGGAAAGAGTTTGTTTGTTTGTTTGTTTGTTTTTTACATTTCACTGAAAACTTTTTATTGATTGGCCTTTTGGATAGAAACGGGGATTTATTTGCCAAAACATATGGAACGCTTCACGAATTTGCGTGTCATCCTTGCGCAGGGGCCATGCTAATCTTCTCTGTATCGTTCCAATTTTAGTATATGTGCTGCCGAAGCGAGCACAGGAAAGAGTTTTAATTGACTAACAGTTCAGCATGGCTGGGGAAGCTTCAGGAAACTCACAATCATGGTGGAGGGGGAAATAAACACAATCTTCTTTACATTGTGGCAGCAAGGAGAGGTGCTGAACAAAAGAAGGAAAAGCCCCTTATAAAACCATCAGATCTCATGAGAATTCACTCACTAGTATGAGAACAGCAACACAGGGGTAACCACCTCCATGATTTGATTACCTCCCACCAGGTCCCTCCCATGACATGTGGGGGTTATGGGAACTACCATTCAAGATGAGATTTGGATGGAGAGACAGAAAAACCATATCAGTGATAGACGCAGGATGATTTATTATAGTATTCTGTCTACTTTTGCATATGTTTGAAATAGTCTAGAATAACTAGGTTTTTTAAAGTATAGAGATTTAAAAGTTTTGGTACATCTAGCCAAACTGTTCTCCAGAAAATTTATCCCAAGTTTTACCTACAGTCAGTGTAAATCAACACCCACACACAACCAGTCTTAATGTAATTTTATATAAACATAATTTGAGATAATGCCATCACCAGGAATTTTAATTTATAAATCAGTTTGAGCTTTTGCATAGTACAATATTATCAAGTAAAATATAAAGATTAAAAATTATCTTTTTTTTTTTTTTAAGATAGAGTTCACTCTCGTTGCCTAGGATGGAGTACAATGGCATGATCTTGGCTCACTGCAACCTCCACCTCTCGGGTTCAAGCGATTCTTCTGCCTCAGCTTCCCCAAGTAGGTGGGATTACAGGCATGCACCACCATGCCCAGCTAATTTTGTATTTTTAGTAAAGATGGGGTTTCTCCATGTTGATCAGGCTGTGCTCAAACTTCCAACCTCAAGTGATCCACCCACCTCGGCCTCCCAAAGTGTTGGGATTACAGGCATGAGCCACCACACTCGACAAATTATCATATGATTCTTTCATTAAAGAATGCTTAGTGAGGCTGGGTGCTGTGGCTCGCACCTATAATCCCAGCACTTTGGGAGGCTGAGCCAGGTGGATCATGAGGTCAAGAGATCGAGACCATACCAGCCAACATGGTGAAACCCTGTCTCTACTGAAAATACAAAAATTAGTTGGGCATGGTGGTACGCACCTGTGATCCCAGCTACTCGGAAGGCTGAGGAAGGAGAATCGCTTGAACCCGGGAGGCGGAGGTTGCGGTGAGCCAAGATCACTATGTTGCACTCCAGCCTGGTGACAGCAAGACTCCATTTAAAAAAAAAAAAAGAAAAAAGAAAAAGAATGCTTAGTGAAATAAATCTAATGCCTAGGGACAATCAGAAATTAATTAGAAAGAAGTGTACTTACAAATATGAGTCAGCACCTTAAAGTGAACCAACCTACCTAACATATGAGGACACAATCAGCACATCTACACACAAAGGTATTATAATGTTGTGTAAAGAGAATGGATTTTGATATAATATGAACTTTAGTTAGATCGCAAATGCTATACTTTGAAACTTTCAACTATTCAGTTTAATCTTCCGTAAAATATAAATGTTAATATTAACCACTTTTCAAAGATGTTGTGATAATTGAAATATTATATGTGAAGCTCCATGTACAATTCTTGACACATTGTGGTTCACTTAATAAATAAAATTTAATATTAAGTTTTATAAGTGAGTAATTTTATCTTCTATAAGAAACCTCTTAAAAATAAATCATGGACCAGACACAGTGGCTCATACCTGTAATCCCAGCACTTTGTGAGGCTGAGGCAGGAGGATCTATTAAGATCAGGAGTTCGGAACCAGTCTGGGCATCATAGCAAGACCATTTCTGTACAAATTTTTTTAAATTAGTCAGACGTGGTGGCATTCACCTGTAGTCTCAGTTACTCAGAAGGCAGAGGCAAGAGGATCCTTTGAGCCCAGGAGTTTCAGGCTGCAGTGAATTATGATTGCAAGACTCTGTCTCAAAGGAAAATAAAAATAACAATAAACTAAGACTGGCCAGACATGGTGGCTCATGCCTGTAATCCCAGCACTTTGGGAGGCCAAGGTGGGAGGATCACTTGAACTCAGGCATTCAAGACCAGCCTGAGCAACATAGTGAGACACTAGCTCATTAAAAAGAAACAAACAAACAAATAAATAAACAAGATCGGCATATCCTTATCATGTACCTATTTTTTTTTTTTTTTTTTTTTTTAAGAGACGGAGTTTCGCTCTTGTTACCCTGGCTGGAGTGCAATGGCGCGATCTCGGCTCACCGCAACATCCGTCTCCTGGGTTCAGGCAATTCTCCTGCCTCAGCCTCCTGAGTAGCTGGGATTACAGGCACGCGCCACCATGCCCAGCTAATTTTTTGTATTTTTAGTAGAGACGGGGGTTTCACCATGTTGACCAGGATGGTCTCGATCTCTTGACCTCGTGATCCACCCGCCTCGGCCTCCCAAAGTGCTGGGATTACAGGCTTGAGCCACCGCGCCCGGCATCATGTACCTATTTTATGAACACGGTAAAAAACAGAAATTAGCTATCTTTCAAAGATGGTGTGGCTAATTCTCTTTCATTCAGTTCCTTTGCAGAGAAGTTGCAGTTCTTTTTTTGTTTTTTATTTTTGTTTTTGTTTTTTTATGACATGGGAGTAGCACCTCTTGTCATCCATCAAGGCTGCTGAAGGCAGAGCTAACATTTCAAAGGCATTCCCTTTGAAAATGCAAAGCTTCACTAGAGAGACTACTGGGAATGCGGAGGCTATGTTTAAATCAGCAAACAGCTTAATTAGGGGCTGAAGGAAAAGAAGGATGAATTGACTTTTAGTAGGAAGGAGACAAGAGTGAGGCTGGGTACCAGCAGAAGAGTCAAATGCACAACTGACTTTACCCAAGATGACCACCCGTTTCCAAGGCTTTATTTCATATCCTCATCAGGGCAGTAGCCTCTTCTATGCAGCCCCATACTCTTTCTAACCACACCCTCACAAGATTTTAAAGAGCAATTCTAAACTTGCCATTTCCCTGCTTCCCTTCCTTTCAGGTCAAAGCCCAAACTCCACTATGTTTTTGTTTGGTTTGGTTTGTTTGGTTTGGTTTGGCTGGTTGGTTTTGTTGCTGTTGTTGTTGTTTTTGAGACAGAGTCTCCCTCTGTCGTCCCAGGCAGGAGTGCAGTGATGCAATCTCTACTTACTGCAACCTTTGCCTCCCAGATTCAAGCGATTCTCCGGCCTCAGCTTTCCGAGTAACTGGGATTACAGGCGCACGCCACCATGCCCAGCTAATTTTTGTATTTTTAGTAGAGACGAGGTTTCGCCATGTTGATCAGGCTGGTCTCGAACTCCTGACCTTATGATCTGCCCGCCTCAGCCTCTCAAAGTGCTGGGATTACAGGGGTGAGCCACCGCGCCCAGCCCACTGTGTTTTATAGAGTTCTTTTTGATCCCGTGTATCTTCCTAGTACAATATGCAGCTATGCTCTGGCCATATAGAATCATATGCAAGTCTCTCTCTCTTGCCGCCTTGACTTTGCCTCCTTGAATGTTGTGTGCCTTTCCTCTCCAAAAAAACTTCTAAACATCCTTCAAGATTCAACTCAATTGTTTCCATCTCTGAGAAGCTCCTCATAACGTCCAGGCAGAGTTAGGCAGTACTTTGACTATGTCCTCCACAATTACTGCTCAACACAACTTTACTCTCACTCTAATTACACTGTATTTTTATTATGTATTTGTTAATTATTGGTTTATATGTCTATATTCACTACTGGTTCATGGTCCCCTTGAAGATAACTAAAATTTGTTTATGTTTCTATTTCCAACTGTTAGCCTAAGGAAGACTCCACAAATATTGCAGGAATGAATGAACATGAAAGACTGTGGCATATTAAGGACAACTGTGATGGCATTTGTGCACTAGAAGATCATACGCAGAAAACGATAGGCTGTACAGAGCTGGGTTCGAAATCGGACTCCAGATTTAACAGGGATATAATCTTAGGAGATTTACTTAGCCTTTTTAACCTCATATTCCTCATTTATAAAATATTTCTAAAACTTTGCTACATCTCTCATTTCTCTACATTGAGTAAATCCCTAAATGAAAACTTGACCAAGTGATTTCCTGAATGTAATGGCATCCAGCTGCCCTGAAGATCAAGTAGTCTCACTTAGAAACATTACCAGACCTGGGCCAGGCGCGGTGGCTCAAGCCTGTAATCCCAGCACTTTGGGAGGCTGAGGCGGGTGGATCACAAGGTCAAGAGATCGAGACCATCCTGGTCAACATGGTGAAACCCCGTCTCTACTAAAACTACAAAAAAATTAGCTGGGCATGGTGGCGCGTGTCTGTTGTCCCAGCTACTCAGGAGGCTGAGGCAGGAGAATTGCCTGAACTCAGGAGGCGGAGGTTGTGGTGAGCCGAGATCGCGCCATTGCACTCCAGCCTGGGTAACAAGAGCGAAACTCCGTCTCAAAAAAAAAAAAAAAGAAAGAAACATTACAAGACCTGCTAATGATCTGGCCCCTGCTAACCAGCACAGCCTCAAATTTAATTTTCCTACTTTTCACATGACACTCTTTCCCCCAATCCCTGATGTGGCTTCAAGTCCTTTGAAAGACCAGACAACTGGACAGCTACTACTGAGTGATTCCAGTGGTACCTGAGATGAAACCCACTCATAAACATGGTTTGAGATGTTGCCTTCCCTGACCCTTCAAGTCTGGGTTAGGTGTCATTGATACATACTCCGATGGCACCCTATGCTTCCTCCATCATAGGGCATTTGCATGAGTCAGGCTTTTCCAGAGAAACAGAATCAATAGGATGTATATACAGTCGGCCCTCCACCAACTGCATATTAAGAATATTCAGAAAAAGGCCGGGCGCGGTGGCTCACGCCTGTAATCCCAGCACTTTGGGAGGCCGAGGCGGGTGGATCACGAGGTCAAGAGATCGAGACCATCCTGGTCAACATGGTGAAACCCCGTCTCTACTAAAAATACAGAAAATTAGCTGGGCATGGTGGCGTGTGCCTGTAATCCCAGCTACTCAGGAGACTGAGGCAGGAGAATTGCCTGGACCCAGGAGGCGGAGGTTGCGGTGAGCCGAGATCGCGCCATTGCACTCCAGCCTGCGGAACAAGAGCGAAATTCTGTCTCAAAAAAAAAAAAAAATTCAGAAAAAGAAGAAATAAGACAATAACAATAATACCAATTTTTTTTTTTTGAGACGGAGTTTCGCTCTTGTTACCCAGGCTGGAGTGCAACGGCGCGATCTTGGCTCACCGCAACCTCCGCCTCCTGGGTTCAGGCAATTCTCCTGCCTCAGCCTCCTGAGTAGCTGGGATTACAGGCACACGCCACCATGCCCAGCTAATTTTCTGTATTTTTAGTAGAGACGGGGTTTCACCATGCTGACCAGGATGGTCTCGATCTCTTGACCTCGTGATCCACCCGCCTCGGCCTCCCAAAGTGCTGGGATTACAGGCTTGAGCCACCGCGCCCGGTGATCACGAGGTTAAGAGATCAAGACCATCCTGGCCAACATGGTGAAACCCCATCTCTACTAAAAAAAAAAAATACAAAAATTAGCTGGGTGTGGTGTGGCATGCCTGTAGTCCCAGTTATTCGGGAGGCTGAGGCAGGAGAATTGCTTGAGCCCAGGAGGCGGAGATTGTGGTGAGCTGAGATCATGCCACTGCACTCCAGCCTGGTGCCTGGCGACAGAGCAAGACTCTGTCTCAAAAAAATATATATATATATGAATTATGTATATAGGTTATATGCAAACACCATACTATAAGCAACTGAGCACCCTTGGATTTTGATATCTCCAGGGGTCCTGAAACCAATCTCCCATGGACACCAATGGATAAAAGAAATTTGTTTTAAGGAATTGGCTTACCTAATAATAAAGGAGGGCAAGTCCAAAATCTGCAGGGTAGGTGGACAGGCTGGACATCGGGGAAGGCCTTGTATTGTTGCAGCTCAAGTCCAAACGCCATCCACTTGCAGAATTTGTCCTGTTGGGTGTGATGGGAGGGGTTTGGGGGTGGTTTATCTTTTGTTCTGTTCAGGTCTTGATTTCATGAGGCTTCCTTACATTATGGAGGGCAACATGCTTTACTCAAAATCCACAGATTTGAATGTCAGTCTCATCCAAAAACACTCTCACAGAGACATCCAGAATAATGCTTGACCAAATATCTGGCTACTGTGGCCCAGCCAAGTTGACACATAAAAGTAACCATCACAGCATATCACATTCCATTTGCTTTGCCTGTGTACTTGCCTCAGCCGTTCTCTAGATTGCAGTTCTCTGAGAGCAGGGTCTGTGTCTATTTTACATTATATACACTATACTTTGTGCAGTGCCAGGAACATAGTAAGCACTAGATAAATATATATTCAATACATTTATGGTCAGATTTTAAGAAAATAAGTCATCTTGCCGGGCGCGGTGGCTCAAGCCTGTAATCCCAGCACTTTGGGGGGCCGAGGCGGGTGGATCATGAGGTCAAGAGATCGAGACCATCCTGGTCAACATGGTGAAACCC